>NC_086447.1:428338966-428655132 GCF_028390025.1 Pseudophryne corroboree | reverse complement strand
CAGTGGCACTGTGGGATCTCAACGTAGTTCTGGGATTCCTCAAATCACATTGGTTTAAAACCAGTCAAATCTGTGGATTTGAAGCATCTCACATGAAAAGTGACCATGCTCTTGGCCCTGGCCTGGACCAGGCGAGTGTCAAATTGGTGGTTTTTTCTCAAAAAAGCCCATATCTGTTTGTCCATTCGGACAGGGCAGAGCTGCGGACTCGTCCCCAGTTCTCTCCCTAAGGTGGTGTCAGTGTTTCACCTGAACCAGCTTATTGTGGTGCCTTGCACCTACTAGGGACTTGGAGGACTCCAAGTTGCTAGATGTTGTCAGGGCCCTGAAAATATGTTCCAGGACGGCTGGAGTCAGGAAAACTGACTTGCTGTTATCCTGTATGCACCCAACAAACTGGGTGCTCTTGCTTCTAAGCAGACTATTGCTAGTTGGATGTGTAATACAATTCAGCTTGCACATTCTGTGGCAGGCCTGCCACAGCCAAAATATGTAAATGCCCATTCCACAAGGAAGGTGGGCTCATCTTGGGCGGCTGCCCGAGGGGTCTCGGCTTTACAACTTTGCCGAGCAGCTACTTGGTCAGGGGCAAACACGTTTGCTAAATTCTACAAATTTGATACCCTGGCTAAGGAGGACCTGGAGTTCTCTCATTCGGTGCTGCAGAGTCATCCGCACTCTCCCGCCCGTTTGGGAGCTTTGGTATAATCCCCATGGTCCTTTCAGGAACCCCAGCATCCACTAGGACGATAGAGAAAATAAGAATTTACTTACCGATAATTCTAT
Source organism: Pseudophryne corroboree (assembly GCF_028390025.1). NCBI lineage: Eukaryota > Metazoa > Chordata > Amphibia > Anura > Myobatrachidae > Pseudophryne > Pseudophryne corroboree. Next base: position 428,654,346 of record NC_086447.1, on the reverse strand, counting down.
TTCTCGGAGTCCGTAGTGGATGCTGGGCGCCCATCCCAAGTGCGGATTATCTGCAATACTTGTACATAGTTACAAAAATCGGGTTATTATTGTTGTGAGCCATCTTTTCAGAGGCTCCGCTGTTATCATACTGTTAACTGGGTTTAGATCACAAGTTGTACGGTGTGATTGGTGTGGCTGGTATGAGTCTTACCCGGGATTCAAAATTCCTCCCTTATTGTGTACGCTTGTCCGGGCACAGTACCTAACTGGCTTGGAGGAGGGTCATAGGGGGAGGAGCCAGTGCACACCACCTGATCGGAAAGCTTTACTTTTGTGCCCTGTCTCCTGCGGAGCCGCTATTCCCCATGGTCCTTTCAGGAACCCCAGCATCCACTACGGACTCCGAGAAATAGAATTATCGGTAAGTAAATTCTTATTTTCACATAGCTAGCCATTTTTAAAGAACACCATGGACTATCAAAAAGTTATCAATGTCAGGTTAATACCCTATTGTAGTTATGTGTAAGTTGTTATACTATTTAACAAAATAATGGAAACAAACTATAGGAAAACCAACGGGCATGCACACTTCTCAGCAAGGGGGGAATCCATGACATCCAGGAGACAATTAGAGCAATGTTGGCATTAAAAATGCTCTATTCAGGGTGGATTCAATTGTTCCTGCGGCCACCACTAGAGGGCGCCCAATGGCAGCAGTACAATTTTTCTACCGTTTGGGCGTCCGCACAGCACACGTTTCTCTGACGTCCTAGTGGATGCTGGGAACTCCGTAAGGACCATGGGGAATAGCGGCTCCGCAGGAGACTGGGCACATCTAAAGAAAGCTTTAGGACTAGCTGGTGTGCACTGGCTCCTCCCCCTATGACCCTCCTCCAAGCCTCAGTTAGATTTCTGTGCCCGACTAGAAGGGTGCACACTAGGGGCTCTCCTGAGCTCTTTGTGAAAGTTTTAGTTTAGATTTATTATTTTCAGTGAGACCTGCTGGCAACAGGCTCACTGCATCGTGGGACTAAGGGGAGAAGAAACGGACTCACCTGCGTGCAGAGTGGATCGGGTTTCTTAGGCTACTGGACATTAGCTCCAGAGGGACGATCACAGGTTCAGCCTGGATGGGTCCCGGAGCCGCGCCGCCGGCCCCCTTACAGAGCCAGAAGAGGTCCGGTGAAATCGGCGGCAGAAGACGATCCTGTCTTCAGATAAGGTAGCGCACAGCACCGCAGCTGTGCGCCATTGCTCTCAGCACACTTCACACTCCGGTCACTGAGGGTGCAGGGCGCTGGGGGGGCAGCGCCCTGAGACGCAATAAATCGATAAAACCTTATATGGCTAAAATAAATGCATCACATATAACTCCTGGGCTATATGGATGCATTTAACCCCTGCCAAAACATATAGAAAAATGGATGATAGGCTCCGCCCCTTTCTCGGCGTCCTTATCTCCTCAGCACACTGGCGCCATTTTCCCTCACAGCTCAGTTGGAGGGAAGCTCCCTGGCTCTTCCCTGCAGTCACTACACTACAGAAAGGGGTTAAAAAAGAGAGGGGGGCACAAATTAGGCGCAGTATAAACAATACAGCAGCTATAAAGGGAAAAACACTTATATAAGGTTATCCCTGTATATATATATATATATATATATATATATAGTTAGTTAGTTAGTTAGTTAGTGCTCTGGTGTGTGCTGGCAAACTCTCCCTCTGTCTCCCCAAAGGGCTAGTGGGGTCCTGTCCTCTATCAGAGCATTCCCTGTGTGTGTGCTGTGTGTCGGTACTTTTGTGTCGACATGTATGAGGAGAAAAATGATGTGGAGACGGAGTAGAGTGTCTGTAATAGTGTTGTCACCCCCTAGGGGGTTGACACCTGAGTGGATGTACTGTTGAAATTGCGTGACAGTGTCAGCTTTGTATAAAAGACAGTGGTTGTCATGAGACAGCCGGCTACTCAGCTTGTGCATGTCCAGATGTCTCATACAGGGGCTCTAAAGCGCCCGTTACCTCAGATATAGACGCCGACACGGATACTGGCTCCTGTGTCGACGTGAAGAGACAACCGTGATTTCCAATAGGGCCACACATTGCATGATTGAGGCAATGGAAAATGTTTACACTTTTCTGATAATATGAATACCACCAAAAAAGGGGTATTATGTTTGGTGAGGAAAAACTTCCTATAGTTTTCCTGAATCTGAAAAATTAAATGAGGTGTGTGATGATGCGTGGGTTTTCCTCCGATAACAATTGATAATTCTAAAAAGTTATTGGCAGTATACCTTTTCCCGCCAGAGGTTAGGGTGCATTGGGAAACACCCCCTACAGGGGATAAGGCGCTCACACGATTGTAAGAACAAGGGCTCTACCCTCTCTTGAGATGGCCGCCCTTAAGGATCCTGCTGATAAAAAGCAGGAGGGTATCCTAAAATGTATTTACACACATACTGGTGTTATACTGCGACCAGCAATCGCCTCAGCCTGGATGTGCAGTGCTGGGTGGCGTGGTCGGATTCCCTGACTGGAAATATTGATATCCTAGATAAGGACAGTATATTATTGCCTATAGAGCAATTAAAAGATGCTTTTCTATATATGCATGATGCACAGCGGAATATTTGCCGACTGGCATCAAGTATAAGTGCTTTGTATTCTACCAGTAAAGTGGTCAGGGATTCCAAACGGCATTTGGAAGTATTGCCTTAAAAAAGGGGATGTACCCTAGGTCGCCTCTCAAAATAAGACGCCGTATTATCAGGCGCAGTCCTGGTTGGCAAGCGGACAAAAGGGTTACTCTTTTCTGCTCGTGACAGAGGGAGAGGAAAATGGCTGCAGAGATCAGCCAGTTCCCAGGAACAGAAACCCTTTTCCGCCGCTGCCAAGCCCTCAGTATGACGCTAGGGCTTTACAAGTTCAGGCACGGTGGGGGCCTGTTCTCAGTGAATTTCAGTGCACAGTGGGCTCACTCGCAAGTAGACCCCTGGATCCTTCAGGTAATATTTCAGGGGTACAAATTGGAATTCGAGACGTATTCCCCTCGCCGTTTCCAAAAAGTCTGTTTTACCGACGTCTCCCGCTGTCAGGGAGGCAGTTTTGGAAGCCATTCACAAGCTGTATTCCCAGCAGGTGATAATTAAGGTACCCCTCCTGCAACAGGGAACGGGGTATTATTCCACACTATTGTGGTACCGAAGCCAGACGGCTCGGTGAGACCGATTTTAAAATTTAAAATCTTTGAACACTTACATACAGAGGTTCAAATTCAAAATTGAGTCACTCAGAGCAGTGATTGCAAACCTGGAAGAAGGGGACTACATGATGTCTCGGGACATCAAGGATGCTTACCTTCATGTCAAAATTTACCCTTCTCACCAAAGGTATCTCAGGTTATGGTACAGAACTGTCACTATCAGTTCAGACGCTGCCGTAGGGATGGTCCACGGCTCCCCGGGTCTTTACTGAAGTAATGACCGAAATGATGATATTCCTTCGAAGGAAGGGAATTTTAGTTTTCTCTATCGTCCTAGTGGATGCTGGGGTTCCTGAAAGGACCATGGGGAATAGCGGCTCCGCAGGAGACAGGGCACAAAAGCAAAGCTTTTACAGGTCAGGTGGTGTGTACTGGCTCCTCCCCCTATGACCCTCCTCCAGACTCCAGTTAGATTTTTGTGCCCGGCCGAGAAGGGTGCAATTCTAGGTGGCTCTCATAAAGAGCTGCTTAGAGAGTTTAGCTTAGGTTTTTTATTTTACAGTGATTCCTGCTGGCAACAGGATCACTGCAACGAGGGACAGAGGGGAGAAGAAGTGAACTCACCTGCGTGCAGGATGGATTGGCTTCTTGGCTACTGGACATGAAGCTCCAGAGGGACGATCACAGGTACAGCCTGGATGGTCACCGGAGCCACGCCGCCGGCCCCCTCACAGATGCTGAAGCAAGAAGAGGTCCAGAATCGGCGGCTGAAGACTCCTGCAGTCTTCTTAAGGTAGCGCACAGCACTGCAGCTGTGCGCCATTTTCCTCTCAGCACACTTCACACGGCAGTCACTGAGGGTGCAGGGCGCTGGGGGGGGGGCGCCCTGGGAGGCAAATGAAAACCTTTAAAAAGGCTAAAAATACCTCACATATAGCCCCAGAGGCTATATGGAGATATTTACCCCTGCCTAAATGTACTAAATAGCGGGAGACGAGCCTGCCGGAAAAGGGGCGGGGCCTATCTCCTCAGCACACGGCGCCATTTTCTGTCACAGCTCCGCTGGTCAGGAAGGCTCCCAGGTCTCTCCCCTGCACTGCACTACAGAAACAGGGTATAACAGAGAGGGGGGGCAAAATAAATGGCAATATATTAATATAAAAGCAGCTATAAGGGAGCACTTAATCATAAGGCTATCCCTGTCATATATAGCGCTTTTTGGTGTGTGCTGGCAGACTCTCCCTCTGTCTCCCCAAAGGGCTAGTGGGTCCTGTCTTCGTATAGAGCATTCCCTGTGTGTCGGTACGTGTGTGTCGACATGTATGAGGACGTTATTGGTGTGGAGGCGGAGCAATTGCCAAATATGAGGATGTCACCTTCTAGGGGGTCGACACCAGAATGGATGCCTTTATTTGTGGAATTACGGGATAGCGTCAACTCGCTTAAGCAGTCGTTTGCCGACATGAGGCGGCCGGACACTCACTTAGTGCCTGTCCAGGCGCCTCAAACACCGTCAGGGGCTGTAAAACGCCCCTTGCCTCAGTCGGTCGACACAGACCCAGACACAGGCACTGATTCCGGTAGTGAAGGTGACGAATCAACCGTATTTTCCAGTAGGGCCACACGTTATATGATTTTGGCAATAAAGGAGATGTTACATTTAGCTGATACTACAGGTACCACTAAACAGGGTATTATGTGGGGTGTAAAAAAACTACCAGTAGTTTTTACCGAATCAGAAGAATTAAATGACGTGTGTGATGAAGCGTGGGGTGCCCCGATAAAAAACTGCTAATTTCAAAGAAGTTATTGGCTTTATACCCTTTCCCGCCAGAGGTTAGGGAGCGCTGGGAAACACCTCCTAGGGTGGACAAAGCGCTAACACGCTTATCTAAACAAGTGGCGTTACCCTCTCCTGAGACGGCCGCACTTAAAGATCCATCAGATAGGAGGATGGAAAATATCCAAAAAGGTATATACACACATGCAGGTGTTATACTACGACCAGCTATTGCGACTGCCTGGATGTGCAGTGCTGGGGTAGTTTGGTCAGAGTCCCTGATCGAAAATATTGATACCCTGGACAGGGACAATATTTTACTGTCGTTAGAACAAATAAAGGATGCATTTCTTTATATGCGTGATGCACAGAGAGATATCTGCACACTGGCATCACGGGTAAGTGCTATGTCCATTTCGGCCAGAAGAGCTTTATGGACACGACAGTGGACAGGCGATGCGTAGAGGAGTTATTTGGGGGTCGGTCTATCGGATTTGGTGGCCACGGCTACGGCCGGGAAATCCACCTTTCTACCTCAAGTCACTCCCCAACAGAAAAAGGCACCGACCTTTCAACCGCAGCCTTTTCGTTCCTTTAAAAATAAGAGAGCAAAGGGCTATTCATATCTGCCACGAGGCAGAGGACGAGGGAAGAGACAGCAACAGGCAGCTCCTTCCCAGGAACAGAAGCCCTCCCCGGCTTCTACAAAAGCCTCAGCATGACGCTGGGGCTTCGCAAGCGGACTCGGGGGCGGTAGGCGGTCGTCTCAAGAATTACAGCGCGCAGTGGGCTCACTCGCAGGTAAATCCCTGGATCCTGCAGATAATATCTCAGGGGTACAGGTTGAAATTAGAGACAGAGCCACCTCGCCGTTTCCTGAAGTCTGCTTTACCAACGTCCCCCTCAGAAAGGGAGACGGTTTTGGAAGCCATTCACAAGCTGTATTCTCAGCAGGTGATAGTCAAGGTACCTCTTCTACAACAAGGGAAGGGGTATTATTCCACTCTTTTTGTGGTACCGAAGCCGGATGGCTCGGTAAGGCCTATTCTAAATCTGAAGTCCTTGAACCTGTACATAAAGAAGTTCAAGTTCAAGATGGAGTCACTCAGAGCAGTGATAGCGAACCTGGAAGAAGGGGACTTTATGGTATCCTTGGACATCAAGGATGCGTATCTCCACGTTCCAATTACCCCTCACACCAGGGGTACCTCAGGTTCGTTGTACAAAACTGTCACTATCAGTTTCAGACGCTGCCGTTTGGTTTGTCCACGGCACCTCGGGTCTTTACAAAGGTAATGGCCGAGATAATATTTCTTCTTCGAAGAAATGGCGTATTAATTATCCCATACTTGGACGATCTCCTAATAAGGGCAAGGTCCAGAGAACAGCTAGAGATGGGTTTAGCACTATCTCAAGAGGTGCTAAAGCAGCACGGATGGATTCTGAATATTCCAAAATCCCAATTAATGCCGACAACTCGTCTGCTGTTCCTGGGGATGATTCTGGACACAGTTCAGAAAAGGTTTTTCTTCCCGAAGAAAAAGCCAAGGAGTTATCTGACCTGGTCAGGAACCTCCTAAAACCAGGAAAGGTGTCTGTACATCAATGCACAAGAGTCCTGGGAAAAAATGGTAGCTTCTTACGAAGCAATCCCTTTCGGCAGATTCCATGCAAAGGGATCTGTTGGACAAATGGTCAGGGTCGCATCTTCAGATGCACCTGCGGATAACCCTGTCGCCGAGGACAAGGGTATCCCTTCTGTGGTGGTTGCAGGAGGCTCATCTATTGGAGGGCCGCAGATTCGGCATGCAGGATTGGATCCTGGTGACCACGGATGCCAGCCTGAGAGGCTGGGGAGCAGTCACACAGGGAAGAAATTTCCAGGGAGTGTGGTCGAGCCTGAAAAAGTCTCTTCACATAAGCATTCTGGAACTAAGAGCAATCTACAATGCTCTAAGCCAGGCGGAACCTCTGCTTCAAGGAAGACCGGTGTTGATCCAGTCGGACAACATCACGGCAGTCGCCCATGTAAACAGACAGGGCGGCACAAGAAGCAGGAGGGCAATGGCAGAAGCTGCCAGGATCCTTCGCTGGGCGGAGAATCACGTGATAGCACTGTCAGCAGTATTCATCCCGGGCGTGGACAACTGGGAAGCAGACTTCCTCAGCAGACACGACCTTCACCCGGGAGAGTGGGGACTTCATCCAGAAGTTTTCCACATGCTATTAAACCGTTGGGTAAAACCAATGGTGGACATGATGGCGTCTCGCCTCAACAAAACACTGGACAGGTATTGCGCCAGGTCAAGAGATCCGCAGGCAATAGCTGTGGACGCGCTGGTAACACCTTGGGTGTACCAGTCGGTATATGTGTTTCCTCCTCTGCCTCTCATACCAAAGGTATTGAGGATTATACGGCAAAGAGGAGTAAGACTAGTGGCTCCGGATTGGCCAAGAAGGACTTGGTACCCGGAACTTCAAGAGATGGTCACGGACGATCCGTGGCCTCTACTTCTGAGAAGGGACCTGCTTCAGCAGGGTACTTGTCTTTTTCAAGACTTACCGCGGCTGCGTTTGACGGCATGGCGTTTGAATGCCAGATCCTAAAAGGAAAAGGCATTCCAGAAGAAGTCATTCCTACCTTGATAAAGGCAAGGAAGGAAGTCACCGCGAAGCATTATCGCAGTATTTGGCGAAAATATGTTGCGTGGTGCGAGCAGCGGAGTGCTCCGATGGAGGAATTTCAACTGGGTCGTTTTCCTACATTTCCTGCAATCAGGATTGTCTATGGGTCTCAAATTGGGATCTATTAAGGTTCAAATTTCGGCCCTATCAATATTCTTCCAAAAAGAATTGGCCTCAGTCCCTGAGGTCCAGATTTTTATCAAAGGAGTACTGCATATACAGCCTCCTGTGGTGCCTAAGGTGGCACCGTGGGATCTAAATGTAGTTTTAGATTTCCTCAAATCCAATTGGTTTGAACCACTAAAGAATGTGGATTTGAAATATCTCACATGGAAAGTGACTATGTTACTGGCCCTGGCTTCGGCCGGGAGAGTATCTGAACTGGCGGCTTTGTTTTATAAAAGCCCTTATTTAATTTTCCATTCGACATAGGGCAGAGCTGCGGACGCGTCCGCATTTTCTCCCTAAGGTGGTATCAGCGTTTCACCTGAACCAGCCTATTGTAGTGCCTGCGGCTACAGACGACTTGAAGGACTCCAAGTTGTTGGACGTTGTCAGAGCCTTAAAAATATACATTTAAAGGACGGCTGGAGTCAGAAAATCTGGCTCGCTGTTTATACTGTATGCACCCAACAAGTTGGGTGCACCTGCTTCTAAGCAGTCGATTGCTCGTTGGATTTGTAACAAAATTCAACTTGTACATTCTGTGGCAGGCCTGCCACAGCCTAAATCTGTTAAGGCCCATTCCGCAAGGAAGGTGGGCTCATCTTGGGCGGCTGCCCGAGGGGTCTCGGCATTACAACTCTGCCGAGCAGCTACGTGGTCAGGGGAGAACACGTTTGTAAAATTTTACAAATTTGATACCCTGGCAAAGGAGGACCTGGAGTTCTCTCATTCGGTGCTGCAGAGTCATCCGCACTCTCCCGCCCGTTTGGGAGCTTTGGTATAATCCCCATGGTCCTTTCAGGAACCCCAGCATCCACTTAGGACGATAGAGAAAATAAGAATTTACTTACCGATAATTCTATTTCTCGGAGTCCGTAGTGGATGCTGGGCGCCCATCCCAAGTGCGGATTATCTGCAATACTTGTACATAGTTATTGTTAACTAATTCGGGTTATTGTTTAGGAAGCCATCTTTCAGAGGCTCCTCTGTTATCATACTGTTAACTGGGTTTAGATCACAAGTTGTACGGTGTGATTGGTGTGGCTGGTATGAGTCTTACCCGGGATTCAAAATCCTCCCTTATTGTGTACGCTCGTCCGGGCACAGTACCTAACTGGAGTCTGGAGGAGGGTCATAGGGGGAGGAGCCAGTACACACCACCTGACCTGTAAAAGCTTTACTTTTGTGCCCTGTCTCCTGCGGAGCCGCTATTCCCCATGGTCCTTTCAGGAACCCCAGCATCCACTACGGACTCCGAGAAATAGAATTATCGGTAAGTAAATTCTTATTTTTTCCTGAATCAGATAAATTAAATAAAGTGTGTGATGATGCGTGGGTTCCCCCCGATAGAAAATTATGGGCGGTATACCCTTTCCCGCCAGAAGTTAGGGCGCGTTGGGAAACACCCCTTAGGGTGGATAAGGCGCTCACACGCTTATCAAAACAAGTGGCGGTACCGTCTATAGATAGGGCCGTCCTCAAGGACCAGCTGACAGGAGGCTGGAAAATATCATAAAAAGTATATACACACATACTGGTGTTATACTGCGACCAGCGATCGCCTCAGCCTGGATGTGCAGAGCTGGGGTGGCTTGGTCGGATTCCCTGACTAAAAATATTGATACCCTTGACAGGGACAGTATTTTATTGACTATAGAGCATTTAAAGGATGCATTTCTATATATGCGAGATGCACAGAGGGATATTTGCACTCTGGCATCAAGAGTAAATGCGATGTCCATATCTGCCAGAAGATGTTATGGACACGACGGTGGTCAGGTGATGCAGATTCCAAACGGCACAAAGGTGTATTGCCGTATAAAGGGGAGGAGTTATTTGGGGTCGGTCCATCGGACCTGGTGGCCACGGCAACTGCTGGAAAATCCGCCGTTTTTACCCTAAGTCACATCTCTGCAGAAAAAGACACCGTCTTTTCAGCCTCAGTCCTTTCGTCCCTATAAGATCATATCTGCCCAGGGATAGAGGAAAGGGAAGAAGACTGCAGCAGGCAGCCCATTCCCAGGAACAGAAGCGTTCCACCGCTTCTGACAAGTTCTCAGCATGGCGCTGAGACCGTACAGGACCCCTGGATCCTACAAGTAGTATCCCAGGGGTACAGATTGGAATGTCGAGACGTTTCCCCTTCGCAGGCTCCTGAAGTCTGCTTTACCAAGGTCTCCCTCCGACAAGGAGGCAGTATGGGAAAAAATTCACAAGCTGTATTCCCAGCAGGTGATAATTAAATTACCCCTCCTACTACAAGAAAAGGGGTATTATTCCACACTATATTGTGGTACTGAAGCCAGAAGGCTAGGTGAGACTTATTCTAAAAAAAAAAAAAATTTTTTGAACACTTACAAAGGTTCAAATCAAGATGGAGTCACTCAGAGCAGTGATAACGAACCAGGAAGATGGGGACTATATAGTGTCCCGGGACATCAGGGATGCTTACCTCCTATGTCCCAAATTTGCCCTTCTCACTAAGGGTACCTCAGGTTCGTGGTGCAGAACTGTCACTATCAGTTTCAGACGCTGCCGTTTGGATTGTCCACGGCACCCCGGGTCTTTACCAAGGTAATGGCCGAAATGATGATTCTTCTTCGAAGAAAAGGCGTCTTAATTATCCCTTACTTGGACGATCTCCTGATAAGGGTATAGTCCAGGGAACAGTTGGAGGTCGGAGTAGCACTATCTCGGATACTGCTACAACAGCACGGGTGGATTCTAAATATTCCAAAATCGCAGCTGATCCCGACGACACGTCTGCTGTGCCTAGGGATGATTCTGGACACAGTCCAGAAAAAGGTGTTTCTCCCGGAAGAGAAAGCCAGGGAGTTATCCGAGCTAGTCAGGAACCTCCTAAAAACAGTGCATCATTGCACAAGGGTCCTGGTAAAAATGGTGGCTTCCTACGAAGCAATTCCATTCGGCAGATTTCACGCAAGAACTTTTCAGTGGGATCTGCTGGACAAATGGTCCGGATCGCATCTTCAGATGCATCAGCGGATAACCCTATATCCAAGGACAAGGGTGTCTCTCCTGTGGTGGTTATAGAGTGCTCATCTTCTAGAGGGCCGCAGATTCGGTATTCAGGATTGGATGCTGGTGACCACGGAGCCCAGCCCGAGAGGCTGGGGAGCAGTCACACAAGGAAAAAATTTCCAGGGAGTGTGATCAAGTCTGGAGACTTTTCTCCACATAAATATACTGGAGCTAAGGGTAAATTTATAATGCTCTAAGCTTAGCAAGACCTCTGCTTCAAGGTCAGCCGGTATTGATCCAGTGGGAAAAACATCACGGCAGTCGCCCACGTAAACAGACAGGGCGACACAAGAAGCAGGAGGGCAATGGCAAAAACTGCAAGGACTTTTCGCTGGGCGGAAAATCATGTGATAGCACTGTCAGCAGTGTTTCATCCCGGGAATGGAAACTGGGAAGCAGACTTCCTCAGCAGGCACGACCTCCACCCGGGAGAGTGGAAACTTCATCGGGAAGTTTTTTCCACATGATTGTAAACCGTTGGGAAATACCAAAGGTGGACATGATGGCGTCCCGTCTGAACAAAAAACGGGACAGGTATTGCGCCAGGTCAAGAGACCCTCAGGCAATAGCTGTGGACGTTCTGGTAACACCGTGGGTGTACCAGTCGGTGTATGTGTTCCCTCCTCTGCTTCTCATACCTAAGGTGCTGAGAATTATAAGACGTAGAGGAGTAAGAACTATACTCATGGCTCCGGATTGGCCAAGAAGGACTTGGTACCCGGAACTTCAAGAGATGCTTACAGAGGTCTTATGGCCTCTGCCGCTAAGAAGGGACTTGCTTCAGCAAGTACCATGTCTGTTCCAAGACTTACCGCAGCTGCGTTTGTCGGCATGGCGGTGGAAAGCCGGATCCTAAAGGAAAAAGGCATTCCGGAAGAGGTCATTCCTACCCTGGTCAAAGCCAGAAAGGAGGTGACCGCACAACATTATCACCACATGTGGCGAAAATATGTTGCGTGGTGGGAGGCCAGGAAGGCCCCACAAAGAAATTTCAACTCGGTCGTTTCCTGCATTTCCTGCAAACAGGAGTGTCTATGGGCCTCAAATTGGGGTCCATTAAGGTTCAAATTTCGGCCCTGTCGATTTTCTTCCAGAAAGAATTGGCTTCAGTTCCTGAAGTTTGTCAAGGGAGTATTGCATATACAACCCCCTTTTGTGCCTCCAGTGGCACTGTGGGATCTCAACGTAGTTCTGGGATTCCTCAAATCACATTGGTTTAAAACCAGTCAAATCTGTGGATTTGAAGCATCTCACATGAAAAGTGACCATGCTCTTGGCCCTGGCCTGGACCAGGCGAGTGTCAAATTGGTGGTTTTTTCTCAAAAAAGCCCATATCTGTTTGTCCATTCGGACAGGGCAGAGCTGCGGACTCGTCCCCAGTTCTCTCCCTAAGGTGGTGTCAGTGTTTCACCTGAACCAGCTTATTGTGGTGCCTTGCACCTACTAGGGACTTGGAGGACTCCAAGTTGCTAGATGTTGTCAGGGCCCTGAAAATATGTTCCAGGACGGCTGGAGTCAGGAAAACTGACTTGCTGTTATCCTGTATGCACCCAACAAACTGGGTGCTCTTGCTTCTAAGCAGACTATTGCTAGTTGGATGTGTAATACAATTCAGCTTGCACATTCTGTGGCAGGCCTGCCACAGCCAAAATATGTAAATGCCCATTCCACAAGGAAGGTGGGCTCATCTTGGGCGGCTGCCCGAGGGGTCTCGGCTTTACAACTTTGCCGAGCAGCTACTTGGTCAGGGGCAAACACGTTTGCTAAATTCTACAAATTTGATACCCTGGCTAAGGAGGACCTGGAGTTCTCTCATTCGGTGCTGCAGAGTCATCCGCACTCTCCCGCCCGTTTGGGAGCTTTGGTATAATCCCCATGGTCCTTTCAGGAACCCCAGCATCCACTAGGACGATAGAGAAAATAAGAATTTACTTACCGATAATTCTATTTCTCGGAGTCCGTAGTGGATGCTGGGCGCCCATCCCAAGTGCGGATTATCTGCAATACTTGTACATAGTTACAAAAATCGGGTTATTATTGTTGTGAGCCATCTTTTCAGAGGCTCCGCTGTTATCATACTGTTAACTGGGTTTAGATCACAAGTTGTACGGTGTGATTGGTGTGGCTGGTATGAGTCTTACCCGGGATTCAAAATTCCTCCCTTATTGTGTACGCTTGTCCGGGCACAGTACCTAACTGGCTTGGAGGAGGGTCATAGGGGGAGGAGCCAGTGCACACCACCTGATCGGAAAGCTTTACTTTTGTGCCCTGTCTCCTGCGGAGCCGCTATTCCCCATGGTCCTTTCAGGAACCCCAGCATCCACTACGGACTCCGAGAAATAGAATTATCGGTAAGTAAATTCTTATTTTCACATAGCTAGCCATTTTTAAAGAACACCATGGACTATCAAAAAGTTATCAATGTCAGGTTAATACCCTATTGTAGTTATGTGTAAGTTGTTATACTATTTAACAAAATAATGGAAACAAACTATAGGAAAACCAACGGGCATGCACACTTCTCAGCAAGGGGGGAATCCATGACATCCAGGAGACAATTAGAGCAATGTTGGCATTAAAAATGCTCTATTCAGGGTGGATTCAATTGTTCCTGCGGCCACCACTAGAGGGCGCCCAATGGCAGCAGTACAATTTTTCTACCGTTTGGGCGTCCGCACAGCACACGTTTCTCTGACGTCCTAGTGGATGCTGGGAACTCCGTAAGGACCATGGGGAATAGCGGCTCCGCAGGAGACTGGGCACATCTAAAGAAAGCTTTAGGACTAGCTGGTGTGCACTGGCTCCTCCCCCTATGACCCTCCTCCAAGCCTCAGTTAGATTTCTGTGCCCGACTAGAAGGGTGCACACTAGGGGCTCTCCTGAGCTCTTTGTGAAAGTTTTAGTTTAGATTTATTATTTTCAGTGAGACCTGCTGGCAACAGGCTCACTGCATCGTGGGACTAAGGGGAGAAGAAACGGACTCACCTGCGTGGATCGGGTTTCTTAGGCTACTGGACATTAGCTCCAGAGGGACGATCACAGGTTCAGCCTGGATGGGTCCCGGAGCCGCGCCGCCGGCCCCCTTACAGAGCCAGAAGAGGTCCGGTGAAATCGGCGGCAGAAGACGATCCTGTCTTCAGATAAGGTAGCGCACAGCACCGCAGCTGTGCGCCATTGCTCTCAGCACACTTCACACTCCGGTCACTGAGGGTGCAGGGCGCTGGGGGGGCAGCGCCCTGAGACGCAATAAATCGATAAAACCTTATATGGCTAAAATAAATGCATCACATATAACTCCTGGGCTATATGGATGCATTTAACCCCTGCCAAAACATATAGAAAAATGGATGATAGGCTCCGCCCCTTTCTCGGCGTCCTTATCTCCTCAGCACACTGGCGCCATTTTCCCTCACAGCTCAGTTGGAGGGAAGCTCCCTGGCTCTTCCCTGCAGTCACTACACTACAGAAAGGGGTTAAAAAAGAGAGGGGGGCACAAATTAGGCGCAGTATAAACAATACAGCAGCTATAAAGGGAAAAACACTTTTCTCTAACGTCCTAGTGGATGCTGGGAACTCCGTAAGGACCATGGGGAATAGCGGGCTCCGAAGGAGGCTGGGCACTCTAGAAAGATCTTAGACTACCTGGTGTGCACTGGCTCCTCCCACTATGACCCTCCTCCAAGCCCCAGTTAGATTTCGTGCCCGGCCGAGGTTGGATGCACACTAGGGGCTCTCCTGAGCTCTTAGAAAGTTATAGTCTTAGAATTTGTTATTTTCAGTGAGACCTGCTGGCAACAGGCTCACTGCAGCGAGGGACTAAGGGGAGAAGAAGCGAACTCGCCTGCTTGCAGCCGGATTGGGCTTCTTAGGCTACTGGACACCATTAGCTCCAGAGGGATCGACCGCAGGCCCAGCCTTGATGTTCGGTCCCGGAGCCGCGCCGCCGTCCCCCTTACAGAGCCAGAAGCAAGAAGATGGTCCGGAAAATCGGCGGCATGAAGACTCTGTCTTCACCAAGGTAGCGCACAGCACTGCAGCTGTGCGCCATTGCTCCTCTCACACACTTCACACTCCGGTCACTGAGGGTGCAGGGCGCTTGGGGGGGCGCCCTGAGGCAGCAATAAAAACACCTTGGCTGGCTAAAATACCTCAATATATGGCCCCAGGGGCTATATATGAGGTAAATACCCCTGCCAGAATTCCATAAAAAACGGGAGAATAGGCCGCGAAAAAGGGGCGGAGCCTATCTCCTCAGCACACTGGCGCCATTTTTCCCTCACAGCTCGGCTGGAGGGAAGCTCCCTGGCTCTTCCCTGCACAGTAAGAGGGAAAAGAGAGGGGGGGCATTAAAATTGGCACTGTATACAGTATATTATATAAAAGCTATTAGGGACATAACTCAGTTAGTCCCTGTATATATATAGCGCTCTGGTGTGTGCTGGCATACTCTTACTCTGTCCCCCCAAAGGGCTTTTGTGGGTCCTGTCCTCGTTTAGAGCATTCCCTGTGTGTCTGCGGTGTGTCGGTACGGCTGTGTCGACATGTTGAATGAGGAGGCTTATATGGTGACAGAACAGAGGCCGATATATGTGATGTCGCCCCCTGTGGGGCCGACACCAGAGTGAATGGATAGGTGAAAGGTATTAACCGACAGTGTCAACTCCTTACATAAAAGGGTGGATGACGTAACAGCTGTGGGACAGCCGGCTTCGCAGCCCGCGCCTGCCCAGGCGTCTCAAAGGCCATCAGGGGCTCAAAAACGCCCGCTCTCTCAGATGGCAGACACAGATGTCGACACGGAGTCTGACTCCAGTGTCGACAAGGTGGAGACATATACACAATCCACTAGGAACATCCGTGACGTGATCCCGGCAATAAAAAATGTGTTATACATTTCTGACTTTAACCCAAGCACCTCTAAAAATGGGTTTTAGGTTTGGGGAGAAAAAACAGGCAGTGTTTTGTTCCCCCATCAGATGAATAAATGAAGTGTGTGAAAGCGTGGGTTCCCCCGTTAAGAAACTGGTAATTTATAAAAAGTTACTGATGGCGTACCCTTTCCCGCCAGGTGGATAAGTTACGCTGGGAGATATCTCCTAGGGTGGATAAGGCGCTCACACGTTTGTCAAAAAAGGTGGCACTGCCGTCTTAGGATACGGCCACTTTAATAGGTACCTGTTGATAAAAAACAGGAGGCTATCCTGAAGTCTGTATTTACACACTCAGGTACTAGACTGAGACCTGCAGATAGTGCTGCTGCAGCGTGGTCGGTGACCCTGTCAAACAGGGATACTAGTTGGCAAACATAAAAACATATTAAAGACGTCGTCTTATATATGGGGGATGCACAGAGGGATATTTTGCCGGCTGGCATCCAAAATAAATGTAATGTCCATTCTGTCAGGAGGGTATTAGAGACCTGTCACTGGACAGGTGATGCTGACTTAAAAAGCGCATAGAGAGCCTTATAAGGGTGAGGAATTATTTGGGGATGGTCTCTGGGACCTCGTATCCACAGCAACTGCTGGGAAGAAATAATTTTACCTCAGGTTTCCTCACAGACAAAGGTACAGTCCTTTCGGCTTCAGAAACAAATGGCGCTTCCTTTCTGTACAGAGACAAGGGTAGAGGGAAAAAAGCTGCACCAGTCAGCCTGTTCCCAGAATCAAGATTCTTCCCCCGCCTCCTGTGAGGCCACACCATGACGCGGGTGCTCCACAGGTGTAGCCAGGTACGGTGGGGGGCCGTCTCAAAAGTTTCAGCAATTAGTGGGCTCGCTCACAGGTGGATCCCTGTTTCTTTCAAGTAGTATTTCAGGGGTACAAGCTGGAATTCGAGATGTCTCCCCCCAGCCGTTTCCTAAAATATGCCTTGCTGACAACTCCCTCAGGCAGGGAGGCTGTGCGAGAGGCAATTAATAAGCGGTATTCCCAGCAGGTAATACTCAAGGTGCCCCTACTTCAACAAGGACGGGGTTACTATTCCACACGGGTTGGGGTACCGAAACCGCATGGTTCGGTGTGACCCATTTTATATTTAAAATCCTTGAACACAAAAATTCAAGTTCAAGATGGAATCGCTCAGGGCGGTTATTCCAAGCCTGGACGAGGGGGATTACATGGTATCCTGGGACATCAAGCATGCTTACCTGCATGTCCCCATTTACCATCCTCGCCAGGAGTACCTCAGATTTGTGGTACAGGATTACCATTACCAAGTCCAGACACTGCCGTTTGGACTGTACATGGCACCGAGGGTGTTTTATCAAGGTAATGGCCGAAATGTTGATACTCCTTCAAAAAAAGGGAGTTGTAGTTATCCCGTACTTGGACAATCTCGTTATAAGGGCGAAGTCCAAGGAGCAGTTGGTAGTCGGGGTAGCACTATTTTGGAAAGTGCTACAACAGCATGGTTGGATTCTAAACAGTCCAAAGTCACAGCTGGTTCCTATGACACGTCTACTGTTCCTGGGGATGGTTCTGGACATAAACCAGAAATAGTGTTTCTCCCGGAGGAGAAAGCCAAGGAGTTGTCATCTCTAGTCAGAGACCTCCTGAAGCCAAAATAGGTAGTGGTGCATCATTGCACGCGAGTCCTGGGAAAAATGGTAGCTTCCTACGAAGCAATCCCATTAGGCAGGTTCCATACAAGAACTTTTCAGAGGGACCTGTTGGACAAGTGGTCCGGATCGCATCTTCCGATGCATAGGCTGATAACCCTGTCTCCAAGGACCAGGGTATCTCTACTGTGGTGGCTGCAGAGTGCCCATCTTCAAGAGGGCCGCAGGTTCGGCATACAGGACTAGGTCCTAGTGACCATGGATTCCAGCCTTTGAGGCTGGGAGGCAGTCACACAGGGAAGAAATTTCCAGGGACTTTGGTCAAGTCAGGTTATTTCCCTACACATAAATATTCTGGACCTGAGGGCCATTTACAATGCCCTGAGGCCGGCAAGGCCTCTGCTTCAAAACCAGCCGGTACTGATCCAATCAGACAACATCACGGCAGTCGCCCATGTAAACCAACAGGGCGGCACAAGAAGCAGGATGGCGATGGCAGAAGCCACAAGGATTCTCCGATAGGCGGAAAATCATGTGTTAGCACTGTCAGCAGTGTTCATTCCCGGAGTGGACAACTGGGAAGCAGATCTTCTCAACAGACACGACCTCCACCCGGGAGAATGGGGACTTCCTCCAGAAGTCTTCCAATAGGATTGTACACCATTGGGAAAGGCCACAGGTGGACATGATGGCGTCCCGCCTCAACAAAAAGCTATAAAAGATATTGCACCGGGTCAAGGGACCCTCAGGCGATAGCTATGGACGCTCTGGTAACACCGTGGGTGTACCAGTCGGTTTATGTGTTCTCCCCTCTGCCTCTCATACCAAAGGTACTGAGAATAATAAGAAGGCGAGGAGTAAGAACGATACTCGTGGATGGCCAAGAAGAGCTTGGTACCCAGAACTTCAAGAATTTATATCAGAGGACCCATGGCCTCTGCCACTCAGACAGGACCTGCGGCAGCAGGGGCCCTGTCTGTTCCAAGACTTACCGCAGCTACGTTTGTCGGCATGGCGGTTGAACGCCGGATCCTGAAGGAAAAGGGCATTCCGGAGGAAGTCATTCCTACGCTTACTAAAGCCAGGAAAGAGGTTACAGCAACTCATTATCACCGCATATGGCGAAAATATGTTGCATGGTGTGAGGCCGAAAGGGCCCCAACAGAGGAATTTCAACTAGGTCGATTTCTGCATTTCCTGCAAGCAGGAGTGACTATGGGCCTTAAATTGGGTTCCATTAAGGTACAGATCTCGGCTCTGTCGATTTTCTTTCAAAAAGAACTAGCTTCAGTACCTGAAGTTCAGACATTTATAAAAGGAGTGCTGCAGAGTCAGCCCCCGTTTGTGCCTCCTGTGGCACCTTGGGATCTCAACGTGGTGTTGAGTTTCTTAAAATCACATTGGTTTGAACCACTAAAAACCGTGGATTTGAAATATCTCACGTGGAAGGTGGTTATGTTATTGGCCTTGGCTTCTGCCAGGCGAGTATCAAAGTTGGCGGCTTTGTCTTGTAAAAGCCCTTATTTGATTTTCCATATGGATAGGGCAGAATTGAGGACTCGTCCCCAGTTTCTCCCAAAGGTGGTGTCAGCGTTTCACCTGAACCAGCCTATTGTGGTGCCTAGGCTACTAGGGACTTGGAGGACTCCAAGTTGCTAGACGTTGTCAGGGCACTGAAAATATATGTTTCCAGAACAACTAGAGTCAGAAAATCTGACTCGCTGTTTATCCTATATGCACCTAACAAGCTGGGTGCTCCTGCTTCTAAGCAGACTATTGCTCGTTGGATTTGTAGTACAATTCAGCTTGCACATACTGTGGCAGGCCTGCCACAGCCAAAATCTGTCAATGCCCATTCCACAAGGAAGGTGGGCTCATCTTGGGCGGCTGCCCGAGAGGTCTCGGCTTTACAACTTTGCCGAGCAGCTACTTGGTCAGGGGCAAACACGTTTGCAAAAATTCTACAAATTTGATACCCTGGCTGAGGAGGACCTGGAGTTCTCTCATTCAGTGCTGCAGAGTCATCCGCACTCTCCCGCCCGTTTGGGAGCTTTGGTATAATCCCCATGGTCCTTACGGAGTTCCCAGCATCCACTAGGACGTTAGAGAAAATAAGAATTTACTCACCGGTAATTCTATTTCTCGTAGTCCGTAGTGGATGCTGGGCGCCCATCCCAAGTGCGGTTTATCTGCAATACTTGTACATAGTTATGGTTAACTAAATCGGGTTATTGTTGAGCCATCTGTTGAGAGGCTCTATTGTTTCATACTGTTAACTGTGTTTCATATCACGAGTTGTACGGTGTGATTGGTGTGGCTGGTATGAGTCTTACCCGGGATTCAAAATCCTTCCTTATTGTGTACGCTCGTCCGGGCACAGTACCTAACTGAGGCTTGGAGGAGGGTCATAGTGGGAGGAGCCAGTGCACACCAGGTAGTCTAAGATCTTTCTAGAGTGCCCAGCCTCCTTCGGAGCCCGCTATTCCCCATGGTCCTTACGGAGTTCCCAGCATCCACTACGGACTACGAGAAATAGAATTACCGGTGAGTAAATTCTTATTATATAAGGTTATCCCTGTATATATATATATATATATATATATATATATATATATATATATATAGTTAGTTAGTGCTCTGGTGTGTGCTGGCAAACTCTCCCTCTGTCTCCCCAAAGGGCTAGTGGGGTCCTGTCCTCTATCAGAGCATTCCCTGTGTGTGTGCTGTGTGTCGGTACTTTTGTGTCGACATGTATGAGGAGAAAAATGATGTGGAGACGGAGTAGAGTGTCTGTAATAGTGTTGTCACCCCCTAGGGGGTTGACACCTGAGTGGATGTACTGTTGAAATTGCGTGACAGTGTCAGCTTTGTATAAAAGACAGTGGTTGTCATGAGACAGCCGGCTACTCAGCTTGTGCATGTCCAGATGTCTCATACAGGGGCTCTAAAGCGCCCGTTACCTCAGATATAGACGCCGACACGGATACTGGCTCCTGTGTCGACGTGAAGAGACAACCGTGATTTCCAATAGGGCCACACATTGCATGATTGAGGCAATGGAAAATGTTTACACTTTTCTGATAATATGAATACCACCAAAAAAGGGGTATTATGTTTGGTGAGGAAAAACTTCCTATAGTTTTCCTGAATCTGAAAAATTAAATGAGGTGTGTGATGATGCGTGGGTTTTCCTCCGATAACAATTGATAATTCTAAAAAGTTATTGGCAGTATACCTTTTCCCGCCAGAGGTTAGGGTGCATTGGGAAACACCCCCTACAGGGGATAAGGCGCTCACACGATTGTAAGAACAAGGGCTCTACCCTCTCTTGAGATGGCCGCCCTTAAGGATCCTGCTGATAAAAAGCAGGAGGGTATCCTAAAATGTATTTACACACATACTGGTGTTATACTGCGACCAGCAATCGCCTCAGCCTGGATGTGCAGTGCTGGGTGGCGTGGTCGGATTCCCTGACTGGAAATATTGATATCCTAGATAAGGACAGTATATTATTGCCTATAGAGCAATTAAAAGATGCTTTTCTATATATGCATGATGCACAGCGGAATATTTGCCGACTGGCATCAAGTATAAGTGCTTTGTATTCTACCAGTAAAGTGGTCAGGGATTCCAAACGGCATTTGGAAGTATTGCCTTAAAAAAGGGGATGTACCCTAGGTCGCCTCTCAAAATAAGACGCCGTATTATCAGGCGCAGTCCTGGTTGGCAAGCGGACAAAAGGGTTACTCTTTTCTGCTCGTGACAGAGGGAGAGGAAAATGGCTGCAGAGATCAGCCAGTTCCCAGGAACAGAAACCCTTTTCCGCCGCTGCCAAGCCCTCAGTATGACGCTAGGGCTTTACAAGTTCAGGCACGGTGGGGGCCTGTTCTCAGTGAATTTCAGTGCACAGTGGGCTCACTCGCAAGTAGACCCCTGGATCCTTCAGGTAATATTTCAGGGGTACAAATTGGAATTCGAGACGTATTCCCCTCGCCGTTTCCAAAAAGTCTGTTTTACCGACGTCTCCCGCTGTCAGGGAGGCAGTTTTGGAAGCCATTCACAAGCTGTATTCCCAGCAGGTGATAATTAAGGTACCCCTCCTGCAACAGGGAACGGGGTATTATTCCACACTATTGTGGTACCGAAGCCAGACGGCTCGGTGAGACCGATTTTAAAATTTAAAATCTTTGAACACTTACATACAGAGGTTCAAATTCAAAATTGAGTCACTCAGAGCAGTGATTGCAAACCTGGAAGAAGGGGACTACATGATGTCTCGGGACATCAAGGATGCTTACCTTCATGTCAAAATTTACCCTTCTCACCAAAGGTATCTCAGGTTATGGTACAGAACTGTCACTATCAGTTCAGACGCTGCCGTAGGGATGGTCCACGGCTCCCCGGGTCTTTACTGAAGTAATGACCGAAATGATGATATTCCTTCGAAGGAAGGGAATTTTAGTTTTCTCTATCGTCCTAGTGGATGCTGGGGTTCCTGAAAGGACCATGGGGAATAGCGGCTCCGCAGGAGACAGGGCACAAAAGCAAAGCTTTTACAGGTCAGGTGGTGTGTACTGGCTCCTCCCCCTATGACCCTCCTCCAGACTCCAGTTAGATTTTTGTGCCCGGCCGAGAAGGGTGCAATTCTAGGTGGCTCTCATAAAGAGCTGCTTAGAGAGTTTAGCTTAGGTTTTTTATTTTACAGTGATTCCTGCTGGCAACAGGATCACTGCAACGAGGGACAGAGGGGAGAAGAAGTGAACTCACCTGCGTGCAGGATGGATTGGCTTCTTGGCTACTGGACATGAAGCTCCAGAGGGACGATCACAGGTACAGCCTGGATGGTCACCGGAGCCACGCCGCCGGCCCCCTCACAGATGCTGAAGCAAGAAGAGGTCCAGAATCGGCGGCTGAAGACTCCTGCAGTCTTCTTAAGGTAGCGCACAGCACTGCAGCTGTGCGCCATTTTCCTCTCAGCACACTTCACACGGCAGTCACTGAGGGTGCAGGGCGCTGGGGGGGGGGCGCCCTGGGAGGCAAATGAAAACCTTTAAAAAGGCTAAAAATACCTCACATATAGCCCCAGAGGCTATATGGAGATATTTACCCCTGCCTAAATGTACTAAATAGCGGGAGACGAGCCTGCCGGAAAAGGGGCGGGGCCTATCTCCTCAGCACACGGCGCCATTTTCTGTCACAGCTCCGCTGGTCAGGAAGGCTCCCAGGTCTCTCCCCTGCACTGCACTACAGAAACAGGGTATAACAGAGAGGGGGGGCAAAATAAATGGCAATATATTAATATAAAAGCAGCTATAAGGGAGCACTTAATCATAAGGCTATCCCTGTCATATATAGCGCTTTTTGGTGTGTGCTGGCAGACTCTCCCTCTGTCTCCCCAAAGGGCTAGTGGGTCCTGTCTTCGTATAGAGCATTCCCTGTGTGTCGGTACGTGTGTGTCGACATGTATGAGGACGTTATTGGTGTGGAGGCGGAGCAATTGCCAAATATGAGGATGTCACCTTCTAGGGGGTCGACACCAGAATGGATGCCTTTATTTGTGGAATTACGGGATAGCGTCAACTCGCTTAAGCAGTCGTTTGCCGACATGAGGCGGCCGGACACTCACTTAGTGCCTGTCCAGGCGCCTCAAACACCGTCAGGGGCTGTAAAACGCCCCTTGCCTCAGTCGGTCGACACAGACCCAGACACAGGCACTGATTCCGGTAGTGAAGGTGACGAATCAACCGTATTTTCCAGTAGGGCCACACGTTATATGATTTTGGCAATAAAGGAGATGTTACATTTAGCTGATACTACAGGTACCACTAAACAGGGTATTATGTGGGGTGTAAAAAAACTACCAGTAGTTTTTACCGAATCAGAAGAATTAAATGACGTGTGTGATGAAGCGTGGGGTGCCCCGATAAAAAACTGCTAATTTCAAAGAAGTTATTGGCTTTATACCCTTTCCCGCCAGAGGTTAGGGAGCGCTGGGAAACACCTCCTAGGGTGGACAAAGCGCTAACACGCTTATCTAAACAAGTGGCGTTACCCTCTCCTGAGACGGCCGCACTTAAAGATCCATCAGATAGGAGGATGGAAAATATCCAAAAAGGTATATACACACATGCAGGTGTTATACTACGACCAGCTATTGCGACTGCCTGGATGTGCAGTGCTGGGGTAGTTTGGTCAGAGTCCCTGATCGAAAATATTGATACCCTGGACAGGGACAATATTTTACTGTCGTTAGAACAAATAAAGGATGCATTTCTTTATATGCGTGATGCACAGAGAGATATCTGCACACTGGCATCACGGGTAAGTGCTATGTCCATTTCGGCCAGAAGAGCTTTATGGACACGACAGTGGACAGGCGATGCGTAGAGGAGTTATTTGGGGGTCGGTCTATCGGATTTGGTGGCCACGGCTACGGCCGGGAAATCCACCTTTCTACCTCAAGTCACTCCCCAACAGAAAAAGGCACCGACCTTTCAACCGCAGCCTTTTCGTTCCTTTAAAAATAAGAGAGCAAAGGGCTATTCATATCTGCCACGAGGCAGAGGACGAGGGAAGAGACAGCAACAGGCAGCTCCTTCCCAGGAACAGAAGCCCTCCCCGGCTTCTACAAAAGCCTCAGCATGACGCTGGGGCTTCGCAAGCGGACTCGGGGGCGGTAGGCGGTCGTCTCAAGAATTACAGCGCGCAGTGGGCTCACTCGCAGGTAAATCCCTGGATCCTGCAGATAATATCTCAGGGGTACAGGTTGAAATTAGAGACAGAGCCACCTCGCCGTTTCCTGAAGTCTGCTTTACCAACGTCCCCCTCAGAAAGGGAGACGGTTTTGGAAGCCATTCACAAGCTGTATTCTCAGCAGGTGATAGTCAAGGTACCTCTTCTACAACAAGGGAAGGGGTATTATTCCACTCTTTTTGTGGTACCGAAGCCGGATGGCTCGGTAAGGCCTATTCTAAATCTGAAGTCCTTGAACCTGTACATAAAGAAGTTCAAGTTCAAGATGGAGTCACTCAGAGCAGTGATAGCGAACCTGGAAGAAGGGGACTTTATGGTATCCTTGGACATCAAGGATGCGTATCTCCACGTTCCAATTACCCCTCACACCAGGGGTACCTCAGGTTCGTTGTACAAAACTGTCACTATCAGTTTCAGACGCTGCCGTTTGGTTTGTCCACGGCACCTCGGGTCTTTACAAAGGTAATGGCCGAGATAATATTTCTTCTTCGAAGAAATGGCGTATTAATTATCCCATACTTGGACGATCTCCTAATAAGGGCAAGGTCCAGAGAACAGCTAGAGATGGGTTTAGCACTATCTCAAGAGGTGCTAAAGCAGCACGGATGGATTCTGAATATTCCAAAATCCCAATTAATGCCGACAACTCGTCTGCTGTTCCTGGGGATGATTCTGGACACAGTTCAGAAAAGGTTTTTCTTCCCGAAGAAAAAGCCAAGGAGTTATCTGACCTGGTCAGGAACCTCCTAAAACCAGGAAAGGTGTCTGTACATCAATGCACAAGAGTCCTGGGAAAAAATGGTAGCTTCTTACGAAGCAATCCCTTTCGGCAGATTCCATGCAAAGGGATCTGTTGGACAAATGGTCAGGGTCGCATCTTCAGATGCACCTGCGGATAACCCTGTCGCCGAGGACAAGGGTATCCCTTCTGTGGTGGTTGCAGGAGGCTCATCTATTGGAGGGCCGCAGATTCGGCATGCAGGATTGGATCCTGGTGACCACGGATGCCAGCCTGAGAGGCTGGGGAGCAGTCACACAGGGAAGAAATTTCCAGGGAGTGTGGTCGAGCCTGAAAAAGTCTCTTCACATAAGCATTCTGGAACTAAGAGCAATCTACAATGCTCTAAGCCAGGCGGAACCTCTGCTTCAAGGAAGACCGGTGTTGATCCAGTCGGACAACATCACGGCAGTCGCCCATGTAAACAGACAGGGCGGCACAAGAAGCAGGAGGGCAATGGCAGAAGCTGCCAGGATCCTTCGCTGGGCGGAGAATCACGTGATAGCACTGTCAGCAGTATTCATCCCGGGCGTGGACAACTGGGAAGCAGACTTCCTCAGCAGACACGACCTTCACCCGGGAGAGTGGAGACTTCATCCAGAAGTTTTCCACATGCTATTAAACCGTTGGGTAAAACCAATGGTGGACATGATGGCGTCTCGCCTCAACAAAACACTGGACAGGTATTGCGCCAGGTCAAGAGATCCGCAGGCAATAGCTGTGGACGCGCTGGTAACACCTTGGGTGTACCAGTCGGTATATGTGTTTCCTCCTCTGCCTCTCATACCAAAGGTATTGAGGATTATACGGCAAAGTGGAGTAAGACTAGTGGCTCCGGATTGGCCAAGAAGGACTTGGTACCCGGAACTTCAAGAGATGGTCACGGACGATCCGTGGCCTCTACTTCTGAGAAGGGACCTGCTTCAGCAGGGTACTTGTCTTTTTCAAGACTTACCGCGGCTGCGTTTGACGGCATGGCGTTTGAATGCCAGATCCTAAAAGGAAAAGGCATTCCAGAAGAAGTCATTCCTACCTTGATAAAGGCAAGGAAGGAAGTCACCGCGAAGCATTATCGCCGTATTTGGCGAAAATATGTTGCGTGGTGCGAGCAGCGGAGTGCTCCGATGGAGGAATTTCAACTGGGTCGTTTTCCTACATTTCCTGCAATCAGGATTGTCTATGGGTCTCAAATTGGGATCTATTAAGGTTCAAATTTCGGCACTATCAATATTCTTCCAAAAAGAATTGGCCTCAGTCCCTGAGGTCCAGATTTTTATCAAAGGAGTACTGCATATACAGCCTCCTGTGGTGCCTAAGGTGGCACCGTGGGATCTAAATGTAGTTTTAGATTTCCTCAAATCAAATTGGTTTGAACCACTAAAGAAGGTGGATTTGAAATATCTCACATGGAAAGTGACTATGTTACTGGCCCTGGCTTCGGCCGGGAGAGTATCTGAACTGGCGGCTTTGTTTTATAAAAGCCCTTATTTAATTTTCCATTCGACATAGGGCAGAGCTGCGGACGCGTCCGCATTTTCTCCCTAAGGTGGTATCAGCGTTTCACCTGAACCAGCCTATTGTAGTGCCTGCGGCTACAGACGACTTGAAGGACTCCAAGTTGTTGGACGTTGTCAGAGCCTTAAAAATATACATTTAAAGGACGGCTGGAGTCAGAAAATCTGACTCGCTGTTTATACTGTATGCACCCAACAAGTTGGGTGCACCTGCTTCTAAGCAGTCGATTGCTCGTTGGATTTGTAACAAAATTCAACTTGTACATTCTGTGGCAGGCCTGCCACAGCCTAAATCTGTTAAGGCCCATTCCGCAAGGAAGGTGGGCTCATCTTGGGCGGCTGCCCGAGGGGTCTCGGCATTACAACTCTGCCGAGCAGCTACGTGGTCAGGGGAGAACACGTTTGTAAATTTTTACAAATTTGATACTCTGGCTAAGGAGGACCTGGAGTTCTCTCATTCGGTGCTGCAGAGTCATCCGCACTCTCCCGCCCGTTTGGGAGCTTTGGTATAATCCCCATGGTCCTTTCAGGAACCCCAGCATCCACTAGGACGATAGAGAAAATAAGATTTTACTTACCGATAAATCTATTTCTCGGAGTCCGTAGTGGATGCTGGGCGCCCATCCCAAGTGCGGATTATCTGCAATACTTGTACATAGTTATTGTTAACTAATTCGGGTTATTGTTTAGGAAGCCATCTTTCAGAGGCTCCTCTGTTATCATACTGTTAACTGGGTTTAGATCACAAGTTGTACGGTGTGATTGGTGTGGCTGGTATGAGTCTTACCCGGGATTCAAAATCCTCCCTTATTGTGTACGCTCGTCCGGGCACAGTACCTAACTGGAGTCTGGAGGAGGGTCATAGGGGGAGGAGCCAGTACACACCACCTGACCTGTAAAAGCTTTGCTTTTGTGCCCTGTCTCCTGCGGAGCCGCTATTCCCCATGGTCCTTTCAGGAACCCCAGCATCCACTACGGACTCCGAGAAATAGATTTATCGGTAAGTAAAATCTTATTATCCTTTACTTGGACGATTCCCTGATAAGGGTAAGATCCAGAGAACAGTTGGAGGTCGGTGTAGCACTATCTCAGGTAGTGTTGCGGCAGCACGAGTGGATTCTCAATATTCCAAAATCGCAGCTGGTTCCGACGACTTGTCTTCTGTTCCTAGGGATGATCCTGGACACAGTCCAGAAAGAAGGTGTTTCTCCCGGAGGAGAAAGCCAGGGAGTTATCCGAGCTAGTCAGGAACCTCCTAAAACCGAACCAAGTCTCAGTGCATCAATGCACAAGGGTTCTGGGTAAAAATGGTGGCTTCCTACGAAGCAATCCCATTCGGCAGATTCCACACAAGAACTTTCCAGTGGAACCTACTGGACAAATGGTCCGGGTCGCATCTTCAGATGCATCAGCGGATAACCCTGTCACCAAGGACAAGGGTGTCCCTCCTGTGGTGGTTGCAGAGTGCTCATCTTCTAGAGGGCCGCAGATTCGGCATTCAGGACTGGGTCCTGGTGACCACGGATGCCAGCCTGCGAGGCTGGGGAGCAGTCACACAGGGAAAAAATATCCAGGGCTTATGGTCAAGCCTGGAGACAAAAATATCCTGGAACTAAGGGCCATTTACAATGCCCCAAGTCAAGCAAAGCCTCTGCTTCAGGGTCAACCGGTATTGATCCAGTCGGACAACATCACGGCTGTCGCCCACGTAAACAGACAGGGCGGCACAAGAAGCAGGAGGGCAATGGCAGAAGCTGCAAGGATTCTCTGCTGGGCGGAAAATCATGTGATAGCACTGTCAGCAGTGTTCATTCCGGGAGTGGACAACTGGGAAGCAGACTTCCTCAGCAGACACGACCTCCACCCGGGGGAGTGGGGACTTCACCCAGAAGTCTTCCAACTGATTGTAAACCGTTGGGAAAAACCAAAGGTGGACATGATGGCGTCCCGTCTTAACAAGAAACTGGACAGATATTGCGAAGGTCAAGGGACCCTCAGGCAATAGCGGTGGACGCTCTGGTGACACCGTGGGTGTACCAGTCAGTGTATGTGTTCCCTCCTCTGCCTCTCATACCAAAAGTACTGAGAATCATAAGAAGCAGAGGAGTAAGAACGATACTCGTGGTTCCGGATTGGCCAAGAAGGACTTGGTACCCGGAACTTCAAGAGATGCTCACGGAAGACCCGTGGCCTCTACCTCTAAGAAAGGACCTGCTCCAGCAGGGGCCTTGTCTGTTCCAAGACTTACCGCGGCTGCGTTTGACGGCATGGCGGTTGAACGCCGGATCCTGAAGGAAAAAGGCATTCCAGATGAAGTCATCCCTACCCTGGTCAAAGCCAGGAAGGATGTAAGCGCAAAACATTATCACCGCATTTGGCGAAAATATGTTGCGTGATGTGAGGCCAAGAAGGCCCCTACAGAGGAATTTCAACTAGGTCGTTTCCTCCATTTCCTGCAGACAGGACTGTCTATGGGCCTAAAATTAGGGTCCATTAAGGTTCAAATTTCGGCCCTGTCGATTTTCTTCCAGAAAGAACTGGCTTCAGTACCTGAAGTTCAGACATTTGTAAAAGGGGTACTGCATATACAACCTCCTTTTGTGCCTCCAGTGGCACCTTGGGATCTCAATGTTGTTTTGAGGTTCCTTAAGTCACATTGGTTGAACCACTCACCACTGTGGACTTAAAATATCATCTCACATGGAAGGTGACGATGCTGTTAGCCCTGGCTTCAACCAGGCGTGTGTCAGAATTGGCGGCTTTTATCATATAAAAGCCCTTACTTAATTTTTCATTCTGACAGGGCAGAATTGAGGACTCGTCCTCAATTTCTCCCTAAGGTGGTTTCTGCTTTTCACATGAACCAACCTATTGTGGTGCCTGCGGCTACTAGGGACTTGGAGGACTCCAAGTTACTTGACGTTGTCAGGGCCCTGAAAATATATGTTTCCAGGACGGCTGGAGTCAGAAAATCTGACTCGCTGTTTATCCTGTATGCACCCAACAAGCTGGGTGCTCCTGCTTCTAAGCAGACTATTGCTCGTTGGATTAGTAGTACAATTCAGCTTGCACATTCTGTGGCAGGCCTGCCACAGCCAAAATCTGTAAAAGCCCATTCCACAAGGAAAGTGGGCTCATCTTGGGCGGCTGCCCGAGGGGTCTCGGCTTTACAACTTTGCCGAGTAGCTACTTGGTCAGGGGCAAACACGTTTGCTAAATTCTACAAATTTGATACCCTGGCTGAGGAGGACCTGGAGTTCTCTCATTCGGTGCTGCAGAGTCATCCGCACTCTCCCGCCCGTTTGGGAGCTTTGGTATAATCCCCATGGTCCTTACG
The DNA here is from genome assembly GCF_028390025.1 of Pseudophryne corroboree. Lineage (NCBI taxonomy): Eukaryota > Metazoa > Chordata > Amphibia > Anura > Myobatrachidae > Pseudophryne > Pseudophryne corroboree. Next base: position 428,624,552 of record NC_086447.1, on the reverse strand, counting down.
GAGTTCCCAGCATCCACTAGGACGTCAGAGAAAATAAGATTTTACTTACCGATAAATCTATTTCTCGTAGTCCGTAGTGGATGCTGGGCGCCCATCCCAAGTGCGGATTGTCTGCAATACTTGTACATAGTTATTGTTAACTAAATCGGGTTATTGTTGTTGTGAGCCATCTTTTCAGAGGCTCCTTCGTTGTTATCATACTGTTAACTGGGTTCAGATCACAAGTTGTACGGTGTGATTGGTGTGGCTGGTATGAGTCTTACCCGGGATTCAATATCCTTCCTTATTATGTACGCTCGTCCGGGCACAGTATCCTAACTGAGGCTTGGAGGAGGGTCATAGGGGGAGGAGCCAGTGCACACCAGCTAGTCCTAAAGCTTTCTTTAGATGTGCCCAGTCTCCTGCGGAGCCCGCTATTCCCCATGGTCCTTACGGAGTTCCCAGCATCCACTAGGACGTCAGAGAAATTAGAATTAGTATAATTTTTTTGTTTTATTTGGGGTTTTTTCTTGTGGGATGGGTGGAGGGGGTTTATGATAGGAGCACTGCATACATAATTATATACATTGCATATGGTATGTTTCTCCCCTCTATAAATCAAAATCATAGACTTAGCGTGGGTACTAAATGCCAGCGATACAGTGCATCCTTCTATGAAGGGGCCGATTCAATTGTTTTGGATGTCTAGATCAACCCATCTAAACAAGACTTTTTAGATGTCCAAACAGTTGTCTGGGTGTGACGTGCGAATTGTGACATGTTTTAGTAGTCCAAAACGACTAAACTCTCTGCTTTGGACGCCCAATGTGCTCAGTTTCAACACATTTTTACTTGCACCTCTGGAGGCTGAGAAAAAATAAGATTTTACTTACCGATAAATCTATTTCTCGTAGTCCGTAGTGGATGCTGGGAACTCCTAAAATCCATTCAACATGCTCAGGTGCCAAGTTCAGAAATTAATAAAAAGTCCAATCGAGCACGGCACTCAGAGACAAAAATAGAGTTAATTTATTATGTCAGTGGTCGACAATTGTTTCGGAGCAAAGCACTCCTTCGTCAGGACAACTTAATGACAGCCAAGAAAAAAAAAAATATATATATATATATATATATATATATATATATATATATTTTTTTTTTTCTAACGTCCTAAGTGGATGCTGGGGACTCCGTCAGGACCCTGGGGACTCCGTCAGGACCATGGGGAATAGCGGCTCCGCAGGAGACAGGGCACAAAAATAAAGCTTTAGGATTAGGTGGTGTGTACTGGCTCCTCCCCCTATGACCCTCCTCCAAGCCTCAGTTAGGTTTTTGTGCCCGTCCGAGCAGGGTGCAATCTAGGTGGCTCTCCTAAAGAGCTGCTTAGAAAAAGTTTTTAGGTTTTTTATTTTCAGTGAGTCCTGCTGGCAACAGGCTCACTGCATCGAGGGACTTAGGGGAGAGAATTTCAACTCACTTGCGTGCAGGATGGATTGGATTCTTAGGCTACTGGACACCATTAGCTCCAGAGGGAGTCGGAACACAGGTCTCACCCTGGGGTTCGTCCCGGAGCCGCGTCGCCGACCCCCCTTACAGATGCTGAAGATTGAAGGTCCGGAAACAGGCGGCAGAAGGCTCTTCAGTCTTCATGAAGGTAGCGCACTGCAGCTGTGCGCCATTGTTGTCACACACTTCACACCAAGCGGTCACGGAGGGTGCTGGGGGCGCCCTGGGCAGCAATATTTAATACCGTTATGGCAAAAGAATACATCACATATAGCCATTGAGGCTATATGTATGTATTTAACCCATGCCAGATATCTAAAACTCCGGGAGAAAAGCCCGCCGAAATAGGGGGCGGGGCTTATTCTCCTCAGCACACAGCGCCATTTTCCTGCTCAGCTCCGCTGTGAGGAAGGCTCCCAGGACTCTCCCCTGCACTGCACTACAGAAACAGGGTAAAACAGAGAGGGGGGGCATTTTTTGGCGATATTTTGATATATTTAAGCTGCTATAAGGAACAACACTTATTTCTCTATCGTCCTAGTGGATGCTGGGGTTCCTGAAAGGACCATGGGGAATAGCGGCTCCGCAGGAGACAGGGCACAAAAAGTAAAGCTTTAGGATCAGGTGGTGTGCACTGGCTCCTCCCCCTATGACCCTCCTCCAAGCCTCAGTTAGATTTTTGTGCCCGGCCGAGAAGGGTGCAATCTAGGTGGCTCTCCTAAAGAGCTGCTTAGAAAAGTTTAGCTTAGGTTTTTTATTTTACAGTGAGTCCTGCTGGCAACAGGATCACTGCAACGAGGGACTTAGGGGAGAAGAAGTGAACTCACCTGCGTGCAGGATGGATTGGCTTCTTGGCTACTGGACATTAGCTCCAGAGGGACGATCACAGGTACAGCCTGGATGGTCACCGGAGCCTCGCCGCCGGCCCCCTTGCAGATGCTGAAACGAGAAGAGGTCCAGAATCGGCGGCAGAAGACTCCTCAGTCTTCTTAAGGTAGCGCACAGCACTGCAGCTGTGCGCCATTTTCCTCTCAGCACACTTCACACGGCAGTCACTGAGGGTGCAGGGCGCTGGGAGGGGGGCGCCCTGGGAGGCAAATGAAAACCTTTTTTGGCTAAAAATACCTCACATATAGCCTCCGGGGGCTATATGGAGATATTTAACCCCTGCCAGAATCCGTTAAGAGCGGGAGACAAGGCCGCCGAAAAAGGGGCGGGGCCTATCTCCTCCGCACACAGCGCCATTTTCCCTCACAGAAAGGCTGGAGGGAAGGCTCCCAGGCTCTCCCCTGCACTGCACTACAGAAACAGGGTTAAAACAGAGAGCGGGGGCACTAATTTGGCGTTAGAAATATATAAAAAAGATGCTATAAGGGAAAACACTTATATAAGGTTGTCCCTATATAATTATAGCGTTTTTGGTGTGTGCTGGCAAACTCTCCCTCTGTCTCTCCAAAGGGCTAGTGGGTCCTGTCCTCTATCAGAGCATTCCCTGTGTGTGTGCTGTGTGTCGGTACGTGTGTGTCGACATGTATGAGGACGATGTTGGTGAGGAGGCGGAGCAATTGCCTGTAATGGTGATGTCACTCTCTAGGGAGTCGACACCGGAATGGATGGCTTATTTAGGGAATTACGTGATAATGTCAACACGCGCCAAGGTCGGTTGACGACATGAGACGGCCGACAAACAATTAGTACCGGTCCAGACGTCTCAAAAACACCGTCAGGGGTTTTAAAACGCCCGTTTACTTTAGTCGGTCGACACAGACACAGACAGGGACACTGAATCCAGTGTCGACGGTGAATAAACAAACGTATTCCTTATTAGGGCCACACGTTAAGGGCAATGAAGGAGGTGTTACATATTTCTGATACTACAAGTACCACAAAAGAGGGTATTATGTGGGATGTGAAAAAACTACCGTAGTTTTTCCTGAATCAGATAAATTAAATGAAGTGTGTGATGATGCGTGGGTTCCCCCCGATAGAAAATATGGGCGGTATACCCTTTCCCGCCAGAAGTTAGGGCGCGTTGGGAAACACCCCTTAGGGTGGATAAGGCGCTCACACGCTTATCAGAACAAGTGGCGGTACCGTCTATAGATAGGGCCGTCCTCAAGGAGCCAGCTGACAGGAGGCTGGAAAAATATCATAAAAAGTATATACACACATACTGGTGTTATACTGCGACCAGTGATCGCCTCAGCCTGGATGTGCAGAGCTGGGGTGGCTTGGTCGGATTCCCTGACTAAATATATTGATACCCTTGACAGGGACAGTATTTTATTGACTATAGAGCATTTAAAGGATGTATTTCTATATATGCGAGATGCACAGAGGGATATTTGCACTCTGGCATCAAGAGTAAGTGCGATGTCCATATCTGCCAGAAGATGTTTATGGACACGACAGTGGTCAGGTGATGCAAATTCCAAACGGCACAAAGGTGTATTGCCGTATAAAGGAAGAGGAGTTATTTGGGGTCGGTCCATCGGACCTGGTGGCCACGGCAACTGCTGGAAAATCCACCGTTTTTACCCTAAGTCACATCTCTGCAGAAAAAGACACCGTCTTTTCAGCTTCAGTCCTTTCGTCCCTATAAGAGTCATATCTGCCCAGGGATAGAGGAAAGGGAAGAAGACTGCAGCAGGCAGCCCATTCCCAGGAACAGAAGCGTTCCACCGCTTCTGACAAGCTCTCAGCATGACGCTGAGACCGTACAGGACCCCTGGATCCTACAAGTAGTATCCCAGGGGTACAGTTTGGAATGTCGAGACGTTTCCCCTGCGCAGGCTCCTGAAGTCTGCTTTACCAAGGTCTCCCTCCGACAAGGAGGCAGTATGGGAAAAAATTCACGAGCTGTATTCCCAGCAGGTGATAATTAAATTACCCCTCCTACAACAAGAAAAGGGGTATTATTCCACACCATATTGTGGTACTGAAGCCAGAAGGCTAGGTGAGACCTATTCTAAATCTAAAAAAATTTGAACACTTACAAAGGTTCAAATCAAGATGGAGTCACTCAGAGCAGTGATAACGAACCGGGAAGAAGGGGACTATCTGGTGTCCCGAGACATCAGGGATGCTTACCTCCATGTCCCAAATTTGCCCTTATCACTAAGGGTACCTCAGGTTCGTGGTACAGAACTGTCACTATCAGTTTCAGACGCTGCCGTTTGGATTGTCTACGGCACCCCGGGTCTTTACCAAGGTAATGGCCGAAATGATGGTTCTTCTTCGAAGAAAAGGCGTCTAAATTATCCCTTACTTGGACGATCTCCTGATAAGGGCAAAGTCCAGGGAACAGTTGGAGGTCGGAGTAGCACTATCTCGGATACTGTTACAACAGCAGGGGTGGATTCTAAATATTCCAAAATCGCAGCTGATCCCGACAACAAGTCTCCTGTGCTTAGGGATGATTCTGGACACAGTCCAGAAAAAGGTGTTTCTCCCGGAAGAGAAAGCCAGGGAGTTATCCGAGCTAGTCAGGAACCTCCTAAAATCAGTGCATCATTGCACAAGGGCCATGGTAAAAAAATGGTGACTTCCTTCGAAGCAATTCCAGTCGGCAGATTTCATGCAAGAACTTTTCAGTGGGATCTGCTGGACAAATGGTCCGGATCGCATCTTCAGATGCATCAGCGGATAACCCTATATCCAAGGACAAGGGTGTCTCTCCTGTGGTGGTTACAGAGTGCTCATCTTCTAGAGGGCCGCAGATTCGGCATTCAGTTTTGGATGTTGGTGACCACGGAGGCCAGCCCGAGAGGCTGGGGAGCAGTCACACAAGGAAAAAATTTCCAGGGAGTGTGATCAAGTCTGGAGATTTTTCTCCACATAAATATAGCTAAGGGTAAATTTATAATGCTCTAAGCTTAGCAAGACCTCTGCTTCAAGGTCAGCCGGTATTGATCCAGTGGGATAAAACATCACGGCAGTCGCCCACGTAAATAGACAGGGCGGCACAAGAAGCAGGAGGGCAGTGGCAAAAACTGCAAGGACTTTTCGCTGGGCGGAAAATCATGTGATAGCACTGTCAGCAGTGTTTCATTCCGGGAATGGAAACTGGGAAGCAGACTTCCTCAGTAGGCACGACCTCCACCCGGCAGAGTGGGAACTTCATGGGGAAGTTTTCCACATAATTGTAAACCGTTGGGAATTACCAAAGGTGGACATGATGGCGTCCCGTCTGAACAAAAAACGGGACAGGTATTGCGCCAGGTTAAGAGACCCTCAGGCAATAGCTGTGGACGTTCTGGTAACACCGTGGGTGTACCAGTCGGTGTATGTGTTCCATCCTCTGCTTTTCATACCTAAGGTACTGAGAATTATAAGACGTAGAGGAGTAAGAACTATACTCATGGCTCCGGATTGGCCAAGAAGGACTTGGTACCCGGAACTTCAAGAGATGCTCACAGAGGACTTATGGCCTCTGCCGCTAAGAAGGGACTTGTTTCAGCAAGTACCATGTCTGTTCCAAGACTTACCGCAGCTGCGTTTGACGGCATGGCGGTGGAACGCCGGATCCTAAGGGAAAAGGCATTCAGGAAGAGGTCATTCCTACCCTGGTCAAAGCCAGAAAGGAGGTGACCGCACAACATTATCACCACATGTGGCGAAAATATGTTGCGTGGTGTGAGGCCAGGAAGGCCCCACGAAGAAATTTCAACTCGGTCGATTCCTGCATTTCTTGCAAACAGGAGTGTCTATGGGCCTCAAATTGGGGTCCATTAAGGTTCAAATTTCGGCCCTGTCGATTTTTCTTCCAGAAAGAATTGGCTTCAGTTCCTGAAGTCCAGAAGTTTGTCAAGGGAGTATTGCATATACAACCCCCTTTTGTGCCTCCAGTGGCACTGTGGGATCTCAACGTAGTTCTGGGATTCCTCAAAACACATTGGTTTAAAACCAGTCAAATCTGTGGATTTGAAGCATCTCACATGAAAAGTGAACATGCTCTTGGACCTGGCCTGGACCAGGCGAGTGTCAAATTGGTGGGTTTTTTTTTCTCAAAAAAGCCCATATCTGTTTGTCCATTCGGACAGGGCAGAGCTGCGGACTCGTCCCCAGTTCTCTCCCTAAGGTGGTGTCAGTGTTTCACCTGAACCAGCTTATTGTGGTGTCTTGCGCCTACTAGGGACTTGGAGGACTCCAAGTTGCTAGATGTGGTCAGGGCCCTGAAAATATAGGTTCCAGGACGGCTGGAGTCAGGAAAACTGACTTGCTGTTATCCTGTATGCACCCAACAAACTGGGTGCTCTTGCTTTTAAGCAGACTTTTGCTAGTTGGATGTGTAATACAATTCAGCTTGCACATTCTGTGGCAGGCCTGCCACAGCCAAAATATGTAAATGCCCATTCCACAAGGAAGGTGGGCTCATCTTGGGCGGCTGCCCGAGGGGTCTCGGCTTTACAACTTTGCCGAGCGGCTATTTAGTCAGGGGCAAACACGTTTGTAAAATCCTACAAATTTGATACCCTGGCTAAGGAGGACCTGGAGTTCTCTCATTCGGTGCTGCAGAGTCATCCGCACTCTCCCGCCCGTTTGGGAGCTTTGGTATAATCCCCATGGTCCTTTCAGGAACCCCAGCATCCACTAGGACGATAGAGAAAATAAGAATTTACTTACCGATAATTCTATTTCTCGGAGTCCGTAGTGGATGCTGGGCGCCCATCCCAAGTGCGGATTATCTGCATTACTTGTACATAGTTACAAAAATCGGGTTATTATTGTTGTGAGCCATCTTTCAGAGGCTCCGCTGTTATCATACTGTTAACTGGGTTCAGATCACAGGTTTTACAGTGTGATTGGTGTGGCTGGTATGAGTCTTACCCGGGATTCATAAATCCTTCCTTATTGTGTACGCTCGTCCGGGCACAGTACCTAACTGAGGCTTGGAGGAGGGTCATAGGGGGAGGAGCCAGTGCACACCACCTGATCCTAAAGCTTTACTTTTTGTGCCCTGTCTCCTGCGGAGCCGCTATTCCCCATGGTCCTTTCAGGAACCCCAGCATCCACTACGGACTCCGAGAAATAGAATTATCGGTAAGTAAATTCTTATTATAAGGTTGTTCCCATATATATTATAGCGCTTGGGTGTGTGCTGGCAAACTCTCCCTCTGTCTCCCCAAAGGGCTAGTGGGGTCCTGTCTTCGATAAGAGCATTCCCTGTGTGTCTGCTGTGTGTCGGTACGTGTGTGTCGACATGTATGAGGACGATGTTGGTGTGGAGGCAGAGCAATTGCCGATAATGGTGATGTCACCCCCCAGGGAGTCGACACCGGAATGGATGGCTTTGTTTATGGAATTACGTGATAATGTCAGCACATTACAAAAATCAGTTGACGACATGAGACGGCCGGCAAACCAGTTAGTACCTGCCCAGGCGTCTCAGACACCGTCAGGGGCTGTAAAGCGCCCTTTACCTCAGTCGGTCGACACAGACACTGAATCTAGTGTCGACGGTGATGAAACAAACGTATTTTCAAGTAGGGCCACACGTTATATGATCACGGCAATGAAGGAGGCTTTGCATATCTCTGATACTGCAAGTACCACAAAAAGGGGTATTATGTGGGGGGTGAAAAAACTACCTGTAGTTTTTCCTGAATCAGAGGAATTAAATGATGTATGTGATGAAGCGTGGGTTAACCCAGATAGAAAAGTGCTAATTTCAAAAAAGTTATTAGCATTATACCCTTTCCCGCCAGAGGTTAGGGCGCGCTGGGAAACACCCCCTAGGGTGGATAAGGCGCTCACACGCTTATCAAAACAAGTGGCGTTACCGTCTCCTGATACGGCCGCCCTCAGGGATCCAGCTGATAGGAGACTGGAAACTACCCTAAAAAGTATATACACACATACTGGTGTTATACTGCGACCAGCCATCGCCTCAGCCTGGATGTGCAGTGCTGGGGTCGTCTGGTTGGATTCCCTGACTGAAAATATTGATACCCTGGATAGGGACAGTATTTTATTGACTATAGAGCAATTAAAGGATGCTTTCCTTTATATGCGAGATGCTCAGAGAGATATTTGCACTCTGGCATCGAGAGTAAATGCGATGTCCATATCTGCCAGAAGGAGTTTATGGACGCGACAGTGGTCAGGTGATGCGGATTCCAAACGACATATGGAAGTATTGCCGTATAAAGGGGAGGAATTATTTGGCGTCGGTCTATCGGATCTGGTGGCCACGGCAACTGCCGGAAAATCCACCTTTTTACCTCAGACCCCCTCCCAACAGAAAAAGACACCGTCTTTTCAGCCGCAGTCATTTCGGTCCTATAAGAACAAGCGGACAAAAGGACAGTCATATCTGCCTCGGGGCAGAGGAAGGGGTAAGAGAGGGCAGCAAGCAGCCCCTGCCCAGGAACAGAAGCCCTCTCAGGGTTCTGCAAAGCCCTCAGCATGACGCTGGGGCCTTACAAGCGGACTCAGGAGCGGTGGGGGGTCGACTCAAGAATTTCAGCGCACAGTGGGCTTGCTCACAGGTGGACCCCTGGATCCTGCAGGTAGTATCTCAGGGTTACAGGTTGGAATTCGAGAAGTCTCCCCCTCGCAGGTTCCTAAAGTCTGCTTTGCCAACGTCTCCCTCAGACAGGGCGACGGTATTGGAAGCCATTCACAAGCTGTTTTCTCAGCAGGTGATAGTCAAGGTACCCCTCCTACAACAGGGAAAGGGGTATTACTCCACGCTATTTGTGGTACCGAAGCCGGACGGCTCGGTAAGACCTATTCTAAATCTGAAATCTTTGAACCTGTACATACAAAAATTCAAGTTCAAGATGGAGTCACTCAGAGCAGTGATAGCGAATCTGGAAGAAGGGGACTTTATGGTGTCCCTGGACATAAAGGATGCTTACCTGCATGTCCCAATTTGCCCTTCACATCAAGGGTACCTCAGGTTCGTGGTGCAAAACTGTCATTATCAGTTTCAGACGCTGCCGTTTGGATTGTCCACGGCACCTCGGGTCTTTACCAAGGTAATGGCCGAAATGATGATTCTTCTGCGAAGAAGAGGCGTATTAATTATCCCTTACTTGGACGATCTCCTGATAAGGGCAAGGTCCAGAGAACAGCTGGAGGACGGAGTAGCACTAACCCGACTAGTGCTGCAACAACACGGGTGGATTCTGAATTTTCCAAAATCTCAGTTGACCCCAACGACACGTCTGCTGTTCCTGGGAATGATTCTGGACACGGTTCAGAAAAAGGTGTTTCTTCCGGAGGAGAAAGCCAGGGAGTTATCCGAACTTGTCAGGAACCTCCTAAAACCAGGGAAAGTGTCTGTGCATCAATGCACAAGAGTCCTGGGAAAGATGGTGGCTTCTTACGAAGCGATTCCATTCGGCAGATTCCACGCACGAACTTTTCAGTGGGATCTGCTGGACAAATGGTCCGGATCACATCTGCAGATGCATCAGCGGATAACCTTATCGCCACGGACAAGGGTGTCTCTTCTGTGGTGGTTGCAGAGTGCTCATCTGTTAGAGGGCCGCAGATTCGGCATACAGGACTGGGTCCTGGTGACCACGGATGCCAGTCTGAGAGGCTGGGGAGCGGTCACACAGGGAAGAAACTTCCAGGGAGTATGGTCAAGCCTGGAGATGTCTCTTCACATAAATATACTGGAGCTAAGAGCGATTTACAATGCTCTAAGTCTGGCAAAACCCCTGCTTCAGGGTCAGCCGGTGTTGATCCAGTCGGACAACATCACGGCAGTCGCCCACGTAAACAGACAGGGCGGCACAAGAAGCAGGACAGCAATGGCAGAAGCTGCAAGGATTCTTCGCTGGGCGGAAGATCATGTGATAGCACTGTCAGCAGTATTCATTCCGGGAGTGGACAACTGGGAAGCAGACTTCCTCAGCAGACACGATCTACACCCGGGAGAGTGGGGACTTCATCCAGAAGTCTTCCACATGATTGTGAACCGTTGGGAAAAACCAATGGTGGATATGATGGCGTCCCGCCTCAACAAAAAACTGGGCAGGTATTGCGCCAGGTCAAGAGACCCTCAGGCAATAGCTGTGGACGCTCTGGTAACACCGTGGGTGTTCCAGTCAGTGTATGTGTTCCCTCCTCTGCCTCTCATACCAAAAGTACTGAGAATTATACGGCAAAAGGGAGTAAGAACGATACTAGTGGCTCCGGATTGGCCAAGAAGAACTTGGTACCCGGAACTTGAAGAGATGCTCACGGAGGATCCATGGCCTCTACCTCTAAGACGGGACCTGCTTCAGCAGGGACCGTGTCTATTCCAAGACTTACCGCGGCTGCGTTTGACGGCATGGCGGTTGAACGCCGAATTCTAAGGGAAAAAGGCATTCCGGAAGAGGTCATTCCTACACTGGTAAAAGCCAGGAAGGAGGTGACTGCACAACATTATCACCGCATTTGGAGGAAATATGTTGCGTGGTGTGAGGCCAGGAAGGCCCCCACGGAGGAATTTCAACTGGGTCGATTCCTACATTTCCTGCAAACAGGATTGTCTATGGGCCTCAAATTGGGGTCCATTAAGGTTCAAATTTCGGCCCTGTCGATTTTCTTCCAGAAAGAATTGGCTTCAGTTCCTGAAGTCCAGACTTTTGTAAAAGGAGTACTACATATACAGCCCCCGGTTGTGCCCCCAGTGGCACCGTGGGATCTTAATGTAGTCTTGGATTTTCTCAAATCCCATTGGTTTGAGCCGCTCAAATCGGTGGAGTTGAAGTATCTTACATGGAAAGTAACCATGCTACTGGCCCTGGCTTCAGCCAGGAGAGTATCAGAATTGGCGGCTTTATCATATAAGAGCCCATATCTGATTTTCCATACGGACAGGGCAGAACTGCGGACGCGTCCTCATTTTCTGCCTAAGGTGGTGTCAGCGTTTCACCTGAACCAGCCTATTGTGGTGCCTGCGGCTACTAACGATTTGGAGGATTCCAAGTTGTTGGACGTGGTCCGGGCATTGAAAATATATATTTCAAGAACGGCGGGAGTCAGAAAGTCTGACTCACTGTTTATATTGTATGCACCCAACAAGATGGGTGCTCCTGCTTCTAAGCAGACGATTGCTCGTTGGATTTGTAGCACAATTCAACTTGCACATTCTGTGGCAGGCTTGCCACAACCTAAATCTGTCAAGGCCCATTCCACAAGGAAAGTGGGCTCATCCTGGGCGGCTGCCCGGGGGGTCTCGGCATTACAACTCTGCCGAGCTGCTACTTGGTCAGGGGCAAACACGTTTGCAAAATTCTACAAATTTGATACCCTGGCTGAGGAGGACCTTGAGTTCTCTCATTCGGTGCTGAAGAGTCATCCGCACTCTCCCGCCCGTTTGGGAGCTTTGGTATAATCCCCATGGTCCTGACGGAGTCCCCAGCATCCACTTAGGACGTTAGAGAAAATAAGAATTTACTTACCGATAATTCTATTTCTCGTAGTCCGTAGTGGATGCTGGGCGCCCATCCCAAGTGCGGATTGTCTGCAATACTTGTACATAGTTATTGTTACAAACAAATTCGGGTTGTTATTGTTGTGAGCCGTCTGTTCAGAGGCTCCTACGTTTGTCATACTGTTAACTGGGTTCAGATCACAAGTTATACGGTGTGATTGGTGTGGCTGGTATGAGTCTTACCCGGGATTCAATATCCTTCCTTATTGTGTACGCTCGTCCGGGCACAGTATCCTAACTGAGGCTTGGAGGAGGGTCATAGGGGGAGGAGCCAGTACACACCACCTAATCCTAAAGCTTTATTTTTGTGCCCTGTCTCCTGCGGAGCCGCTATTCCCCATGGTCCTGACGGAGTCCCCAGCATCCACTACGGACTACGAGAAATAGAATTATCGGTAAGTAAATTCTTATTTTTTAGTCCTAAAATTTGCACCTAGGTCGCTGGATGACTAAGCTAAGCGACCCTAGTGGCCGACACAAACACCGTGCCCATCTAGGAGTGGCACTGCAGTGTCACGCAGGATGGCCCTTCCAAAAAACACTCCCCAAACAGCACATGACGCAAAGAAAAAAAGAGGCGCAATGAGGTAGCTGTGTGAGTAAGATAAGCGACCCTAGTGGCCGACACAAACACCGGGCCCATCTAGGAGTGGCACTGCAGTGTCACGCAGGATGGCCCTTCCAAAAAACCCTCCCCAAACAGCACATGACGCAAAGAAAAAAAGAGGCGCAATGAGGTAGCTGTGTGAGTAAGATAAGCGACCCTAGTGGCCGACACAAACACCGGGCCCATCTAGGAGTGGCACTGCAGTGTCACGCAGGATGGCCCTTCCAAAAAACCCTCCCCAAACAGCACATGACGCAAAGAAAAAAAGAGGCGCAATGAGGTAGCTGTGTGAGTAAGATAAGCGACCCTAGTGGCCGACACAAACACCGGGCCCATCTAGGAGTGGCACTGCAGTGTCACGCAGGATGGCCCTTCCAAAAAACCCTCCCCAAACAGCACATGACGCAAAGAAAAAAAGAGGCGCAATGAGGTAGCTGTGTGAGTAAGATAAGCGACCCTAGTGGCCGACACAAACACCGGGCCCATCTAGGAGTGGCACTGCAGTGTCACGCAGGATGGCCCTTCCAAAAAACCCTCCCCAAACAGCACATGACGCAAAGAAAAAAAGAGGCGCAATGAGGTAGCTGTGTGAGTAAGATAAGCGACCCTAGTGGCCGACACAAACACCGGGCCCATCTAGGAGTGGCACTGCAGTGTCACGCAGGATGGCCCTTCCAAAAAACCCTCCCCAAACAGCACATGACGCAAAGAAAAAAAGAGGCGCAATGAGGTAGCTGTGTGAGTAAGATAAGCGACCCTAGTGGCCGACACAAACACCGTGCCCATCTAGGAGTGGCACTGCAGTGTCACGCAGGATGGCCCTTCCAAAAAACCCTCCCCAAACAGCACATGACGCAAAGAAAAAAAGAGGCGCAATGAGGTAGCTGTGTGAGTAAGATAAGCGACCCTAGTGGCCGACACAAACACCGGGCCCATCTAGGAGTGGCACTGCAGTGTCACGCAGGATGGCCCTTCCAAAAAACATTCCACAAACAGCACATGACGCAAAGAAAAATTAAAGAAAAAAGAGGTGCAAGATGGAATTGTCCTTGGGCCCTCCCACCCACCCTTATGTTGTATAAACAGGACATGCACACTTTAACCAACCCATCATTTCAGTGACAGGGTCTGCCACACGACTGTGACTGAAATGACGGGTTGGTTTGGACCCCCACCAAAAAAGAAGCAATTAATCTCTCCTTGCACAAACTGGCTCTACAGAGGCAAGATGTCCACCTCATCATCATCCTCCGATATATCACCGTGTACATCCCCCTCCTCACAGATTATCAATTCGTCCCCACTGGAATCCACCATCTCAGCTCCCTGTGTACTTTGTGGAGGCAATTGCTGCTGGTCAATGTCTCCACGGAGGAATTGATTATAATTCATTTTAATGAACATCATCTTCTCCACATTTTCTGGATGTAACCTCGTACGCCGATTGCTGACAAGGTGAGCGGCGGCACTAAACACTCTTTCGGAGTACACACTTGTGGGAGGGCAACTTAGGTAGCATAAAGCCAGTTTGTGCAAGGGCCTCCAAATTGCCTCTTTTTCCTGCCAGTATAAGTACGGACTGTGTGACGTGCCTACTTGGATGCGGTCACTCATATAATCCTCCACCATTCTTTCAATGGTGAGAGAATCATATGCAGTGACAGACGACATGTCCGTAATCGTTGTCAGGTCCTTCAGTCCGGACCAGATGTCAGCATCAGCAGTCGCTCCAGACTGCCCTGCATCACCGCCAGCGGGTGGGCTCGGAATTCTGAGCCTTTTCCTCGCACCCCCAGTTGCGGGAGAATGTGAAGGAGGAGATGTTGACAGGTCGCGTTCCGCTTGACTTGACAATATTCTCACCAGCAGGTCTTTCAACCCCAGCAGACTTGTGTCTGCCGGAAAGAGAGATCCAAGGTAGGCTTTAAATCTAGGATCGAGCACGGTGGCCAAAATGTAGTGCTCTGATTTCAACAGATTGACCACCCGTGAATCCTTGTTAAGCGAATTAAGGGCTCCATCCACAAGTCCCACATGCCTAGCGGAATCGCTCCGTGTTAGCTCCTCCTTCAATGTCTCCAGCTTCTTCTGCAAAAGCCTGATGAGGGGAATGACCTGACTCAGGCTGGCAGTGTCTGAACTGACTTCACGTGTGGCAAGTTCAAAGGGCATCAGAACCTTGCACAACGTTGAAATCATTCTCCACTGCGCTTGAGACAGGTGCATTCCACCTCCTATATCGTGCTGAATTGTATAGGCTTGAATGGCCTTTTGCTGCTCCTCCAACCTCTGAAGCATATAGAGGGTTGAATTCCACCTCGTTACCACTTCTTGCTTCAGATGATGGCAGGGCAGGTTCAGTAGTTTTTGGTGGTGCTCCAGTCTTCTGTACGTGGTGCCTGTACGCCGAAAGTGTCCCGCAATTCTTCTGGCCACCGACAGCATCTCTTGCACGCCCCTGTCGTTTTTTAAAAAATTCTGCACCACCAAATTCAAGGTATGTGCAAAACATGGGACGTGCTGGAATTTGCCCATATTTAATGCACACACAATATTGCTGGCGTTGTCCGATGCCACAAATCCACAGGAGAGTCCAATTGGGGTAAGCCATTCCGCGATGATCTTCCTCAGTTGCCGTAAGAGGTTTTCAGCTGTGTGCGTATTCTGGAAAGCGGTGATACAAAGCGTAGCCTGCCTAGGAAAGAGTTGGCGTTTGCGAGATGCTGCTACTGGTGCCGCCGCTGCTGTTCTTGCGGCGGGAGTCCATACATCTACCCAGTGGGCTGTCACAGTCATATAGTCCTGACCCTGCCCTGCTCCACTTGTCCACATGTCCGTGGTTAAGTGGACATTGGGTACAGCTGCATTTTTTAGGACACTGGTGAGTCTTTTTCTGAGGTCTGTGTACATTTTCGGTATCGCCTGCCTAGAGAAGTGGAACCTAGATGGTATTTGGTAACGGGGGCACACTACCTCAAGAAATTGTGTAGTTCCCTGTGAACTAACGGCGGATACCGGACGCACGTCTAACACCAACATAGTTGTCAAGGCCTCAGTTATCCGCTTTGCAGCAGGATGACTGCTGTGATATTTCATCTTCCTCGCAAAGGACTGTTGGACAGTCAATTGCTTACTGGAAGTAGTACAAGTGGTCTTCCGACTTCCCCTCTGGGATGACCATCGACTCCCAGCAGCAACAACAGCAGCGCCAGCAGCAGTAGGCGTTACACGCAAGGATGCATCGGAGGAATCCCAGGCAGGAGAGGAATAGTCAGAATTGCCAGTGACATGGCCTGCAGGACTATTGGCATTCCTGGGGAAGGAGGAAATTGACACTGAGGGAGTTGGTGGGGTGGTTTGCGTGAGCTTGGTTACAAGAGGAAGGGATTTACTGGTCAGTGGACTGCTTCCGCTGTCACCCAAAGTTTTTGAACTTGTCACTGACTTATTATGAATGCGCTGCAGGTGACGTATAAGGGAGGATGTTCCGAGGTGGTTAACGTCCTTACCCCTACTTATTACAGCTTGACAAAGGCAACACACGGCTTGACACCTGTTGTCCGCTTTTCTGTTGAAATACCTCCACACTGAAGAGCTGATTTTTTTGGTATTTTCACCAGGCATGTCAACGGCCATATTCCTCCCACGGACAACAGGTGTCTCCCCGGGTGCCTGACTTAAACAAACCACCTCACCATCAGAATCCTCCTGGTCAATTTCCTCCCCAGCGCCAGCAACACCCATATCCTCCTCATCCTGGTGTACTTCAACACTGACATCTTCAATCTGACTATCAGGAACTGGACTGCGGGTGCTCCTTCCAGCACTTGCAGGGGGCGTGCAAATGGTGGAAGGCGCATGCTCTTCACGTCCAGTGTTGGGAAGGTCAGGCATCGCAACCGACACAATTGGACTCTCCTTGTGGATTTGGGATTTCGAAGAACGCACAGTTCTTTGCGGTGCTTTTGCCAGCTTGAGTCTTTTCAGTTTTCTAGCGAGAGGCTGAGTGCTTCCATCCTCATGTGAAGCTGAACCACTAGCCATGAACATAGGCCAGGGCCTCAGCCGTTCCTTGCCACTCCGTGTGGTAAATGGCATATTGGCAAGTTTACGCTTCTCCTCCGACAATTTTATTTTAGGTTTTGGAGTCCTTTTTTTACTGATATTTGGTGTTTTGGATTTGACATGCTCTGTACTATGACATTGGGCATCGGCCTTGGCAGACGACGTTGCTGGCATTTCATCGTCTCGGCCATGACTAGTGGCAGCAGCTTCAGCACGAGGTGGAAGTGGATCTTGATCTTTCCCTAATTTTGGAACCTCAACATTTTTGTTCTCCATATTTTAATAGGCACAACTAAAAGGCACCTCAGGTAAACAATGGAGATGGATGGATACTAGTATACTTATGGATGGACTGCCGAGTGCCGACACAGAGGTAGCTACAGCCGTGGACTACCGTACTGTGTCTGCTGCTAATATAGACTGGATGATAATGAGATGAAATCAATATATATATATGTATGTATATATAATATCACTAGTACTGCAGCCGGACAGGTAGATAATATATTTATTAGGTAATGATGACTGATGACGGACCTGCTGGACACTGTCAGCTCAGCAGCACCGCAGACTGCTACAGTAAGCTACTATACTATAGTAGTATGTACAAAGAAGAAAGAAAAAAAAAACCACGGGTAGGTGGTATACAATTATGGATGGACTGCCGAGTGCCGACACAGAGGTAGCTACAGCCGTGGACTAACATACTGTGTCTGCTGCTAATATAGACTGGATGATTGATAATGAGATGAAATCAATATATATATGTATGTATATATAATATCACTAGTACTGCAGCCGGACAGGTAGATAATATATTTATTAGGTAATGATGACTGATGACGGACCTGCTGGACACTGTCAGCTCAGCAGCACCGCAGACTGCTACAGTAAGCTACTATACTATAGTAGTATGTACAAAGAAGAAAGAAAAAAAAAACCACGGGTAGGTGGTATACAATTATGGATGGACTGCCGAGTGCCGACACAGAGGTAGCTACAGCCGTGGACTACCGTACTGTGTCTGCTGCTAATATAGACTGGATGATAATGAGATGAAATCAATATATATATATGTATGTATATATAATATCACTAGTACTGCAGCCGGACAGGTAGATAATATATTTATTAGGTAATGATGACTGATGACGGACCTGCTGGACACTGTCAGCTCAGCAGCACCGCAGACTGCTACAGTAAGCTACTATACTATAGTAGTATGTACAAAGAAGAAAGAAAAAAAAAAACCACGGGTAGGTGGTATACAATTATGGATGGACTGCCGAGTGCCGACACAGAGGTAGCTACAGCCGTGGACTAACGTACTGTGTCTGCTGCTAATATAGACTGGATGATTGATAATGAGATGAAATCAATATATATATGTATGTATATATAATATCACTAGTACTGCAGCCGGACAGGTAGATAATATATTTATTAGGTAATGATGACTGATGACGGACCTGCTGGACACTGTCAGCTCAGCAGCACCGCAGACTGCTACAGTAAGCTACTATACTATAGTAGTCTGTACAAAGAAGAAAGAAAAAAAAAAACCACGGGTAGGTGGTATACAATTATGGATGGACTGCCGAGTGCCGACACAGAGGTAGCTACAGCCGTGGACTAACGTACTGTGTCTGCTGCTAATATAGACTGGATGATAATGAGATGAAATCAATATATATGTATGTATATATAATATCACTAGTACTGCAGCCGGACAGGTAGATAATATATTTATTAGGTAATGATGACTGATGACGGACCTGCTGGGCACTGTCAGCTCAGCAGCACCGCAGACTGCTACAGTAAGCTACTATACTATAGTAGTATGTACAAAGAAGAAAGAAAGAAAAAAAAACACGGGTAGGTGGTATACAATTATGGATGGACTGCCGAGTGCCGACACAGAGGTAGCTACAGCCGTGGACTAACGTACTGTGTCTGCTGCTAATATAGACTGGATGATAATGAGATGAAATCAATATATATATATGTATGTATATATAATATCACTAGTACTGCAGCCGGACAGGTAGATAATATATTTATTAGGTAATGATGACTGATGACGGACCTGCTGGACACTGTCAGCTCAGCAGCACCGCAGACTGCTACAGTAAGCTACTATACTATAGTAGTATGTACAAAGAAGAAAGAAAAAAAAAAACCACGGGTAGGTGGTATACAATTATGGATGGACTGCCGAGTGCCGACACAGAGGTAGCTACAGCCGTGGACTAACGTACTGTGTCTGCTGCTAATATAGAGTCTAGACTGGATGATAAATTATTGATAATGAGATGAAATCAATATAATATCACTAGTACTGCAGCCGGACAGGTACTATATATATTTATTATGTAATGACTGATGACGGACCTGCTGGACACTGTCAGGTCAGCACAGCACCGCAGACTGCTACAGTAAGCTACTATAGTAGTATGTATAAAGAAGAATGAAAAAAAAAAAAACCACGGGTAGGTGGTATACAATATTATATATATATATATATATATTATATACAATTATATATATATATATATATATATATATTAAACTGGTGGTGATTGATTATTAAACTGGTGGTCACTTCAGGTCACGTTGCAACTTGCAACTAGTACTCCGAGGCCTAAGCAGACAATCACAAAATATATTATTATACTGGTGGTCAGTGTGGTCACAACAATGGCAGTGTGGCACTGACTCTGGCAGCAAAAGTGTGCACTGTACGTTATATGTACTCCTGAGTCCTGCTCTCAGACTCTAACTGCTCCCCACTGTCAGTGTCTCCCCCACAAGTCAGATAATACACTTACAGTCACACTATCTAATCTATAAATATCACTTCAGCAAGTAGTATAGTAGTATACAGTATAGTAGTACTCCTCCTAATAATGCTCCCCAAAATACTGTGTCTCTCTTCTCTAAACGGAGAGGACGCCAGCCACGTCCTCTCCCTATGACTCTCAATGCACGTGTGAAAATGGCGGCGACGCGCGGCTCCTTATATAGAATCCGAGTCTCGCGATAGAATCCGAGCCTCGCGAGAATCCGACAGCGTGATGATGACGTTCGGGCGCGCTCGGGTTAGCCGAGCAAGGCGGGAAGATCCGAGCCTGCTCGGACCCGTGTAAAAAAAACCTGAAGTTCGGGCGGGTTCGGATTCAGAGGAACCGAACCCGCTCATCTCTAGTTGACACCCCCCATTTGCAGTGGCCATGTCCCTTGTGGTATGTGATATTTATTGCATTGAGTGCCAATAGGCGGTACTAAACACGCCCAATAGGCGATGCTAAACACACCCCTCCGACGGTGCACCCCCTAATAAAATGTTCTGTGCACGCCTATGGACACATTCACGCTAGGGTTAATTTTTGTTGAAAGCCAATTAACCTGCCAGTATATTTTTAGGATTGTAGGAGTAAACTGGAGTACCCAGAGGAAACTCATGCAAGTATGGGGAGAATATACAAACTCCGCGCAATTAGGGCCATGGTGGGAATCGAACCCATGTCCTCAATGCTGTGAGGCAGTAATGCTAACCATTACACCATCCGTACTGCCCTTATAAAACACTGTATAAGTATATTAATATACAAGGATTTTTCTCTTACGTCCTAGAGGATGCTGGGGTCCATTTTAGTACCATGGGGTATAGACAGCTCCAGTAGGAGCCATGGGCACTTTAAGAGTTTAATAGTGTGGGCTGGCTCCTCCCTCTATTCCCCTCCTACCAGACTCAGTTTATAAAATGTGCCCGGGTGAGCCGGTCACAGATAGGGGAGCTCTTAGGAGTTTTCTTAGTTTTATTTATTTTTTGAGTTTGTTGTTTTACAGGAAGGTTGCTGGTAACAGCCTCCCTGCTTCGTGGGACATAGGGGTGTGGGGGATTAGGAACCAACTTAATGTAGAGTTAATGGTTCTCTACTCTCCCGACAGGACACTGAGCTCCTGAGGGTGATGATCGCAAGCCCACGAGGCGACCGCTCACTCCCGCAGCACGGCCGCCACCCCCTAACAGAGCCAGAAGATAGAAGAGTGGTGAGTACAGCGCTGGCGTCCCGGTTAGCGGGTTGCTGGCGGGTATGGCGGCACAAGGGTTGAAGCGCAGCTCTGACAGCCTGCGCTCCTGGAAGGCTCAGCAACATTGCACATGCAGGCGCTAGAGTGGCGTCCTGAGCCAGCGCTTTAACCCTACACTGGTCCCATCGTTAACAGGGGCTAATCCCAGTGTTAACACTAAAAATCCTATGGTCAGTATAAAGAATTAGTGCGGGAAGCCGCACGCCATTACAGAGGGGCGGGGCTTCCTCTCAGAGCGGATCCAGCGCCATTTTCTCCCTGCAGATCAGAAGGAAGAGACGCTGACAGAGAGCGCTGCCCTCCACATAACTCCAGCAATACCTCTGCAGTACCAGGGGGGGGAGTGTAATAACAGTTCTAACTACCCTATTAAGGATAGTTAGTAAGCGCCGGGCTTTTATCATAATATCTACCTACAGGGGCGGTGTGTGGCTGGCTCCTTATACTGTGTGACTCTCTGAAGGTACTCTGAGGGCAGGCCCGACGCTACCCGCTCAGCTAAGGGATGCAGTGCAGGGAGGCGCTGGGACGGAGAAGCGCTCTCCCTGCTCTGCATCCCTTCCCTGCTGCTGCGCCGTCCTGTCCCCCCTGCTGCTGCTGCCAGCCGCTGTGCCTGTTACTGTATGACAGGTAGCAGCGCTGGCAGCATGAAAAGCCTCCTCCCCCCCCCTAATCACCTGTGACAGCGGCTGTGTAGGATCAAAGGAGGGGGCGGAGCTAAATGGACCAGGCTGCTGTAGAGAGAGGGACAGCCAGACTTAGGTAAGTGGAGGGTGAGAGAGAAATGTATGTGTGTGTGTGTGTGTATGGTGGGGGTGTATATGTATAAATATGTGTGCATTGTGTGTGTGAGGTATGTCTGTGTGCGCACGCATTATGGACACTACTACAGGGGGGCCATTACATGTAAGGACGCTACTACTGGGGGGGGGGGGCATTACATGTAAGGACTCTACTACTACTGGTGGGGGCCATTACATGTAACGATGCTACTACTATTGGGAGGGTGCATTATGTATAAGGATGCTACTACTACTGGTGTGCATTACACATAAGGACGCTACTACTACGGGTGGGACATTACGTATAAGATGAATAAGATTGTGCTACTGTGTGGCATAATTTTAAATGGGGGTACTATTTTGTGGCCACGCCCCTTACTTGTGAGACGACATCCCTTTTCCTGACCCTTTGTTGAATATGGGAGGGTGCAAATTTATAGTTTGCAGGGGGGCGCCGAACACCCTAGCCTGGCCCTGTCTGGGGGGAAACTGTATCTGACATTTTCCTGTGTAAGTATGTATATCCCAAATTTCCATGTCTAAGGACTCTGTGTCCTGTGCTGCAGAGTATTTATCTTCTCCTGAGGAGTCTATTCCATGTACTCAGGACTGCAATATAATTTCTCTTACGTCCTAGAGGATGCTGGGGACTCCATAAGGACCATGGGGTATAGACAGGCTCCGCAGGAGACATGGGCACTATAAAGAACTTTAGATGGGTGTGCACTGGCTCCTCCCTCTATGCCCCTCCTCCAGACCTCAGTTAGATCCTGTGCCCAGAGGAGACTGGGTGCACTACAGGGGAGCTCTTCTGAGTTTCTCTGAAAAATAATTTTGTTAGGTTTTTTATTCTCAGGGAGCGCTGCTGGAACAGGCTCCCTGCATCGTGGGACTGAGGAGAGAGAAGCAGACCTACTTAAATGATAGGCTCTGCTTCTTAGGCTACTGGACACCATTAGCTCCAGAGGGTCGGAACGCAGGTCTCACCCTCGCCGTTCGTCCCGGAGCCGCGCCGCCGTTCTCCTCACAGAGCCGGAAGATAGAAGCCGGGTGAGTATAAGAAGAAAGAAGACTTCAAAGGCGGCTGAAGACTTCAAAGGCGGCTGAAGACTTCAGATCTTCTCTGAGGTAATGCTGCGCGCCATTGCTCCCACACACAACACACACAGCGGGCACTGAAGGGTGCAGGAATTATAAACCTCTTGGGACTGGCTAAATATATATATAGAGGCTGCAGAGGCACTATATTACAGAATCCCTCGCCAGTATAGAAAATTTGAGCGGGACCGAAGACCGCCGCTGAGGGGGCGGAGCTTGATCCTCCAGCACTAACCAGCGCCATTTTCTCCACAGCACACTGCAGAGAAGCTGGCTCCCCGGTGATAATGTTGATTATCTTACAGGAATGAAAGCTATACCTTACACACACTTAGAATACACTTTACCATGGAGCCGCTGCGGCCGCTAACCTTAGTACACACGCTACGTACTTTATACACTGCGTACGGAGTCCCGTATCACTGTACGGACTTTGCGTACAAACGCCGCGCTGGGGGTACAAAGTACACACAGCGCGCGCACACCCAGAGATACACTTTAACCCTTTACAGTAATGCAATGCAATGATAAAACACTTTAAACCTTAGTAGTAATGTAATGCAATGATAAAACACTTTAAACCAGGGCTGGCCAAACCAGTCCTCGAGATCTACCAACAGTTCATGTTTTCCAGGCCTCCTGGAGATCTGTAGAATTGTCAGTTAGGAATGAATGCAGCACATCTTAATTAGTAATGACTACATCTGTGCACCAGCTAGGTGGTCTGGAAAATGTGAACTGTTGGTAGATCTCGAGGACTGGTTTGGCCAGCCCTGCTTTAAACCTTAGCAGGGCAATGAGGACACAGCACCAATTGTGATTTTACCGCTGGGTTCCGACACCACAGTGGATTATTGCTGAAAGGGGGTTTACAATACAAATAATACACTACAATATAACAGAGTAAATGGCTACAGGCAATGTACATACGTGAGTATATTCGCGTGCGCTTCCCGGTCCGGTCCTCCGTCATCTAATAGATAACGTTGTGAGTCTTGTGCCAGGCCAGGCTGCAGCAGGCTTTATTTATACAATTCTTCCAAAAGCAACACAATGGATACTGTAATCCCTTTGTCCATTGGACACAGGAATGCACTTTTACAGTACAGGAGAGGTCATAGGTCGATTTGAAAAGGTAGGCGATGTCTTTCCCAACTGCTCTTGTGGGTGGTCTCCTCTGGATTCCCGCCGCATACATAATATACAGTAAATACAGTTTATATCTATATTCTGCTTCTGCACATAACTATCCGCAGGAACATGCGATCTTTCGCAGACCAACACCGGAATGTTACCCTTAAAATACCCTACAGCTGGATACCAAGCACCACCATATAACCTTAGTCTGTCCCCTCTTATCCTGTAAAGGTGAATCCCTTTGTTCTGGAATCATTTAAACTGTTGTTACTTTCTGGTGTGGTGCATGGGGACTATGTGTACATTGTGCACTATTTGGATTAAATATGTAATGTGTTTTGATAGCTCTCCATGTGTTCACAAACTCTACCGTAAATACCCATACCACGCGCTGATGCGCACGACCGCGGGAGCGACCATACGCAAATTGCGAATATGTGCACGCACAGCAGAACAAGTACAAGCGCGGAGGCCATCTGTGTGTTGTTTGTACGTGATGTGTGTACTGCAATATTTTTCGACTTTGACAGTCCACCCTTTGGCAGTCACCAATAACTGCCACTATCTAATCATTAAACAGAAAAATATCTACACAATATCTATAGAAGATTTGGATGGTCGGGGTGAGAGTGGTAGGTAGGAAATGTATGACCTAGTGGGATAATAAAAAGCATGTATGTATGAATCCATGTCTGAGGGGCATGTATCATTGTGCCGTATATGTTCTAAATAAGCTTCGAGGTATTGCGAAGTATACATTAAATCCTTCTTATCCCGTATTAAGGGTCTGTAAGTGGGCCGACAAACACTACCGAGCTCTTTTCGGCTTCTTGTTCCAACAAATGGGGTGCACATTTAGTTGATGATACATGGAGGGGGAACATATGTGAGTGCTAGTATGTGTGGATATCACCTGTCGACTATGTGTGTCATTAACTGAAGTTTGTAGAGATGAAAATAAGACACATATCTAAAATACATTCACATAAACATTTACATAAACATTCTTGGGTAGGGCTGATGTCTTTATCCGGATGGGTGTATCTGGGCAGAGGGGGAGACAAAAGAAAAACGGGTGAAAGAAACAGGCCATGGAATTCATTTGCAATCCTTATCATAACACTGTCTCTATGGATGGGTCGTAAATTAAATCTGCTGCTATAACAATGCCCTCGCTCCTTAGACTCATCAAATTTGTGCCGTGCTTGCGCCGCGTCAGAATTCGAATACACCTAAATATCAAGCCAATAATTATGACGACTCCCAGGATACAAAGGAGAAACTTCCCTACACTCATAATAACATTTTGAGCCCACTCTCCTAATCCTGAGAACCAATTTCGTGGGTTCAACCATGAGACCCAGCCGGTCAGCTCATTACCCACAGCCGTCAGGGTAAGGTTGTGTCTCCTCCGGAACTCCCACTTCAACTGCAAGATATCGTCCATCTTTTGATCGATGATCTCCGTGGGGTCGTCAGTGCTGTTCGTGATATATGTACAGCACTCCACACCATATTGAGTTGCCAGAGTAACACAGTACCCACCCGTCACGGCTGTGATATAATTTAGAACCATCCTGTGCTGAATCAGTTCCTTCTTGTAAGCTTGTAACTCCCTTCCCGTATACCTGAAGGTGTCGTCATACATCTCAGTGATATTATCTATCAAGTTCGCTAGCGCATGGATATACCTATAATTTATAATTCCTCTGGCAGTACGGGTGATGTCTAATGCGAGAAGGAATTGAATCCCGGTGGATTCGTGGATCAAATCAGAGGCTGCGTGCTCTGTCCTATCTATGAGGTGTCTCTTGGCGATGTATTCATAGTGAGTATGAGTATAAGGAGCCTGAGCACTGCGGTGAACATCTTTCATCTTATCATGGGTTATGGTCATGACCTCTGGCAGTATTCTTCCAATATAACACAATCCCTCTGAACTCGGGGCAAGCCACTTGTACGCCTTCCTCCCACATATGAAATAGGCATCATCGGGGAGAACATAGGGGACAGAATATGACATCACCATATTACAAACTTTCCATTTGAAAAACACAATCCCTAGTTCTCCCATCTGCTCAGTACAAGTATCGGGCTGGATGATATGAGCACAGTACACTGGTGATACTTTTCCAACCCACATGGTCTTGCTTCCCCGAGTATACCTATACCAGAAATACCTTCCACTGTTGGCTATTTGGCGTATAAGTTCAGGGTCTATGGGTATCCTATCAGCTCTGTGTGAAAAGGTAATTGTCTGGTTATTCCACGTCACTTCCCAATATCCCGGTTTTCGGTAATTGGAAATATTGAAACATAATAAGGATCTATCTACATGATACTGGTGGAGCTTCAAACTAGGGGGCCTAGAAATATTTAATTTCTTGTCCACCGGTCTCCCACCCCGTAATTCGAGTACCTCATCTATTGCTAAAGGGTATGGTACTAATCCTGACTTGCTCTGACCTTGAGGTACCTGTGAGCACACCCAGCATTCTGTCTGGTTTAAGACCTTACCCACTAGTGAGTGGTAATCACTCAATGGATGACGGTCCATGTCGATATTAAGGCTGGACTGACATCTCTGGATGCACCCATCCTCGACTATGTTCTCACAATTCCTACAAATGCAATTTTCCTCAGACAATAACCCTTCACAGTGCCTCCGAGCTCCTTGACTACCAGAGCGCTTTCTGATACTCGCCTTTGCTCGAGTAATGTGTTGCTCTTGAGATTCTACAAATCCATCCTCGCCATCAGAACCCATTCCAGATCCTTGCTCGACCTCTCTGGGACCCTCACCAAAACAGACTGTCCTGGTCAACAACAGGATTAACAGGAAAACCCGAAACGCAGTCTCTTGGGGTAGATCCATCTTGTTAAGGGAAGAGAAGGGAGACAAGAAGGGGGGGGGGGAGAGAAGGAGGGTAGTGGGAGATGGAAAA
The DNA here is from genome assembly GCF_028390025.1 of Pseudophryne corroboree. Taxonomy (NCBI): domain Eukaryota; kingdom Metazoa; phylum Chordata; class Amphibia; order Anura; family Myobatrachidae; genus Pseudophryne; species Pseudophryne corroboree. The sequence goes on along the minus strand of NC_086447.1, from coordinate 428,597,900 downwards.
AGAAAAACTGGTGCGACAACCGCCTCTGGTCTTGTTGTTCTCCGCGCTCAGATGCCGTCTCAACAGTCCTGCCTCTCAGCTTTCCCGACACTCCAGTGATACGATGTTCTCTACACTCTGCTCTTTGTCACGAGTTCTCTCCGGGTCAGCGACCTTTCTGTAGGGAACATAAATCTTGGATTTCAATGTGTTTAACTGTTGTGTATTATCAATTGTGTGAAGTAAACCATCTGTGGAAAGTGAAAAGAGAGGGGAAATAATAAAAAGAAAATTTGTCAGATTTGTGTTCACCATCAGGCTGTCACACCATCATGTATATCGGTATCTATGCACAGTCTCCCTTCACCAGTATTCCCATTCTCCACCCTTTGTGCATGACCAGGCACACTGATACTGGTGTCCCTATGCTGGTGAGATATACTGGGTTTGGGCAGAACTCTGAAAAGACCGAGTAGGCATCTGACGTTTGAACTGTAATCCTGTCGGTGAACGTAAGAGATGAAGAGGAAACTTTGAAGACAAATCACAGAGTTTAGTAACAGATAAGTTTGTAGAGGCAAAGAAGATTTTACAAAGTTTGACATCTGGATTGGGCACTACGGGGAATGATTCCCTAATCGGTCTGTTCCCCTAAAAAAAATTCTATGTGTGTTATATCTCTACTGGGACTATCCCAGCCATCAATCCAGTGTCTTGTCCATTCTAAGTTCATAGGGAACCCGGTATCTTTGAGATAATTTCCTCTACCTGTGATGGACATGCATCTAGAACAGTGAAATGCAACATTAGTCTTCGTGGGTATCTAACATATTTTGTGCTTCCTGGGTGGGAGCACTCTATATGTATACCATCTCTAACAAAACTCTTGTTAAGTTACTTAGAGGTCACTTCTGCTAGAGAGAGAAGCAGAAGTTTAGAGGCCTCCTCCTAACCCCAGCAAGTTCTGTCAAAAGGGTAAAGTTGCATTTATTCTGTTCTTCCCAGTAACCGAATCTGTGTTCTCCATATGGCTCGTGATTCCTTACTATATGTCCCTTGATCTCGTCTGTGTTTAATAACGTGGCTTGTTTTCTCTGTCTAGGGGTCTATATTGGCTATGTGTTCTACTATACCTACAATCTCTGGCAAAATGCCCTTCCTTCCTACAAGTGTAGCATATCTTAGATCCTTTCTTACTATCCGTGTTTTGGGGTTTAGGTTGATGAGACTTTGGTGTAAGAGCCTGTATACTTTCAATCCTCAGCCTCTCCTCCTGTTGTTTTCTACGCCTAACAATATTCTGGTGATGTTTAATTGCGCACTCTCTAAGACAAGCTACTGTGACCCCTTTCCAATTAGGCAAAGATGTTTGTACCCTGTCCCTTACTGTCTTATTGAGTACGTCCATTAGCACAGAGACAGCCACTTCCCTATAATTCGCATCGTTCCCTGTATCTGATACCCCCATGTATCTATCCATTATTTGCAGGGCCCGATGGAAATACAGGTTGAGTATCCCATATCCATATATTCCGAAATACGGAATATTCCGAAATACGGACTTTTTTGAGTGAGAGTGAAATAGTGAAACCTTTGTTTTTTGATGTCTCAATGTACACAAACTTTGTTTAATACACAAAGCTATTAAAAATATTGTATTAAATTACCTTCAGGCTGTGTGTATAAGGTGTATATGAAACATAAATGAATTGTGTGAATGTAGACACACTTTGTTTAATGCACAAAGTTATAAAAAATATTGGCTAAAATGACCTTCAGGCTGTGTGTATAAGGTGTATATGTAACATAAATGCATTCTGTGCTTAGATTTAGGGACCATCACCATGATATCTCACTACGGTATGCAATTATTCCAAAATACGGAAAAATCCCATATCCAAAGTACCTCTGGTCCCAAGCATTTTGGATAAGGGAGACTCAACCTGTATTCAGATGTCATTTCATTTTCCCTCTGTTTTATGGAGATAATTCTTCTCCACTCAATGGGGAAACACAACTCTAGTTTCCTATTAATTCGTTCTATATTTTCCTGGTTGTTTCTGTCAGTCATAAGACTATCCGACTCTAATCTACAATCAGTGATAAATTTTTGGGTGTCAATATTAGGGGGTAGGCACGCTTTCAAAAATATCCACCAATGTTTGTCTGTTAGTTCATACGCATTACCCAGATCTCTGATAAATTTCTGACATCTGGCTAAATGCTTCCGAGGGTCGGGGAATTCTGAAATGATTGATCGCAGCTCATCTCTGGGCCACGGGCAATATATTGCATTATTCCTGGTGAGGATTACTCCCTGACTATCGGTTCCCCCATTGCGAGTTACTATTTCCAAGACAGGGTGTAATCCTACCGTTCCGTTCCTAATCTGTTTACTGTAAGGTGTTGTTGTCTCTGTGCAATGAACTGTCTCACACTTACCGGTAGCTGTGACCTCACCAGTTCTTTCATTGGGGAATACTGTTACTGCTCTACCTGGTTGGACAGGCCCCACCTGAGTTTCCTGCAAAGTACAGGACAAGAAAGATTCCTGGCGCTGTGATTTAAATAGGTGTGTATGCTGCTCTCTCAGGGGCAATTGGTATTTTACCCCTACAAATAGAAAAAGGAAAAACCAAACAAGAGAGCGCTATTCACATCTAATGTGGATTTTATTTTTACTTAAATATTAATATATCTCAAACGCACATTATATACTTAAGGTGCCGGCCGGCAATACAACAAATCAATAAAATATCACAATAAAAACAATATTTATGCTCTAAATGCTCAATTTCATATGCACAATTGGGTTATAACCACAGCAACTCTAGCTTGTTAAGTCTCTCTGGTGAGACGGATATTATGTGCAAAACATGTAACGAATTGTTATATTCAGATACATTGTAATAATTTACCCAGGTTTAACAGTGGACCATGTACCTTTGTAGCAATTTTGTATGGTACTTATGTCCATTGATCTGGTTAATAAAACACGTGTTAATAACAATGAGTTAGGCAGTCTTAATATCAGCTTGTTTAGTGATATTTAAAGCAGTTCATACAACAGCTGATTATATGATAAAACATCCTTTGTCAGATCATGTGATACAATGCCAACAAGCGAAATGAGAAAATATAATCATGATCGGTATTGAACACATTAAAGCAACAAGTAGAGGGGGGGATCGCTTCACCAGGCTTCGCAGGCGCGAAGCTTATTGGATTTTTTTGTTAGACACCATGGTTCCTTTAGGCCTTAATGACACTGTAGAATTAAATGGAGTATAGAGAGGATTAAAGTTATTGTTATTTAAGCAATGTTCATTTAATTGTGTGCATCTTACATAGAAGGATAAGGTACATTCTGTTGAGAGGGATAAGGGAAGGATAAATAAAAAAGGGGGGGGGAGAAAAAAAGGGGGGGAGGGGGGGTTAGGCCATTTATAGTAGGTATTATATAGTTATCATTCACAAACAAAATGGTCATCTGTCCATTACTGTCTATCCTGGTAAGGTTTTAAGGGTGGATCTAATATCAGGGGTGAGAACAAATGAATCATATGATAGGAAGAAAGAAAAATTAATAATACTTATGAATTGATAAATATGATTAAGTATGGTTGTTATATACTATCAAATTTATTGGATTTGAAGATTATGAATATATATATGCTGTAAACCGCATTAATTAATATGGAAGGATGTAGTGCGGTTTGGAATGACGAGAAATAATTGCTCATTATGTTCTATAACTACACTGAAAAAATATATAGGAGTATTTATTGTCCGACAGAATACTAGTAAAATGTCATAATAGGCAATTATGATAGGCGCCCAGCAGAGGGTGCCGTATTGGCAATATCTTTATTTATCTATATTTTTATGTGTGTGTCCCTTTATATGAATTACGCATTATATATGTATATATGTGGAGCTGTTTTTGGATAATTTTATAATAAGCATGATTAATGTAGATGTATGTGTTGTTTAGGAATAATATGGAGATTGAAGTATTAATTTAATGCACATGTACTAATTAAGGAATCGGCTATTTAAAAAGAGGAAGTGAAGGAGAGGGTCTTATGACACTGAGGAAGCCGCCGATGCTTGCGAGTAGGCGGGGAAACGCGTCTGTCAGCATCTCCGTTTGCATACTACAGCGGACCATCTTTATCAGCCGGCCAGCTGAGTTCTATCCCCACAGCAGAGGGGACGCCTCTTCAATCACCTGCCCACGGACTCCGGATAAGGCCGAGAATATCTGCACCGGCCGGGAGGGAAAAAGTCACCGCACCGTGGAAAAATCAGACACTTGTCTCACTCCGTTAAAAGGCTACTCGTGAAAGATTAGCCAGGAGGACTGTCACTTGCATTGTGACTGAACAGAGGCGTATGTACGGTACACAAATCTATCATACATCACTGCGGGACAGTGATTATCTTTCATAATCAGCTGTTGCATGAACTGCTTTAAATATCACTAAACAAGCTGATATTAAGACTGCCTAACTCATTGTTATTAACACGTGTTTTATTAACCAGATCAATGGACATATGGACATAAGTACCATACAAAATTGCTACAAAGGTACATGGTCCACTGTTAAACCTGGGTAAATTATTACAATGTATCTGAATATAACAATTCGTTACATGTTTTGCACATAATATCCGTCTCACCAGAGAGACTTAACAAGCTAGAGTTGCTGTGGTTATAACCCAATTGTGCATATGAAATTGAGCATTTAGAGCATAAATATTGTTTTTATTGTGATATTTTATTGATTTGTTGTATTGCCGGCCGGCACCTTAAGTATATAATGTGCGTTTGAGATATATTAATATTTAAGTAAAAATAAAATCCACATTAGATGTGAATAGCGCTCTCTCGTTTGGTTTTTCCTTTTTCTTTTTCCTGCAAAGTGACTGCTTGGAGGAGAGCTGGAATTTGGCTGGATCCTTCTTCTTGTGACCTATAACCTTGAAAAGACTTCAAAACAGGATACATCTTGCAAAAATTAGGGTTAATACATTGTTTTTGCATACTACTATCATTTACGGATATACCATTGACTGTAGCCATCTCTTCCCCTTCGACCTGTGTCGACAATGGTGTGTTTGTGTTCCCATTCCCGCTAGGTTTTGAACCTGTTTTGCGAATTTGTTCTCTATGCATATCCCCCTCCTGTTGCCATAATTTTAAACAATCATTATGTCTAATCCTTTGTTTTCTGGATTTAAGAAGACATATTCTACTGCTTACATTCTGCAGTACCTCTGGTTCAAAGCTGCCCACCCTAGGGAATGGTTCCCTATCATTGTTAGTCATACATATCCACTCATTGCATAAAACTTCTGTGTGTGAACCATATTTTTCACACATGATAAACCTTGCTGAGCCTTTTGGCCACAATTCTGCCTGAACCCTGTCTAAACGTCTCTTACTTGAGCAACTGGCTCCTATATTTGTGGGTCTCTTCCAATATCTTAAAAAAATTCCCACAAACACCAAAATACTCAATATAAGTAGACGGTGGAAGTATACCTGAGCGCCTTCCACTCGCTCGCGCCCACGCTGGCCAGTACTACCATACACTGTTGATAGCGAAGGCAATGTACCCAACTTAGGGCTCCTATCAGACCTTATAACACCGTAATTTATTTCGGTGGAAGATCTGTTGGAATATTTTCCTGAGAGAGGCAGTGAAAATTTCCTTTTCGGTATCTTTCAACTGGAATTGTTTGTAGGGTGAAAAACAGAGAAATTAGATAACTATCTTTCACCCTTTCCAGTGAAGCCCACCAGGGAGATTTCCCAAAGTTATCAAAGAAAAACCCCTTTGTCTATACAATCACGTCTGCGTATGCTCTTCCACAGTGCATATGACACAATAATATCACGTTGCTCTGTGCAGAACAAACGGATATGTGATGCAATAGCACAGCCTATAGATACTAGCTATCTATATGCCCTACGATTGCTGTAGACCACCTAGCAGACCACCTAGCGTTGTATGGGATACCACTCAGTCCACCAAGACCACCTAGTTAATAACGCAGGGTTGCGAACCTTACGCCACTGGGCCTCTACTAACCCAGTGTGTCCACCTAGACCACCTAGCTTCGACCACCTAGACCACCTAGTTATTGGGTTCAGTATCCACTCAGTCCTGCATTCGCTCACTCAAATACACTTTATTTTTTTCTTTTCTGTACAGAAAATTAAGATTCATTAAAGTTGGCAGCTTTACCCCTAAAGGCAATTAAAAAAAATTATTTATACTAAATTTTGTTTTTATACTAAATTTCTTTAGAAACCGGGTAGTTTGGTGCTATTGTAGCGTGGCTACTGTTCAACCTTTAAACTAAACGAACTATTGTGTAATTTGTACTTAGCGAGCATACTTCTTACGCAATTTGCGTAAACACGCGATCATGCATGTCTCTTACGCTGCGTACGCAGTCTTGTACTTTGTCCGAGACACGTGTACAAAAACCGCACGTCCGCAATAGCACAAATCACACAATTCTATCAATGTGAGCAATATTAACTATAATCGCTCACTTAACACAACACACAGTTTCTTCTGTATAAACCTTTACAACTAGGCCAGGCTGCGTGTGTGTCTTACACTTACTTCCTTAAATATTTATTTTATTTTTAACTATATAGCACCAAATATCTCCGGTTTTCACATAGTTCTAAATGAATCTAGCAATAATCAATAATTCAAATGGTATGATTCAGATTGGATAGCTATCTTGCAGAACATACACTGATATAAATATACACATAATTATAATAATATTATATATGTACCATTCACTGGTCTCCTATGAGACTCATTAACCCATTCAGTGCTTCTAATTTTCATATCAAAGCTATGTGCTTTTGTCTGCCTGTAAAAGTGGGGTTTTTTTTTCACTGCTAAGAAAAAGCAGTTACACAGGTTAATTCGCATTTCAATGGCTATCCTAAACTAGCAAGCAAAGTTTACTGAATCCTAGAGGTAGAAGGGGAAAAAAAAACTTTGTTTTTATCTGTGTGTAGTTCTTACATCAAGTATTCATCTCACTATTAACTTTCACTAGGCCCCATTGAAACTATTTGTAAATGACTATGGCATGGGTTAAATCAATGCATTGGTAACTCATAAATCGTGTTTCATGTGACCAAGGAAAGCTGATTATTCTGTGCAGTGAAAATCAGCTATTTAGAAAAATGACCTTCCCAAAATGGCCGCTGCTCCTCCCCCTTCCACATCTATGAGGGTTACACAAAATGGTGGACAGGCCATGTGGTTAGTCCAAAATGGAGGACAGACCATGCGGCTTCCTTTGTCACAAAGAAATCAAACATTATACAAGCACCTGAAGTTATTTTAGGCCTGAGTTAAAAAAAAACTATACCAAGGCTATGCAGCAATTTTTTTTAAAACCTATTTAACAGATAAACAATCCAATCTGAATCAAACACAATATGACTTATTTGAACTTTGTTTTGCAACAATGTGAGAGGGTATGCAAAGAGTATGGGTGCTGTGTACGGTTTTGGCGCCAAAAAAACTTTCACAGATTTAAATAGCTTTTTTCCTGTTTACCTTACGAGTTCTACCAGCATCTCTACAAACCATACAGAGCAGACACCATCTAATCAGCAATTAAGTAGGGTTTTCAGTGCATCCACCGACCAAGAAAAGGATACGTAGGATACTTGCTGTCCACCCTTATGCTGATAGATAAAGTCTGCTGTGACCTGTTAGGCAGTAAGAATGTGGTAGACCGGAGAGCCCCCAATTGATAATGTTGATTATCTTACAGGAATGAAAGCTGTACCTTACACACACTTAGAATACACTTTACCATGGAGCCGCTGCGGCCGCTAACCTTAGTACACACGCTACGTACTTTAAACACTGCGTACGGAGTCCCGTATCACTGTACGGACTTTGCGTACAAACGCCGCGCTGGGGGTACAAAGTACACACAGCGCGCGCACACCCAGAGATACACTTTAACCCTTTACAGTAATACAATGCAATGATAAAACACTTTAAACCTTAGCAGTAATGTAATGCAATGATAAAACACTTTAAACCTTAGCAGAGCAATGAGGACACAACACCAATTGTGATTTTACCGCTGGGTTCCGACACCACAGTGGATTATTTCTGAAAGGGGGTTTACAATACAAATAATACACTACAATATAACAGTGTAAATGGCTACAGTCAATGTACATACGTGAGTATATTCGCGTGCGCTTCCCGGTCCGGTCCTCCGTCATCTAATAGATAACGTTGTGAGTCTTGTGCCAGGCCAGGCTGCAGCAGGCTTTATTTATACAATTCTTCCAAAAGCAACACAATGGATACTGTAATCCCTTTGTCCATTGGACACAGGAATGCACTTTTACAGTACAGGAGAGGTCATAGGTTGATTTGAAAAGGTAGGCGATGTCTTTCCCAACTGCTCTTGTGGGTGGTCTCCTCTGGATTCCCGCCGCATACATAATATACAGTAAATACAGTTTATATCTATATTCTGCTTCTGCACATAACTATCCGCAGGAACATGCGATCTTCCTCAGAACAACACCGGAATGTTACCCTTAAAATACCCTACAGCTGGATACCAAACACCACCTTATAACCTTAGTCTGTCCCCTCTTATCCTGTAAAGGTGACACCCTTTGTTCTGGAATCATTTAAACTGTTGTTACTTTCTTGTGTGGTGCAGGGGGACTATGTGTACATTGTGCACTATTTGGATTAAATATGTAATGTGTTTTGATAGCTCTCCATGCGTTCACAAACTCTACCGTAAATACCCATACCACGCGCTAATGCGCACGACCGCGGGAGCGACCATACGCAAATTGCGAATATGTGCACGCACAGCAGAACAAGTACACGCGCGGAGGCCATCTGTGTGTTGTTTGTACATGATGTGTGTACTGCAATATTTTTCAACTTTGACACCGGACTCTCCCCTGCTGAACACGGTGACAGAGGGCAAAAAAGAGGGGGGGGGGGGCACTTTTTATTGGTGCAGTGAGTGTATATTTATATATTTATATAAAAGCGCTGTTTGTCTGGGAATTTGGTTTCCAGTGTCAGTTGGCGCTGGGTGTGTGCTGGCATACTCTCTCTCTGGGGAACTGTCTCCATATAGATATATCCCTGAGTGTGTGGGGGTGTCGGTACGCGTGTCGGCATGTCTGAAGTGGAAGGCTCATCTAAGGAGGAGGTGGAGCAGATGATTGTGGTGTCTCCGCCGGCAACGCCGACACATGATTGGATGGATATGCTGAATGTTTTAAATGCAAATGTGTCTTTATTACATCAGAGGTTGGACAAAGCAGAGTCCAGGGATAGAACAGGGAGTCAATCCATGGCTTTGGGTGTGTCACAGGGCCCTTCAGGGTCTCAGAAACGTCCCCTGTCCCAAGTAGCAGACACTGATACCGACACGGATTCTGATTCCAGTGTCGACTACGATGATGCGAGGTTACACCCAAGGGTGGCCAAAAGTATTCATTATATGATTATTGCAATAAAGGATGTTTTACATATCACTGATGACCCCTCTGTTCCTGACAAGAGGGTACACATGTTTAAGGAAAAGAAACCTGAGGTAACCTTTCCCCCATCTCATGAGCTGAACGCGTTATTTGAAAAGGCTTGGGAAACTCCAGACAAGAAACTGCAGATTCCCAAAAGAATTCTTATGGCGTATCCTTTCCCTGCGCAGGACAGGTTACGGTGGGAATCCTCACCCAGGGTGGACAAGGCGTTAATGCGCTTGTCCAAAAAGGTGGCGCTGCCGTCTCCAGACACGTCCGCCCTCAAGGATCCTGCTGATCGCAGACCATCAATAGCGTCGGCTTGGGTTTGTAGCGCTGTTGCGGCTTGGACGGATACCTTGTCAGCTGACATTGATACCCTGGATAGGGATACCATTTTATTGACCTTAGGTCACTTTAAAGATGCAGTCTTATATATGAGAGACGCTCAGAGAGACGTTGGTCTGCTAGGTTCGAGAGCCAACGCCATGGCGATTTCTGCTAGGCGAGCCCTGTGGACCCGCCAATGGTCGGGTGATGCCGACTCAAAGAAGCATATGGAAGTTTTGCCTTACAAAGGTGAGGATTTATTTGGGGAAGGTCTCGCGGACCTGGTTTCCACAGCTACAGCGGGCAAATCTACTTTTGTACCATATGTTTCCCCACAGCAAAAGAAAATGCCGCAATATCAGATACAGTCCTTGCGGTCGCATAAGTCCAGAAGAGGTCGGGGCTCTTCCTTCCTCGCCAGAGGTAAGGGAAGAGGGAAAAAGCAGCCTGCTACGGCTAGTTCCCAGGAGCAGAAGTCCTCCCCGGCTTCTACTAAATCCACCGCATGACGCTGGGGCTCCACTGAGGGAGTCTGCACCGGTGAGGGCACGTCTTCGAGTCTTCAGCCACGTCTGGGTTCAGTCAGACGTGGATCCTTGGGCAATGGAAATTGTATCCCAAGGCTACAAGCTAGTCTTCGAAGACATGCCTCCTCGCTGGTTTTTCAAATCGGCTCTACCGGCTTCTCCCCCAGAGAGGGAGATAGTTTTAGCTGCAATTCAAAAACTGTGTCAACAACAAGTGGTTGTCGAGGTTCCCCTAGTTCAACAGGGGAAGGTGTACTATTCTACCCTGTTTGTGGTCCCGAAACCGGATGGCTCGGTCAGACCCATTCTAAATTTAAAATCCCTAAACCTGTACTTGAAAAAGTTCAAAGTCAAGATGGAATTGCTCCGGGCAGTGATCTCCAGCCTGGAGGGGGGGGGGGGAATCTATGGTGTCACTGGACATAAAGGACGCATACCTTCATGTCCCCATATATCCCCCTCATCAGGCGTTCCTGAGATTCGCTGTACAGGACTGTCATTACCAGTTTCAGACGTTGCCGTTTGGGCTTTCCACGGCCCCGAGGATTTTCACCAAGGTAATGGCGGAAATGATGGTGCTCCTGCGCAGGCAGGGAGTCACAATTATCCCGTACTTGGACGATCTCCTGATAAAGGCGAGATCGAGAGATCAGTTGCTGAAAAGCGTGGCGCTCTCCCTGAGAGTGCTGCAGCAACATGGCTGGATTCTGAATCTACCAAAGTCACAGTTGGTTCCAACAACTCGGCTATCGTTCTTAGGCATGATTCTGGACACGGAACAAAAGAGGGTTTTTCTCCCAATGGAAAACAGAGACCTGTTAAAACCGAAAAGGGTGTCAGTCCATCAATGCACTCGAGTACTGGGAAAAATGGTGGCGACCTACGAGGCCATCCCCTTCGGCAGGTTTCATGCGAGTACGTTTCAGTGGGACCTTCTGGACAAGTGGTCCGGGTCCCATCTTCAAATTCATCAGAAAATAAGCCTGTCCCCCAGGGCCAGGGTGTCTCTCCTATGGTGGCTGCAGAGTGCTCAACTTCTAGAGGGTCGCAGGTTCGGCATTCAAGACTGGGTTCTGGTAACCACGGACGCGAGCCTTTGAGGATGGGGAGCAGTCACACAAGGAAGACATTTTCAGGGGATATGGTCAAGCCAGGAGGCTTGTCTACACATCAACGTACTGGAATTGAGGGCCATATACAACGGCATACGTCAAGCGGAGAATCTTCATCGTGACCTACCGGTTCTGATTCAATCAGACAACGTCACAGCTGTGGCTCATGTAAACCGCAAAGACGGAACAAGGAGCAGAGTGGCAATAGCGGAAGCCACCAGGATTCTGCGCTGGGCGGAAAATCACATAAGCGCTTTGGCAGCAGTCTTCATTCCGGGAGTGGACAACTGGGAAGCAGACTTCCTCAGCAGACACGATCTCCATCCAGGAGAGTGGGGACTTCATCAAGAAGTTTTTGCAGAGATAATAAGTCAGTGGGGACGTCCTCAAATAGACATGATGGCACCACGCCTCAACAAGAAGCTTTGGAGGTATTGTGCCAGGTCCAGGGACCCTCAGGCAGTAGCTGTGGACGCCTTGGTGACACCGTGGGTGTTTCAGTCGGTCTATGTGTTCCCTCCTCTTCCACTCATCTCAAAGATATTGAAAATCTTAAAACGGAAAAGAGTGCAGACAATACTCATTGTTCCAGATTGGCCTCGAAGGGCCTGGTATTCAGATCTTCAGGAAATGCTCACAGAAGATCCGTGGCCTCTTCCTCTCAGGGAGGACCTGTTGCAACAGGGGCCCTGCGTGTTCCAAGACTTACCGCGGTTACGTTTAACGGCATGGCGGTTGAACACCGAATCCTAGCTGGGAAAGGCATTCCGGAAGAAGTCATCCCTACTCTGATGAAGGCTAGAAAGGAGGTGACGGCGAAACATTATCACCGTATCTGGAGGAAGTATGTATCTTGGTGTGAAGCCAAGAATGCTCCTACGGAAGTTTTCCATCTGGGTAATTTTCTCCACTTTCTACAGACAGGAGTGGATATGGGCCTAAAATTAGGCTCCATTAAGGTACAGATTTCGGCCCTATCAATTTTCTTTCAGAAGGAATTGGCTTCTCTCCCAGAAGTCCAGACTTTTGTAAAGGGAGTGCTGCACATACAGCCTCCTTTTGTGCCTCCAGTGGCACCATGGGACCTTAACGTGGTGTTACAGTTCCTAAAATCTCACTGGTTTGAACCTCTTCAAACGGTTGAATTGAAATTTCTCACTTGGAAGGTGGTCATGTTGTTGGCCTTGGCATCTGCAAGGCGGGTGTCTGAATTGGCGGCCCCTATCAGGTTTTCCATGTGGATAGATCTGAATTAAGGACTCGTCCTCAATTTTTGCCTAAGGTGGTTTCATCGTTTCATATGAACCAACCTATTGTGGTACCTGTGGCTACGAAGGACTTGGAGGATTCCAAGTCCCTGGATGTAGTCAGGGCCTTAAAAATATATGTAGCCAGGACGGCTCGGGTTAGGAAAACAGAGGCACTGTTTGTCCTGTATGCAGCCAACAAGGTTGGCGCTCCTGCTTCTAGGCAGACTATTGCTCGCTGGATCTGTAACACGATTCAGCAGGCTCAACGGACAAGGAGAAAAAGATTTACCGGTAGGTTTAAAATCTTATTTCTCTAACGTCCTTGAGGATGCTGGGACTCCGTAAGGACCATGGGGAATAGACGGGCTCCGCAGGAGATAGGGCACTTTAAGAAAGCTTTGGACTCTGGGTGTGCACTGGCTCCTCCCTCTATGCCCCTCCTCCAGACCTCAGTTTTACACTGTGCCCAGAGCAAGATGGGTGCACTGCAGAGAGCTCTCCAGAGTTCTCTGCCTAGAAGCATTTTTGTTTGGATTTTTTTTTTCTACCTTTTACTACTTTTTCACAGGGAGCACTGCTGGCAACAGGCTCCCTGAATCGAGGGACTGAGGAGAGAGGAGCAGACCTTCTTGTCAAAGATAGGCTCTGCTTCCTCGGCTACTGGACACCATTAGCTCCAGAGGGGGTGAACGCAGGTTCTTACTGGGCGTCCACCCCCAGAGCCGCGCCGCCGTTCTCCTCACAGAGCTAGAAGTACAGAAGACAGAAGTCGTCAGGCGGCAGAAGCCTTCAGCTTCACTGAGGTAACGCACAGCACTGCAGCTGTGCGTCATTGCTCCCATACACCTCACACACTCCAGTCACTGTAAGGGTGCAGGGCGCAGGGGGGGGGGGCGCCCTGGGCAGCAATATAAACCTCTGCATGGCAAAAAGACTATATACAGGTACAGGTGGGCTCTGTACATGTATATAAAAGAGCCCCGCCATATTTTACTAAGTTTGAGCGGGACAGAAGCCCGCTGCCAAGGGGGCGGGGCTTCTCCCTCAGCACTCACCAGCGCCATTTTCTCTCCACAGCACTGCTGAGAGGAAGCTCCCCGGACTCTCCCCTGCTTACACACGGTGAAGGGTGCTTAAAAAAGAGGGGGGGGGGGCACATAATTGGCGGTTTACATATTATACAGCGCTGCTGGGGAAAAACATTTTGTGTTGGTCTCCAGGGTTATTGCGCTGGGGTGTGTGCTGGCATACTCTCTCTCTGTCTCTCCAAAGGGCCTTGAAAGGGATACTGTCTTCAGGAAAGGGGTTCCCTGTGTGTGTGTGAAGTGTGTCGGTACGCGTGTGTCGACATGTTTGACGAGGAAGGCTCGCTTAATGTGGAGGGGGAGTGCTTGAATGTCAGGTCGCCGTCGGCAACGCCGACACCGGAATGAGTGTATATGCTGAATGTCTTGAATGCAAATGTCAATCTATTGCATAAAAGATTAGACAAGGCAGAAGCTAGGGATCAGTCAGGTAGCCAGTCCATGCCTGTCCCTGGGGCGCCAGGTCCTTCGGGGTCTCAGAAGCGCACCATATCCCAGATCGATGACACAGAGACCGACACAGATACTGACTCTAGTGTCGACTATGAAGATGCAAAATTACAGCCGAAGGTGGCTAAGGGTATACGGTACATGATTATTGCCATTAAAGAGGTTTTGCATATTACTGAGGAACCCCCTGTCCCTGACACGAGGGTACACATGTATAAAGGGAAAAAGCCTGAAGTCACTTCTCCATCCTCATTTGAATTAAGTGACTTGTGCGAAAAGGCTTGGGAATCTCCGGATAGGAGACCACAAGTTCCCAAAAGGATTCTCATGGCGTATCCTTTTCCACAAACTGATAGGATACGCTGGGAATCTTCGCCAAAAGTTGACAAGGCGCTGACACGTTTGTCCAAAAAGGTGGCACTGCCTTCTCAGGATACGGCTTCCCTCAAGGAACCTGCTGATCGCAGGCAGGAAATTACCTTAAAGCACATTTACAATCATTCCGGTACTATTGCTCGACCGGCTATGGCGTCGGCCTGGGTTTGTAGTGCGGTTGTGGCATGGGCAGATTCCTTATCTACGGAAATTGACACCTTAGATAGGGACGCCATTCAAATGACCATAGAGCATATCAGAGATGCTGCCTTGTATATGAGGGATGCTCAGACATTTGTTTATTAAGTTCCAGAATAAATGCTATGTCTATTTCTGTTAGGCGACTCTTGTGGACCCGACAGTGGACGGGAGATGCGATTCAAAGCGGCATATGGAGTCCTTACCTTACAAAGGGGTGGAGTTGTTTGGAGACGGCCTCTCGGATCTTGTCTCTACGGCTACGGCTGGTAAGTCAAATTTCTTACCTTATGTCCCCCCGCAGCATACAAAAAAGGCACCTCATTATCAAATGTAGTCCTTTCGTTCCAAAAAAAACCAGAAGGTACGTGGATCATCCTTTGTTGCCAGAGGGAAAGGCAGGGGAAAAAAGCTGCACACAGCTAGTTCCCAAGAGCAGAAGTCCTCCCCTGCGTCTGCAAAGTCCACCGCATGACGCTGGGGTTTTCCGAGGGGAGGCAGATCTGGTGGGGGCTTGTCTTCGGTTTTTCAGCCACGTCTGGGTTCACTCGCAGGTGGATCCATGGGCATTAGAGATTGTTTCTCAGGGATACAGGCTGGAATTTGAAGACTTGCCTCCTCGCCGATTTTTCAAATCGGCTCTGCCGGCTTCCCCGTCAGAGAGGGAGCTAGTGTTGGCAGCAATCCAAAAATTGTATATTCAACAGGTGATTGTCACAGTTCCTCATCTCCAGCAAGGAGAGGGATATTACTCAACCCTGTTTGTGGTCCCGAAACCCGACGGTTCGGTCAGACCCATTTTAAACCTGAAATCTCTGAACCTGTACTTGAAGAGGTTCAAGTTCAAAATGGAGTCACTCAGGGCGCTCATCGCCAGCCTGGAGGGGGGGGATTGGACATAAAGGATGCTTACCTTCATGTTCCGATATTCCCCCCGCATCAGGCATTCTTGAGATTTGCAGTGCAGGACTGTCACTACCAATTTCAGACGTTGCCGTTTGGGCTTTCCACTGCCCCGAGAATTTTCACCAAGGTAATGGCGGAAATGATGGTGCTCCTGCGCAGGCAGGGGGTCACAATTATCCCATACTTGGACGATCTCCTCATAAAGGCGAGATCTCGGGAGAGGTTGCTGGACAGCGTGTCTCTGTCCATGAAGACGTTGCAGATACACGGCTGGATTCTCAATATACCGAAGTCCCAGCTAGTCCCTACAACGCGTCTGACCTTTTTGGGGCTGATTCTAGACACAGACTAGAAAAAGGTTTTTCTTCCAATCGAAAAGGTTCAGGAACTCATAGCCATGGTCAGGAACCTATTAAAACCAAAAAAGGTTTCAGTGCATCATTGCACTCGGGTCCTGGGGAAGATGGGGGCTTCCTACGAGGCCATCCCTTTCGGCAGGTTCCATGCGAGGACTTTTCAATGGACCTCTTGGACAAGTGGTCCGGGTCCCATTTACAAATGCATCAAAGGATCACCCTGTCTCCCAGGACCAGGGTATCTCTCCTGTGGTGGCTGAACAGTGCTCACCTACTAGAAGGTCGCAGGTTCGGCATTCAGGACTGGGTCCTGGTGACCACGGATGCAAGCCTCCGAGGCTGGGGAGCAGTGACACTGGGAAGAAATTTCCAAGGACTCTGGTCAAGCCTAGAGTCTTGTCTCCACATCAACGTCCTGGAGTTGAGGGCCATATACAACGCCCTGCGTCAAGCGGAGGAATTGCTTCGGAGAAAACCGGTTCTGATTCAGTCAGACAATGTCACGGCAGTGGCTCATATAAACCGCCAAGGTGGAACAAGGAGCAGAATGGCCATGGCAGAAGCGACCAGGATTCTACGCTGGGCGGAAGGTCATGTAAGCGCGCTATCAGCGGTGTTCATCCCGGGGGTGGACAACTGGGAGGCGGACTTCCTCAGCAGGCACGACCTGCATCCGGGAGAGTGGGGACTTCATCAAGAAGTCTTCGCACAGATCACGGATCGTTGGGGACTGCCTCAAATCGACATGATGGCATCCCGTCTCAACAAAAAGCTAAAGCGGTATTGCGCCAGGTCAAGGGACCCTCAGGCGGTAGCGGTAGACGCTCTGGTGACACCTTGGGTGTTCAGATCGGTCTCCTCTTCCTCTCATACCCAAGGTGTTGAGAATAATACGAAGAAGCAGGGTCAGAACAATACTCATTGTTCCGGATTGGCCACGGAGGACTTGGTATCCGGAGCTGCAATAGTTGCTCGCAGGGGATCCGTGGCCTCTTCCTCTAAGGCAGGACCTGCTGCGGCAGGGGCCCTGTCTGTTCCAAGACTTACCGCGGCTGCGTTTGACGGCATGGCGGTTGAACGCCGGATCCTAGCGGAAAAAGGGGATTCCGGAGGAAGTCATTCCTACCCTGATCAAGGCTAGGAAAGACGTGACGTTAAAACATTATCACCGTATATGGCGGAAATATGTTTCTTGGTGTGAGGCCAGAGCTGCTCCTATGGAGGAGTTCCATTTGGGCCGTCTACTTCACTTCCTTCAAACAGGAGTGACTTTGGGCCTAAAATTAAGGTCCATAAAGGTCCAGATTTCGGCCTTATCCATTTTCTTTCAAAGAGAATTGGCCTCTATTCCTGAAGTACAGACCTTTGTGAAGGGAGTGCTGCATATTTAGCCTCCTTTTGTGCCTCCGGTGGCGCCTTGGGATCTTAACGTGGTGTTACGTTTCCTCAAGTCACCTTGGTTTGAACCACTCAAAACTGTGGAGTTGAAATACCTCACGTGGAAAGTGGTCATGTTGTTGGCGTTAGCTTCGGCAAGACGTGTTTCCGAATTGGCGGCTTTATCACATAAAAGCCCATACTTGGTTTTTCACGTGGATAGGGCAGAGTTGAGGACTCACCCTCACTTTCTGCCAAAAGTGGTCTCATCTTTTCATGTGAACCAACCTATTGTTGTGCCTGTAGCTACACGGGACTTGGAGGATTCCGAGTCCCTGGATGTAGTCAGGGCTTTGAAGATTTATGTGACCAGAACGGCTAGAATCAGGAAGACTGAAGCTTTGTTCATTCTGTATGCGGCCAACAAGGTTGGCGCTCCTGCTTCAAAGCAGACTATTGCTCGCTGGATCTGTAACACGATTCAGCAGGCGCATTCTACGGCAGGATTGCCGTTACCGAAATCGGTTAAGGCCCACTCCACTGGGAAAGTGGGCTCTTCTTGGGCGGCTGCCCGAGGGGTCTCGGCATTACAGTTGTGCCAAGCAGCTACTTGGTCGGGGACAAACACCTTTGCAAAGTTCTATAAGTTTGATACCCTGGCTGAGGAGGACCTCCTGTTTGCTCAATCGGTGCTGCAGAGTCATCCGCACTTTCCCGCCCGTTTGGGAGCTTTGGTATAATCCCCATGGTCCTTACGGAGTCCCAGCATCCTCAAGGACGTTAGAGAAAATAAGATTTTACTTACCGGTAAATCTATTTCTCGTAGTCCGTAGAGGATGCTGGGCGCCCGTCCCAAGTGCGGACTTCTTCTGCAAGACTTGTATATAGTTATTGCTTACATAAGGGTTATGTTATAGTTTCTCGGTGGAACCGTGGCTATGTTGTTGTTCATACTGTTAACTGGGTAAGTTTATCACAAGTTATACGGTGTGATTGGTGTGGCTGGTATGGATCTCGCCCTTAGATTTACAAAAATCCTTCCTCGTACTGTCCATCTCCTCTGGGCACAGTTTCCCTAACTGAGGTCTGGAGGAGGGGCATAGAGGGAGGAGCCAATGCACACCCAGAGTCCAAAGCTTTCTTAAAGTGCCCTATCTCCTGCGGAGCCCGTCTATTCCCCATTGTCCTTACGGAGTCCCAGCATCCTCTACGGACTACGAGAAATAGATTTACTGGTAAGTAAAATCTTATTTTTCTCAGCCTTCTGAATCCGAACCTCCTTGGGTGGATTCTTTAAGGGGAACGATATCCCAGCTTTCAGCAAGGATGTCACATACTGAGAAAGAGATGCAGTTTTTGAGGAGCTCTGTGGAGGGTTTACAGTATTCAGTCCCCACTACTTCGTCAAAAACCCCACCTACATACCCGCAAAAACATGCACTTGCCCAGATAATGCAAGCTGACACTGATACCGACTCTGATACCGGGGAAGGCGATGGGGATATGCAGGGTGGGGGGGGGGGATGCATCCCTTGCTAATGGGGTGCAACTAATGATTGAAGCCATTAGGGAGGTTTTGCACATTACTGAGAAGGTACCTGAAGAGGAAAAGGAGACTTATTTTACTGTAAATGAGAAATTATCCCTTACCTTCCCTGCTTCTAAGGAGTTAAACTCCTTGTTTGAAAAATCCTGGGAAAACCCAGATAAACAATTCCAGATACCTAAAAGAATTCTCATTTCTTTCCCTTTCCCTGAAGAGGACAGAAAGAAGTGGGAAAACCCACCTATAGCAGACGCTTCTGTATCTAGGTTGTCTAAAAAGGTGGTTTTACCTGTCCCCGGTTCAACCGCCTTAAAGAAACCGGCTGACTGCAAGATTGAGACTACGCTCAAATCACTATACACTGCTACAGGCGTGGCTTTAAGACCCACTATTGCTTGTGCATGGATTTCTAAAGCCATTGTAAAGTGGTCAAGCACATTACTAGATGAATTAGATACTATGGATAGGAGTGACATTGATTTGTTTTTACGTCATATACAGGATTCTGCGGGTTTCATGGTGGAGGCCATGAAGGACATTGGCCTACATAACGCGCGGGCTACAGCCATAGCAGTGTCGGCTCGCGGAGGACTCTGGCTTCGCCAATGGACTGCGGATGCAGAATCCAAGAAAAGTGTGGAGAACCTACCCTTCACAGGTCAGGCCCTGTTTGGGGACGCACTGGATGCGTGGATATCCACGGCAACTGCAGGTAAGTCGACCTTTCTTCCATCTGCAGCGGCTCGGAAATCATATCCTCTGCCTACAATGCAGCCCTTTCAGACCGCAAAATTAAAAAAATCCAAAGGTCCCCCAACCTTCTTTAAAGGAGGTCGGGCAAAATCCAGAAAACCTGCACCACCAGGTTCACAGGAACAGAAACCTGGTTCTGCTTCCTCCAAATCTTCAGCATGATGGTGGACCTCCCAGCCTGGAGATCGGGCAGCTGGGAGCGAGTCTTAAAGACTTCAGTCACGTCTGGGCATCATCGTGCCTAGACCCCTGGGTAAAAAATATTGTTACCCAGGGTTACAGACTGGAGTGTCAGGAACTCCCACCTCACTGATTCTTCAAATCCGGCTTACCAGCTTTGCTGAGAGAAAGGGCTATCCTACAGGAAGCCATTCAAAAGTTGGTACGGACAAATGTCATTGTTCCAGTTTCACCTCACCTAACACACAAAGGTTATTACTCAAACCTGTTTGTGGCCTATATTGACCCTAAAGTCATTGAATCCCTACTTGAGGGTATTCAAATTCAAGATGGAGTCTATGCGAGTGGTAATCTCAGGTCTGGAGGAGGGGGAATTCTTAGTATCTCTGGATCAAGGATGCATGCTTTCACGTTCCGAACTGGCCGCCCCATCAGCCTTACCTACGGTTTGCACTACAGGACTGTCACTATCAGTTCCAGGCATTGCCATTTGGCCTCTCCACAGCACCGAGGGTGTTCACCAAAGTCATAGCGGAGATGATGCTCCTCCTCTGCAGGCAGGTAGTGAACATAATTCCGTACCTGGACGATCTACTGATAAAGGCACCTTCCAGGGAGAGACTGTTGCAGAGTATTGCTCTCTCATCTCAACTACTCCTGGATCATGGATGGATCCTGAACCTTCCAAAGTCACATTTGGAGCCGACAAGGAGACTGCCCTTCCTGGGGATGATACTCGACACGGCAGTGCAGAGGGTGTTCCTACCGGTGGAGAAAGTGTTGATGATCCAATCGATGGTACGGGATGTCCTAAGGCCAGCCCGGGTATCGGTTGATAAAGCTAAATATTTATCCTTTAACACAAGCTATTTACTAATACCGTGAAGCCGTAATGGCCGCTAAACCTCGTGCACGTGCTACGCACTTTGTACGCTATTTGCGTACAAAGACCTCGCACGTGGTACGCAAGTTACGTACACGCGCTACGCTGGGTGTACGGAATACACACAGCGAGCGTACACACAGACAATATCCTTTTTAAACCTTAAACACAGAGTATGCTTATACTATAAACCTCAGCATTGAGGTACTGTAATGATATAACACTGATTAACCTTAGTATTTAAGCCAGCTGTTTGAGCGATTGAGATGCTCAGAAACCCTTAGTAATAAATGGTGAAACACACAAACACTTGTTAAGGTTCCAACACCTTACTGGATGATTTTAGTATGTAAAAGGGACAAGAAAACAGTTTACAGCTTATACACTACAGACCTAACATTAATAACTAAACAGAATAACTAAACAGTAAGATACACAATAGCGAACGAACGCAAACACAAATACATAGAATAAGAATGAATGGCTTACATTAAACGGGTAACAAAGTGGCCACAGAGAAACATACCATACGGGGGAACACTCGCTAGCGCAACCGGATCCAGTCCTCCAATTATCCGACAGATAAATGTTGATGAGAGAGAGTACTGGCCGGTCAGGGGACAGTGGCCTTTATATACACAACATACAGTACACTACAATGGGCCCTACAATCTCATTGTTCATTGGACACAGGAATGTCTCTCTGCATTATAACAAAAGGTCATAGGTGGATTTGAACAGGTGGGCTGTGACTATTTTAAACTGCTCAGGTGGGAGGTATCCACAGGATTCCCGCCGCATGGATAATGAACTGCAAATACAGTAAATGTCCATAAACTTCTTAGAGACATAACTATACGCAGGAGCGATTAATCTCTTCCTAACCAACACCGGAATGTTTCTAATAAAATACTCTTCCGTTAGATACTAGACACCACCGTTCAGCCTTTGCCTGACCCTTCATATCATGCAAAGAGGAATTCCCAAGTCCCCGAACCATTTACACTAAACATACTTGCAGATATTATTAAGGGGAATACTATCTACAAAACACGCTATATGGGTTAACTATGCTATAAACGAGTCGCCAGCTACAGGCTCACAAACTCCGCCGTAAATACCCACATTATGCGCAATATCGCTGGAGCGATATTACGCAACTTGCGGATGTGTGCACGTACAGCGGACTGAGTGCACGCGCAGCGGGCATGTGCATGGGGTTAGTATATGGCAATGTGAAGCATGATATTTTTCGACTTTGACAGTCCACTCTTTGGCAGTCACCAATAACTGCCACTTTCTAAACAATTCAAACAGAAAAATATATGTCATCATGGAATACCTTTTTATGATTGGGTAGAGGGAGGAGAGGAGAAGGTGGGAAAGATATGACCTAATGAGATAGTGAAAGTATGTGTGTATGAAATCCATGTCTGAGGGGTCATGTATCATCGTGCCGTACGTGTTCTAAATCAAGCTTCGAGGTATTGCGAAGTATACATTGAATCCTTCTTATTCCGTATCAAGGGTCTGTGGATGGGCTGTCAAACTTTACCGAGCTCTTTACGGCTTTTGGTTACAACAAATGGGGTGCACATTAGTTGATGATACATGAAGGGGGAGAATATGTGAGTGCTAATATATGAAAATCACCTGTCGACTATGTGGGGTACTACCTGGAGGTTGCAGAGATGAAGATAAGAAACATGCGTTATAAATGCATTCGTATAATGTTATGTGAGATTTAGTATGCAGTCGCCGATTGGGGTCTTGTTGATGTCTTGTCTGATGTCTTGTCCGGATTGTCGTATCTTTACTGTAGCTCTGCGGTTTGTCAGCAAACAAAGCTTCTTCAAGTGTCCATAAAAAGAATTACAGTCTCTAAAAGTGTCTGTGACACAGTTCATCATTGGTCTGTATAGGGGGTCATCAAATTCTTCTTCCAGGCGGATCTCTTGGTACCTCGGAGAAAATCAAAGGAGAAACGGGTGAAAGAAACGGACCGTGGAATCACATTTTATCACAACATTGTCTCGATTGACGGGTCATAAATTAAATTAGTTGTTGTTACAATGCCCTCACTCCTCAGACTCATCACCTTGGTACTACGCTTGCAATTCATTAGACTCCGAACACATCTGAATACCAGACCAATCAATATGATAACTCCCAGGATACACAAGAGGAATTTCCCTACGTCCATGATGACGCTCTGAGCCCATTCTCCTAAACCTGAAAACCAATTTTGTGGGTTCAACCATGACACCCAGCCAGTCAATTCATTACCCACAGCAGCGAGTGTAAGATTGTGCCTCCTTCGAAACTCCCACTTTAATTGCAATATATCATCCACTTTTCGATCTATAACCTCGGTTGGGTCCTCAGTGCTGTTAGTGATATATGTACAACATTTCACGCCATACTGAGTTGCTAGGGTGACACAATACCCGCCTGTTACCGATGTGAGGTAATTGAGAACCATTCTATGCTGGACCAGCTCTGTTTTGTAGGCTTGCAGCTCTCTCCCAGTATACCTGAAGGTGTCATCATACATCTCGGTGATATTGTCTAACAGGTTCGCTAGCGCAGATATATGCCTATAATTTATAACTCCTCTGGCGGTACGGGTGATATCTAACGCGAGTAGGAATTGAATCCCGGTGGATTCATGAATCAAATCAGAGGCCGCATGCTCTGTCCTATCTACAAGGTGTCTTTTAACGATGTGTTCGTAATGAGTGTGAGTGTAAGGAGCTTGGGCACTGCGGTGAATGTCTTTCATTTTGTTATGGGCAATGGTCATTACTTCAGGCAGTACTTTTCCAACGTAACACAATCCCTCTGAGTTTGGGGCAAGCCACTTATACGCCTTCCTCCCACATATGAAATATGCATCATTGGGGAGAACATATGGGATGGAAAATGACATAACCATATTACAAACCTTCCATGAAAACAGTCCTATCCCTAACTCTTTCATTTGTCTAGTACACGTATCAGGCTGTATGACATGTGCACAGTATCCTGGTGATGCTTCTCCAACTCGCATGATCCTACTTCCTAGAGTGTACCTATACCGGAAATATTTTCCACTGTCGGCTATTTGGCGTATAAGTTCTGAGTCTAGGGGCATTTTGTCGGCTCTGTGTGAGAATGTCATGGTTTGGTTGTTCCATGACACTTCCCAATTTCCCGGCTTTCGGGGATTGGAAATGTTAAAACATATTAGGGACCTATCTACATGGTATTGGTGGAGCTTTAAACTAGGAGGACTAGAAATATTAAATCTCTTGTCCACCGGTCTCCCACCCTTTAACTCAAGTACCTCATCTACCGTTAAAGGATATGGCACTAGTACTGACTTTCTATGGCCTTGAGGTACTTGTGAGCATACCCAACAGTCTGTCTGATTTAACACTTTACCCACCAATGAGTGATAGTCACTCAATGGATGCCGGTCCATGTTGATATTAAAACTGGACTGACATCCCTTGATGCAATCGTCCTCAACTATATTTTTACAATTTCTACAGGTGCAGTTCTCTTCAGCTAACAATCCTTCACAATGTCTATTAATGTCATGGCTACCAGATCGTTTTCTGATACTTGCCTTTGCTCGGTGATTGTGTTGCTCTGGAAATTCTACGCCTCCATCCTGATCATCAGATCCCATTCCAGATCCCTCTTTGGCCTCTCTGGTACTCTCACCGAAACAGACTGCTCTGGTCAACAACAGGGTCAACAGGAAAATCCGGAACACAGTCTCTTGGGGTAAGTCCATCTTAGAGGAGGAAAAGGAGAAGAGTAAGAAGGGGGAAAAAGAATAGGAGGGAGATGGGAACTGGAAAAAATAACAAAAGGGAAAAAGAAATCTGGCTCGACAACTGCCTCCGATCTTATTGTTTTCAGCGCTCAGGTGCCGTCTCAACCTTCCTGGAACAGACACTCTAACGATACAATTTCCTCTACCGTCTGTTCTTTGTCACGGGACCTCTCTGGGTCAGTGACCTTCTTACAGTGAGACGAATGGACCCAAGTCTCTCTCTCTGCAACCTTTAACGCTGTCGTGCTGGTCAATAAGACTTGATATGGTCCTTCCCATCTGTCAATAAGGCAACCTGAGCGTAGAAAATTGCGAATCATTACATAATCCCCAGGTTCAATGTCATGACAATTACTGTCTGGCAGATCAGGAATCACTAGCTTTAGGTTGTCATTTTGATTCTTTAACTGCTTACTCATCTTAACCAGATACTTTACAGTTACTTCATTGTTACATTTCAAATCATCCTGGGGGTCAATCATTACATGAGGTTGTCGACCAAATAGAATCTCAAAGGGAGACAGATTAAGAGGGGACCTGGGAGTGGTTCTGATGCTGTACAATACAATTGGCAAAGCTTCCGGCCACAACAATCCTGTTTCAGCCATCACTTTGCTCAACTTGTTCTTAATAGTGCTGTTTACTCTTTCTACTTTCGCACTCGCCTGGGGGCGGTACGGAGTATGCAGCTTACTATTAATTCCCAACAATTTACACATTACTTGAAAGACTTCACCTGTAAAATGGGTACCACTATCGCTTTCAATTATCCTAGGGATACCATACCTGCACACAAATTCCTGCACAATTTTCTTTGCGGTAAATGTAGCGGTATTTGTGGCAGCGGGGAATGCTTCTACCCAATTTGAAAATACATCAATACAAACCAATACATACTTAAGATTTCTACAAGGTGGTAATTGTATGAAATCAATTTGTATTACCTGGAAAGGGCCGTCTGTAGGAGGGATATGGGATGGTTCTGTTGGTATTGTCTTTCCGATATTCTTCCTCAAGCAGGTGAGACATGTCATCGCTCTTTTACCCGCATGGGAAGAAAATCCTGGCGCGCACCAATAAGCTCTTACCAACTTACACATTCCTTCTTTGCCTAGATGAGTCAGCCCATGTGCCGCTTCTGCTAGACTTGGAAGATATGCTCTGGGTGCCACTGGCTTACCCTGTCCATCTGTCCAGAGTCCTGAGGACTCCTGGCCATATCCTTTTGACCTCCAAACTGCCTTTTCTTGTGGTGAACACAAATTTTGCATTTCACACAATCTCTGTGTGCTTACAGTATTAAATACCATCAGTTGAGTGGTGTCTGTCTGCATGGGGGTACTGGCTGCTGATTTAGCAGCTTCGTCTGCTCGGCTGTTACCAAGTGACACTGGGTCCTGGCTGTATGTGTGGGCTTTACACTTGATAACAGCCACTCTGTCAGGTTCCTGTATTGCTGCTAAAAGTCTTTTGATGTGGGTTGCATGTGCCACGGGTGTGCCAGCTGCCGTCATGAAATTTCTAAGGTGCCATAGGGCCCCGAAATCATGAACTACTCCAAAGGCGTACCTAGAATCTGTGTAGATATTGGCTGATTTACCTTTAGCCAATTCACACGCTCTGGTTAGGGCGACCAGCTCAGCAACTTGTGCTGAGTGAGGTGGGCCCAGGGGTTCCGCTTCTATGGTACCTTTGTCATCTACGACTGCGTATCCAGTACACAAGTCTCCCGAGTCCGTCTGTCTGTGATAACTACCGTCAGTGTAGAAAGTAAAATCTACACCTTCCAGTGGGTTGTCACTGATGTCAGGCCTTGCCATGAAATTTTGGGTCAAATATTCCATACAATCATGTGAGTCAGTGTCTGTACTAAATCCTCCTTCACCATCATTCTCATCCCCCACGCTTTGTGCCTGTCCAGGCACACCTGGGAGATACGTTGCCGGATTTAGTGCACTGCATCTCTTTATGGTGATGTTTACAGGGGCCATTAGTGCTAATTCCCACCTTGTAAACCGTGCGGATGAGACGTGTCTGGTTTGGGCAGAATTTAATAAGACTGACACTGCATGAGGTGTATGGATTGTGAGGTTGTGTCCTAGCACTACATCTTCGCTTTTACTCACTAGCAATGCTATTGCTGCAACACTTCGCAAGCATGTGGGGAGGGATCGCGCTACCGTGTCTAGCTGAGCGCTGTAGTAGGCTACCGGCCTGCTGGCATCACCGTGCTTCTGGGTTAAGACACCTGCCGCACATCCAGCATTTTCCGTACCGTACAGTTCAAAGGGTTTCCCATAATCTGGCATACCTAATGCTGGTGCCTGCGTTAGGCACTGCTTGAGTCTCTCAAACGCCAGCTCAGACTCATCTGTGTGCGAGATCCGATCTGGTTTGTTTGATGAGACCATCTCCTGCAAAGGTAGGGCCAGTATGGAAAATCCTGGGATCCAGTTACGACAGTACCCACACATTCCTAGGAACGTGCGAATATGTTGCTCAGTCTGTGGCAGGGTCATGTCATGAATTGCATGTACTCTATCAGTGGTGAGGTGTCTCAGTCCTTGTGTCAAACAATGCCCCAAATATTTTACCTTGGTCTGGCATAATTGCAACTTGTCCTTTGAAACCTTGTGTCCTGTATCAGAAAGATGAAACAGAAGCTGTTTCGTATCTCTCAAGGACGATTCGAGTGAATCAGAACACAGCAGTAAGTCGTCTACATACTGTATTAATATTGATCCACTCTCGGGTTGAAAGGATTGTAAACAATCATGCAAAGCCTGCGAGAAAATACTTGGGCTGTCGATGAAACCTTGTGGTAAACGAGTCCAGGTGTACTGTACTCCTCTATATGTAAATGTGAACAAATATTGGCTGTCAGGGTGCAGAGGTACCGAAAAGAAAGCGGAGCAGAGGTCAATTACAGTGAAAAATTTGGCAGTGGGAGGGATCTGCATAAGGATGACAGCTGGATTTGGTACTACGGGGAATTGGCTCTCAACTATTTTGTTGATCCCCCTTAGATCCTGCACTAGCCTGTAACCCCTCCCACCACTCTTTTTAACAGGGAAGATGGGACTATTGGCAGTGCTGGACGTTCTAACCAGGATGCCCTGTTGTAGCAAACGCTCTATTACTGGGTAAACTCCTAACTCCACCTCTGGCTTCAGAGGATACTGTGGGATTTTTGGAGCTATCCTACCATCTTTTACTTAAACTACTACAGGAGCTACATTTGCCATCAATCCAGTGTCTTGTCCATCCTTGGTCCAAAGTGATTCCGGTATCTGAGAAATCATTTTCTCTACCTTGGACGGACATCTATGTGTAACAGCAGTATGCGTCATTAACTTTTGTGGGGTGTCTAACATATCCTGCACTTCCTGAGCGTGATTCTCAGGTATATCTAAGAATACACCTTCAGGAGTACAATATATGACACATCCCACCTTGCACAGTAAATCTCTACCAAGTAGATTAGTCGGAGCCGATGCAGCCAGCAGAAAGGAATGCTTAGTCTGTAAAGGCCCTATCGTAATCTCTGCTGGTTTGCTTAACGGGTAGTATTGTACTACTCCTGTTACTCCCATGGCTGGAATTGTCTTACCAGTGGTCTTCATACCCACTGTTGAATTTAACACTGACTTGGCCGCCCCCGTATCTACAAGGAAAGGTAGAGATCTACCAGCTACATCAATTGTGACCTCGGGTTCACTTCCAAGGCTCGCAATTAATTTCACTGGCTGCAAACTACAGGTGTGGCCCCACCCCTATTGTAAATTGTGACCTTCCCGCAGCGCATTGGTTGCTACAATATGTGAGGGAGGTAACTGGGAATTTTCAGAGATCTGCCAGTCTCTTTTTGGTGGGTACCTCCTAGTTTCCCCTGCGTGTGGCTCATCACTCCTCCTCTGCGGTCCCTGCTCCCATCTACGTGCGCCATACTGTGTGTCATGCTCTGGTCTAGGGGGTCGATATACATTATGTGAGTTTCTATTGGTGCAGTTACGTGCAAAATGTCCTTCCCTATTACAATTGTAACATTTTACCATATACGGCTTACCACCAGGGGTCTGAGATTTAAACTGAGGCGGCCTTGTTGTAAGGGCTTGGATACTTATGGCCATCAGCTTATCACCCTGTGACTCCCTGCGTCTTGTGATGTTCCTGTCGTGCCAAACAGCAGTCTCTCTTAAGGCGGCCACCGACATACCTCTCCAGTTAGGTTGAGTGGTTTGTACCCTATTTCTTAATACTTCCTTTAAACCGTCCATCAATACGGACACCGCTACCTCTCTATGATGTACATTTGCCTCAATGCCCATGATCCCAGTATATCTAGCCATTTCCTCCAGTGCCCGGTGGAAATAATCAGAAGCAGTTTCTCCTTCCATTTGTTTAATGGAGAAAATTTTGTTCCATTTTACAACGGCTGTGAAATATACTCCTAACTGCAGATTGATCTGTTTAACATTTTCCTGATTGTACTCGTCAGTGAGGGCTACCTCAGCATCCAATTTACAATCGGTAATGAATTTAACAGGGTCAATACTAGAGGGCAGACATACCCGCAGTAATGTCCGCCAATCTTTGTTGATAGGTTCAGTGGAGTTACCTAGGTCCTTAATGAACCTTTGACATGCGGCTAGATCTTTTCTGGGATTGGGAAATTCAGACAAAATTGTTCTTAATTCTGCCCGGGACCAGGGACAATGCA
Source organism: Pseudophryne corroboree (assembly GCF_028390025.1). Classification (NCBI taxonomy): domain Eukaryota; kingdom Metazoa; phylum Chordata; class Amphibia; order Anura; family Myobatrachidae; genus Pseudophryne; species Pseudophryne corroboree. The sequence goes on along the minus strand of NC_086447.1, from coordinate 428,568,482 downwards.
TTGCAATATTCCTGATGGGTGTGACTCCATTTGCGTCGGTCTTCCCATTGGGGACAGCTATCACTCTAACAGGATTAAGATCAATTACCTCACTCTGGGTTGATTCTACAGTGTGTGGTGTAACAGTTTCAGCATATTGTACAGTACCGTACTTACCTGTAGACACAACCTCACCTGTCCCTGCACTATAAGCCTTCGATACCGCTCTTACTGGTTGGGCCGTGCCCACTGGAGTATCGTTTATGGTGGCCGCTAGAGAGAGAGCTGAAATCGTAGTGGGCTCATCTTCCTGGTCGCATTCCTGAGGGAAGTTTAAAATGGGATACAACTTGCACGGGTTAGCATTAGCATCAACATTTGCATTAACATTCATTTTACTCTTATCACTACTATATTTGTTAAGTGCACTCTTTTCGTACACCCGTATGCCATTCTCTGCAGCCACTTTTTCCCCTACTATATGCGGTGGTGGTGCCGTTGCTATCAGACTTCTACCAGGATTTGAATTTGCTTTTTGAGCTAATTCCTGTTGTATTTCACTCTCCTGTTGCCATAACTGTAAACAATCATAATGTCTAATCCTCTGTTTTGCAGATTTTATTAAACATATCCTCTTTCTTAGATTTTGCAATACCTCAGGATTCAAACTGCCCACCCTGGGGAACTGTTCTCCATCATCCTCAGTCATTCATTCCCATTCTTTGCATAATACCTGTGTGTGTGATCCGTATTTCTCACACATTATATACCGTGCTGACCCTTTGGGCCAACAACTACCAACGTGAACCCTTGTTGGTCGTCCCTTACTTGAGCAACTGGCCCCCATTGTTTGCAGATATTGCTGTCTCAGCGAATTCTTACAAAACAAACCAAGTTCCCAGAGATAAGGCGACGGTGAAAGTTCAACGAGTGCCTTCACTCACTCACGCCCCTATTGGCCAATACGAATTCCAGCAATGTGCCCACCACTGGTCGTACCCAATCTCGGGATCTTTTTGTAACCTCTATTTACTGGGGCGTGTGGGAGTATGCTACCCTTCCCAGTAAATATTAGTTGTTGGAGATTTCCTGAGTGAACAGCGAAACTCCCTTAAAATAACAAAAACCTACACAAATCACGTTAAAATGTACAAATAGCGTCTATGATCCCACAGCAAATTTTAGTGGGTATCAAGGTGACCTAACTAATGTACACAGTAGCGTGCGGTCCAGTCACACTGAGTATAAGTACCTATTACTTATTCGCCGTGCGACCAATGGAATCGGTTGTTTAGGCTGCGAAACCTTCAGCCGGAGCGTTATACTGAACGGGCCTATATGGGTACTACGCCAACCCCTGCGCTTTCTTAACCTTCGCAGTCCTCTTGTCTGCGGATACTAATTGCTCCTTTACCTTATACAATGTTAACGTGAGCAAGCCAATCCCACGCCACCAAGTGTCCACTCACCTGGTGTGGTCTCCGACGGGATCCCGATTTCTGGGTTCACAAAAAGAATACCTTTATTTGCACACTCACTCCTGTTCACTCATATGCACTCTGATTTTTCTGTACAGAAATTACTTTCATTCAGGCAAACAGTTCAATCCCCGGGTTTTGCAATAGAAAAAGGTTCTTTTTAAACTAAACTTTTGGAAACTGAACAAACTTGTGCTATTATCGCATGGCTACTATAACGCCCACACTAAAACAATGCTATCGTGTGATTTGAGTTTAGTGTGCGTATCCGTACGCACGTTGCGTAATATACGCTACGTGTGTATGCCTTTGCGTCGCGTACGTAATCTCGCACGTTGCCCGAGACACGTATGCACAAAGTCCAGATACGTTCACAGTAACACAAATAACACGCTTATATAAATGTAAATGATGTTCAACTGTAATCGCTTACCGAACACCACACATTATCTGTTATGCTGTGTGCGTGCTTTTTATAATTACTCCCTTAAAATATTATTCCTTATAATATTAACTGAATAGCACCAAATTTCCTCAGCACGTGTCTATCAATCAATTCTTATGGCAACAAGAGAGTGACTATGCGAAAATACACAAAATAAAAATACCGGTGTGTGTGCGTGTATTGTGTGCGCAATTGGCGCCAAACAGAGAGAGGGAGAGAGAAAAAAAAACAGATTTAAAACAATAGCTGTATGTTCTTACCTTCCTCGGATCTCACCAGCATCCCTACAAACCAAGCAAAGCAGACGCAGACGCTTATCCGATCAGCACTACTGTATCCCCAACCACAAACACGGATACAGGGGATACTACCTTTCCGCCCTTTTCTGATCGATAAAGTCTGCGCGTTTTCGCCTGACTGCGGATATGAGGTGGACCGGACGAGTCCCCAATTGATAAAGCTAAATATTTATCCTTTAACACAAGCTATTTACTAATACCGTGAAGCCGTAATGGCCGCTAAACCTCGTGCACGTGCTACGCACTTTGTACGCTATTTGCGTACAAAGACCTCGCACGTGGTACGCAAGTTACGTACACACGCTACGCTGGGTGTACGGAATACACACAGCGAGTGTACACACAGACAATATCCTTTTTAAACCTTAAACACAGAGTATGCTTATACTATAAACCTTAGCATTGAGGTACTGTAATGATATAACACTGATTAACCTTAGTATTTAAGCCAGCTGTTTGAGCGATTGAGATGCTCAGAAACCCTTAGTAATAAATGGTGAAACACACAAACACTTGTTAAGGTTCCAACACCTTACTGGATGATTTTAGTATGTAAAAGGGACAAGAAAACAGTTTACAGCTTATACACTACAGACCTAACATTAATAACTAAACAGAATAACTAAACAGTAAGATACACAATAGCGAACGAACGCAAACACAAATACATAGAATAAGAATGAATGGCTTACATTAAACGGGTAACAAAGTGGCCACAGAGAAACATACCATACGGGGGAACACTCGCTAGCGCAACCGGATCCAGTCCTCCAATTATCCGACAGATAAATGTTGATGAGAGAGAGTACTGGCCGGTCAGGGGACAGTGGCCTTTATATACACAACATACAGTACACTACAATGGGCCCTACAATCTCATTGTTCATTGGACACAGGAATGTCTCTCTGCATTATAACAAAAGGTCATAGGTGGATTTGAACAGGTGGGCTGTGACTATTTCAAACTGCTCAGGTGGGAGGTATCCACAGGATTCCCGCCGCATGGATAATGATTTGCAAATACAGTAAATGTCCATAAACTTCTTATAGGCATAACTATACGCAGGAGCGATTAATCTCTTCCTAACCAACACCGGAATGTTTCTAATAAAATACTCTTCCGTTAGATACTAGACACCACCGTTCAGCCTTTGCCTGACCCTTCATATCATGCAAAGAGGAATTCCCAAGTCCCCGAACCATTTACACTAAACATACTTGCAGATATTATTAAGGGGAATACTATCTACAAAACACGCTATATGGGTTAACTATGCTATAAACGAGTCGCCAGCTACAGGCTCACAAACTCCGCCGTAAATACCCACATTATGCGCAATATCGCTGGAGCGATATTACGCAACTTGCGGATGTGTGCACGTACGGCGGACTGAGTGCACGCGCAGCGGGCATGTGCATGGGGTTAGTATATGGCAATGTGAAGCATGATATTTTTCGACTTTGACACGGTTCATCAGTGTATGCGCCTTCTGGGAAAGATGGTGGCCTCCTACGAGGGTCTACAATATGGAAGATTCCATGCACGGTTCTTCCAGCTGAATCTCCTGGACAAGCGGTTGGGTTCACATCTTCACATGCACCAGCCTGTCGCCGAAAGCCAGAATTTCTCTCCTCTGGTAGCTCCAAACTTCTCACCTACTCGAGGGCCGCAGGTTCAGGATTCAGAATTGGATACTTCTAATCAGAGGGTGGGGAGCAGTCACCCAAGGGGAAAACTTCCAAGGAAGATGGTCAAGTCAGGAATCTTTCCTTCCAATAAATGTTCTGGAACTAAGGGCCATATACAACGGCCTTCTACAAGTGGCTCATCTTCTGCAACATCAAGCCATTCAGGTTTAGTCGGACAATGTCACAGCGGTGTCCTACATAAACAGGCAGGGTGGAACGAAGAGCAGGGCTGCAATGTCAGAGGTAACAAGAATCCTCCTCTGGCCAGAAAGACACACACTGGCACTGTCGGCAATCTTCATTCCGGGAGTGGACAACTGGGAAGCAGACTTCCTCAGCAGACACAATTTCCATCCAAGAGAATGGGGCCTCTACCTGGAGGTATTCGCAGAAGTAACAAGCAGTTGGGGCTTATCTCAGATAGGCATGATGGCCTCTCGCCTAATCAAGAAGCTTCGGAGGTACTGTTCCAGGTCACGAGACCCACAAGCAGTGGCAGTGGATGCCCTGGTACCGGTCAGTGTATGTGTTTCCTCCACTTCCACTCATCCCAAGGATTCTCAAGATAATAAAAAGAGCAAGAGTTCCAGCGATCCTCATTGCTCCGGACTGGCCAAGAAGGGCTTGGTACGCTGATCTTCTGGAATTACTGCTGGAGGATCAGAGGCCTCTTCCTCTTCGCGAGGACCTTCTGCAATAGGGGCCGTTCGCTTTTCAAGACTTACCACGGCTACGTTTGACGGCATGGAGGTTGAACGCCAGATCTTAGCCCGGAAGGGCATTACGAACAAGGTAATTCCTACTCTGATCCAGGCTAGGAAGGGAGTAACATCTAAGCATTACCATCGGATTTGGAAAAATATGTGTCTTGGTGTGAATCCAAGAAATTTCCAACTGTGGATTTTCAACTAGGTAGTTTTCTCCTTTTTCGGCAAGCAGGTGTGGATGTGGGCCTACGCTTGGGCTCCATAAAAGTCCAGATTTCGGTCTTGTCCATTTTCTTGCAGTTACAATTGGCTGCTCTTCCTGAGGTTCAGACATTCTTGAAAGGGGTTCTGCACATCCAACCACCCTTTGTGTCTCCCACGACACCTTGGGATCTTAATGTGGTCCTGCAGTTCCTGCAATCGGATTGGTTCGAGCCTTTACAGGAGGTAGACTTGAAGTTTCTTACTTGGAAAGCGGTCACACTGTTGGCACTGGCATTTGCTCGACGTGTGTCAGACATTGTCGCACAAGAGCACCTACTTGATTTTCCATGAGGATAGAGCTGAGCTCAGAATGCATCAGCAATTTCTTCCAAAGGTTGTATCAGCTTTTCATATTAACCAACCTATTGTGTTACCAGTGGCTATGGACACCTCGATTACCTCAAAGTCCTTGGATGTTGTGCGGGTTTTGAAAAGATATGTGAAGAGAACTACTCGTGACAGGACGTCGGAAGCACTATTTGTCCTCTATGATGCCAACCGGATTGGGTGTCCTGCTTCTAAGCAGACAATTTCTCGCTGGATCAGGCTTACTATCCAACATGCTTGTTTATTCTACGGCGGGTTTGCCGATTCCAAAATCTGTTCAGGCCCACTCTACCCGTACAGTGGGTTCTTCCTGGGTGGCTGCCCAGGGTGTTTCGGATATTCAACTTTGCCAAGTTGCTACTTGGTCCGGGTTGAACATGTGTGCTAAGTTCTACAAGTTCGATACTTCGGCCTCTGAGGACCTAAAGTTTGGTCAATCTGTTCTGCAGAAACCTCAGCACTCTCCCTCCCGCACTGGGAGCTTTGGTACATCCCCATGATACTAAAATGAACCCCAGCATCCTCTAGAACGCAAGAGAAAATAGGATTTTATATACCTACCAGGAAATCCTTTTCTCGAAGTCCGTAGAGGATGCTGGGCGCCCGCCCAGTGCTTTGTGTTTCCCGCAGTTACTTGGTTAAGTGTTGTTGTTTCAGCCGTTGCTGAATCGTTTCACGTTGGTTAGCTTGGCTTTCCTTTTGTTCTGTGTGAGCTGGTGTGAATCTCACCACTATCTGTGTATTCCTTCTCTTGAAGTATGTCCGTCTCCTCAGGCACAGGTTCTAGACCGAGTCTGGTAGGAGGGGCATAGAGGGAGGAGCCAGCCCACACTACTAAATTTTTAAAGTGCCAGTGGCTCCAAGAGGACCCATCTATACCCCATGGTACTAAAATGAAACCCAGCATCCTCTACTGACTACGAGAAAAGGATTTACCGGTAGGTATATCAAATCCTATTTTTTCCTTGTTTTGGCTCCATGCATGTGCAATTTCCAGTGGTTGTGAATGAGTGATGAGATGTAACCAGCAGCGCAGCAGTGGAATCTAGCGCCATGATCAATGTATCAGCGGTGCAGTTTCTCACACACTAAAACTGTTGTTAGGTTCACATCCCCTCAGGATATTAGTTACAGCAAAAACACTGATCTCTCTCTTTTTTGTTTTTTTTAGCATCTTGATTCGGAATCAACGGCGTATATGTACATCCGGTTTATTTTACTTCCGGGATTATATTTGAAAGCATATGGTGCAATCCTTTTAGAAATAATATAAAAAGGGATTTCGGATTTCTGAGTGTGTTTCTTATATATATTGAACTAGTATTTTTTATGAGATGTTTTTTACACATGAATACTGTTTCCTAATTATGATGTAATTTCCTGTGCTTTTCATTGGTCACCTCCCAGTTAAATACCGAGTGTTCTCACAGTGCCAACATGTCTTGACAAAGGCTCCTATGACTTTGCGATTTTATTGACACCAGGAATCAGAGGTAACGTTCCAGGGTTGATGTGTTTGGAGCTTTGGATACCTGTCTCCACAATGAGCCTTTGGTGATTTTTTTTCTAATTTTCCTGGTTTTTACGAATTTTTAAGAACAGCTTTTTAAATAGTTTTCTCTTATACTTTATTTTTTATTTTTTTGATGTTAACTATGGAGTTTGTGTGAAACAATTAAACCTTGAAAAGAATCCCAGATAAGATTTACAACATTTTCTGACACGTGAGTGTGGTACGCATAATAGAGTGGATAATTCCATAATTTTTGTGGCTAAAGATACCTTTATGTGCTTATACCTGTCCACATAGAAGTGAGTGGGTATGCATACTATTTGAACTTTTGCTGGTGACGGTTTTTGAGAGGAAAAATAGGAATTTGGTACCTACCGGTAAATCCTTTTCTCGTAGTCCGTTGAGGATGCTGGGGTCCACATTAGTACCATGAGGTATAGATGGGTCCACCAGGAGCCATTGGCACTTTAAGAGTTTAAGAGTGTGGGCTGGCTCCTCCCTCTATGCCCCTCCTACCAGACTCAGTCTAGAAACTGTGCCCGAGGAGACGACATACTTCGAGAGAAGGACTTAACACAGATAGTGGTGAGATTCATACCAGCTCACACATACAACGCACATCAAGACAACTAGCTTGAACTATTCAGCAACAGCTGAAACATTACTTACCAAGTAATAATGCAGTACACAACTAAAACGAAGTTGTACTGAACCCAATAACAACAGCAGAAACAAAGCGCTGGGCGGGTGCCCAGCATCCTCTACGGACTACTCTTACGTACTAGAGGATGCTGGGGTACACATTAGTACCATGGGGATGTACCAAAGCTCCCAGAATGGAAGGGAGAGCGCGGAGGCTTCCCGCAGAACTGATTGACTGAACTTCAGATCATCAGAGGCCAAAGTATCAAACTTGTAAAACTTTGCAAATGTGTTCGACCCAGACCAAGTTGCAGCTCTGTAAAGTTGCACTGCCTAGACACCCCGGGCAGCCATCCAGGAAGACCCCACCTTACAAGTAGAGTGGGCCTTAACAGATTTTGGACACGGCAGTCCTGCCGTAGAATAAGCGTGCTGGATAGTGAACCTAATCCAGCAAGAAATAGTCTGCTTAGAAGCAGGACACCCAATTTTCTTGGGATCATAAAAGACAAACAGAGAATCCGACTTTCTGTGACGAGAAGTTCTCTTCACATATATCTTCAGAGCCCTCACGACATCCAAGGACTTTGAAGTAATTGAGGAGTCAGTAGCCACTGGCACCACAATAGGTTGGTTAATATGAAATGCCCACACAACCTTTGGAAGAAACTGCTGACGAGTCTGGAGCTCAGCTTCGTGGAAGATCAAGTAAGGGCTTTTACAGGATAAAGCCCCCAGCTCGGAGACACGTCTAGCAGAAGCTAAGGCCAACAAAGCGACCGCCTTCCATGTAAGAAATTTGAGCTCCACCTCCTGTAGAGGCTCAAACCAATCCGACTGGAGGAACTGCAACACCACGTTAAGGTCCCATGGTGCCGTAGGCGGCACAAAGGGAGGTTGGATATGTAGAACCCCCTTCAAAAAGGTCTGAACCTCAGCCAGGGCAGCCAATTGCTTCTGAAAGAAAATGGATAGGGCTGAAATCTGGACCTTCACAGATCCCAACCTCAGACCCATATCCACTCCTGCTTGCAGGAAGAGGAGGAAACGTCCCAGTTGAAATTCCACCGCAGGAAACTTCTTGGACTCACACCAAGAAACATATTTTCTCTGACGTCCTAGTGGATGCTGGGAACTCTGTAAGGACCATGGGGAATAGACGGGCTCCGCAGGAGACTGGGCACTCTAAAAGAAAGATTAGGTACTATCTGGTGTGCACTGGCTCCTCCCTCTATGCCCCTCCTCCAGACCTCAGTTAGAATCTGTGCCCGGCCAGAGCTGGGTGCTCCTAGTGGGCTCTCCTGAGCTTGCTAGAAAGAAAGTATTTGTTAGGTTTTTTATTTTCAGTGAGATCTGCTGGCAACAGACTCACTGCTACGTGGGACTGAGGGGAGAGAAGCAAACCTACCTGCGTGCAGCTAGCTTGTGCTTCTTAGGCTACTGGACACCATTAGCTCCAGAGGGTTCGAACACAGGGCCTGACCTTGATCGTCCGTCCCCGGAGCCGCGCCGCCGTCCCCCTTGCAGAGCCAGAAGACAGAAGAAGGAGATGAAATCGTCGGCAGAAGACTCCGGTCTTTCTTTAAGGTAGCACACAGCACTGCAGCTGTGCGCCATTGCTCCCACTGCACACCACACACTCCGGTCACTGTAGGGTGCAGGGCGCTGGGGGGGGGGGGGCGCCCTGGGCAGCAATAAGAATACCTTTTGGCACATTATGCACATAATACAGTCTGGAAAACTGTATATGTGCAAAAAACCTCGCCATTAAGCTATTCAAAACGCAGGAGAAGCCCGCCGCTGAGGGGGCGGGGCCTTCTTCCTCAGCACACCAGCGCCATTTTCTCTTCACAGCTCCGCTGGAAGGACGCTCCCCAGGCTCTCCCCTGCAGTATCCTGTACAAGAAGGGTAAAAAAGAGAGGGGGGGGGCACATAAATTTAGGCGCAAATAAGATTATAAGCAGCTATTGGGAAAAATCACTCATTATAGTGTAAATCCCTGTGTTATATAGCGCTGTGGTGTGTGCTGGCATACTCTCTCTCTGTTTCCCCAAAGGACTTTGTGGGGTCCTGTCCTCAGTCAGAGCATTCCCTGTGTGTGTGTGGTGTGTCGGTACGGCTGTGTCGACATGTTTGATGAGGAGGGTTACGTGGAGGCGGAGCAAGGGCAGATAAGTGTGGTGTCGCCCCCGACGGGGCCGACACCGGATTGGATGGATATGTGGAAGGTCTTAACAGACAGTGTCAACTCCTTACATAAAAGGTTCGATGACGCAGCAGCCTTGGGACAGCCGGGATCTCAGCCCGCGCCTGCCCAGGCGTCTCAGAGGCCATCAGGGGCTCATAAACGCCCGCTAGCTCAGATGGTAGACACAGATGTCGACACGGAGTCTGATTCCAGTGTAGATGAGGATGAGACAAATGCACAGTCTACAAAAGCCATCCGATGCATGATTACTGCAATGAAAAATGTATTGCACATTTCTGATATTAACCCGGTTACTACCAAGAAGGGTATTATGTTTGGGGAGAAAAAGCAGCCAGTGACTTTTCCCCCATCTGATGAATTAAATGAATTGTGTGAGGAAGCGTGGAGTTCCCCCGATAAGAAACTAGTGATTTCTAAGAGGTTACTGATGGCGTACCCTTTCCCGCCAACGGACAGGTTACGTTGGGAAACATCCCCTAGGGTGGACAAGGCGCTCACACGCTTATCAAAAAAGGTGGCACTGGATACGACCGCCTTAAAGGAGCCTGCGGATAGAAAGCAGGAAGATATCTTGAAGTCTGTGTATACACACTCAGGTACTATACTGAGACCTGCTATTGCTTCAGCATGGATGTGTAGTGCTGCAGCCGCATGGTCTGATACCCTGTCAGACAACATTGATTCCCTCGACAGGGATACTATTTTGCTAACCATAGAACATATAAAAGAAGTCGTCTTATATATGCGGGAAGCACAGAGGGACATTTGCCTGCTGGCATCTAGAATTAATGCAATGTCCATTTCTGCCAGGAGAGTATTATGGACTCGGCAGTGGACAGGTCATGCTGATTCTAAAAGACACATGGGGGTTTTGCCTTATAAGGGTGAGGAATTGTTTGGGGACGGTCTCTCGGACCTCATATCCACGGCAACAGCCGGGAAGTCAACTTTTTTACCTCAGGTTCCCTCACAGCCTAAGAAAGCACCGTATTATCATGTACAGTCCTTTCGGCCTCAGAAAGGCAAGCGGATCAGAGGCGCATCCTTTCTGCCCAGAGGCAGGGGTACAGGAAAGAAGCTGCACCAGGCAGCCAGTTCCCAGGAACAAAAATCCTCCCCCGCTTCCTCTAAGTCCACCGCATGACGCTGGGGCTCAACAGGCAGAGCCGGGTGCGGTGGGGGCGCGTCTCCGAAACTTCAGCAACCAGTGGGTTCGCTCACAAGTGGATCTCTGGGCTGTACGAATTGTATCTCAGGGATACAAGCTGGAGTTCGAGGCGACTCCCCCTCGCCGTTACCTCAAATCAGCCTTGCCAGCTGCTCCCAGGGAAAGGGAGGTAGTACTGGCAGCAATTCACAAGCTGTACCTCCAGCACGTGATAATCAAGGTTCCCCTCCTTCAACAGGGACGGGGTTACTATTCCACAATGTTTGTGGTACCGAAACCAGACGGTTCGGTGAGACCCATTCTGAATTTAAAATCCTTGAACACTTATATAAGGAAGTTCAAGTTCAAAATGGAATCGCTCAGGGCGGTTATTGCAAGCCTGGAAGAGGGGGATTTTATGGTGTCGCTGGACATCAAGGATGCTTACTTGCATGTCCCCACTTACCCACCTCACCAGGAGTACCTCAGGTTTGTGGTACAGGATTGTCATTACCAATTCCAGACGTTGCCGTTTGGTCTGTCCACGGCACCGAGAGTATTTACCAAGGTAATGGCCGAAATGATGATACTCCTTCGGAAGAAGGGAGTTATAATTATCCCGTACTTGGACGATCTCCTTATAAAGGCGAGGTCCAGAGAGCAGTTGTTAGTCAGCGTAGCACTCTCTCGGGAAGTGTTGCAACAGCACGGCTGGATTCTGAATATCCCAAAGTCGCAGCTGATTCCTGTGACGCGTCTGCTCTTCCTGGGCATGATTCTGGACACAGAACAGAAGAAGGTGTTTCTCCCGGTGGAGAAGGCCCAGGAATTGTCATCTCTGGTCAGGGACCTCCTGAAACCAAAACAGGTGTCGGTGCATCACTGCACGCGAGTCCTGGGAAAGATGGTGGCTTCTTACGAAGCAATTCCCTTTGGCAGGTTCCATGCAAGGATCTTTCAGAGGGATCTGTTAGACAAATGGTCCGGATCGCATCTTCAGATGCATCGGTTGATCATCCTGTCCTCAAGGGCCAGGGTGTCTCTGCTGTGGTGGCTGCAGAGTGCTCATCTTCTCGAGGGCCGCAGATTCGGCATACAGGACTGGGTCCTGGTGACCACGAACGCAAGCCTCCGAGGATGGGGGGCAGTCACTCAGGGAAGGAACTTCCAAGGACAGTGGTCAAGTCAGGAGACTTCACTACACATAAATATACTGGAACTAAGGGCCATTTAGAACGCCCTGAGTCAAGCAGAGCCCCTGCTTCAAAACCAACCAGTGCTGATTCAATCAGACAACATCACGGCGGTCATCCATGTAAACCGCCAGGGCGGCACAAGAAGCAGGATGGCGATGGCAGAAGCCACAAGGATTCTCCGATGGGCGGAAAATCACGTGCTAGCACTGTCAGCAGTGTTCATTCCGGGAGTGGACAACTGGGAAGCAGACTTCCTCAGCAGGCACGACCTCCACCCGGGAGAGTGGGGACTTCATCCAGAAGTCTTCACGCAGATTGTAAACCGTTGGGAACAGCCACAGGTGGACATGATGGCATCCCGCCTCAACAAAAAGCTAAAAAATATTGCGCCAGGTCAAGGGACCCTCAGGCGATAGCTGTGGACGCACTAGTGACACCGTGGGTGTACCAGTCGGTTTATGTGTTCCCTCCTCTTCCTCTCATACCCAAGGTACTGAGGATAGTAAGAAAGAGAGGAGTAAGAACTATACTCATCGTTCCGGATTGGCCAAGAAGACCTTGGTACCCAGAACTACAAGAAATGATCTCAGAGGACCCATGGCCTCTGCCTCTCAGACAGGACCTGTTACAGCAGGGGCCCTGTCTGTTCCAAGACTTACCGCGGCTGCGTTTGACGGCATGGCGGTTGAACGCCGGATCCTAACGGAAAAGAGCATTCCAGATGAAGTGATTCCTACGCTGATAAAGGCTAGGAAAGACGTGACAGCACAACATTATCACCGTATATGGCGAAAATATGTTGCTTGGTGTGAGGCCAGGAAGGCCCCTACAGAGGAATTCCAGCTGGGTCGATTCCTGCACTTCCTACAGTCAGGAGTGACTATGGGCCTAAAATTAGGATCCATAAAGGTCCAGATTTCGGCCCTATCTATTTTCTTTCAAAAAGAACTGGCTTCACTGCCTGAAGTTCAGACATTTGTTAAGGGAGTGCTGCATATTCAGCCCCCTTTTGTGCCTCCAGTGGCACCTTGGGATCTTAACGTTGTGTTGGATTTCCTGAAATCCCACTGGTTTGAGCCACTTAATACCATGGAGCTAAAATATCTCACGTGGAAAGTGGTCATGCTATTGGCCTTAGCTTCGGCTAGGCGTGTGTCAGAACTGGCGGCTTTGTCATGTAAAAGCCCTTATCTGATCTTCCATATGGACAGGGCAGAATTGAGGACTCGTCCCCAATTTCTCCCTAAGGTGGTATCAGCGTTTCATTTGAACCAACCTATTGTGGTGCCTGCGGCTACTCGGGACTTGGAGGACTCCAAGTTACTAGATGTAGTCAGGGCTTTGAAAATCTATGTAGCCAGGACGGCTGGAGTCAGGAAAACTGACTCGCTGTTTATCCTGCATGCACCCAACAAGCTGGGTGCTCCTGCTTCAAAGCAAACTATTGCGCGCTGGATCTGTAACACGATTCAGCAAGCTCATTCTGCGGCAGGATTGCCGCATCCTAAATCAGTAAAAGCCCATTCCACAAGGAAGGTGGGCTCTTCTTGGGCGGCTGCCCGAGGGGTCTCGGCTTTACAGCTTTGCCGAGCTGCTACCTGGTCGGGTTCAAACACATTTGCTAAGTTCTACAAGTTTGATACCCTGGCTGAGGAGGACCTTGCCTTTGCTCATTCGGTGCTGCAGAGTCATCCGCACTCTCCCGCCCGTTTGGGAGCTTTGGTATAATCCCCATGGTCCTTACAGAGTTCCCAGCTTCCACTAGGACGTCAGAGAAAATAAGAATTTACTCACCGGTAATTCTATTTCTCGTAGTCCGTAGTGGATGCTGGGCGCCCGTCCCAAGTGCGGACTCTCTGCAATACATGTATATAGTTATTGCTTAACTAAAGGGTTATTGTTATGAGCCATCTGTTACTGAGGCTCAGTTGTTGTTCATACTGTTAACTGGGTATGGTTATCACAAGTTGTACGGTGTGATTGGTGTGGCTGGTATGAGTCTTACCCTGGATTCCAAATCCTTTCCTTGTTGTGTCAGCTCTTCCGGGCACAGTTTCCTTAACTGAGGTCTGGAGGAGGGGCATAGAGGGAGGAGCCAGTGCACACCAGATAGTACCTAATCTTTCTTTTAGAGTGCCCAGTCTCCTGCGGAGCCCGCCTATTCCCCATGGTCCTTACGGAGTTCCCAGCATCCACTACGGACTACGAGAAATAGAATTACCGGTGAGTAAATTCTTATTTTTTCCAAATACGATGGTAATGTTTTGACGTTACCCCTTTCCTAGCCTGTATGAGGGTAGGAATAACTTTCTTCGGAATACCTTTCTGAGCAAGAATCAGGTGCTCAACTTCCATGCTGTCAAACGTAGCCACGGTAAGTCTTGATAGGCGAACGGCCCCTGCTGCAGCAGATCCTCCCGAAGAGGAAGAGGCTTTGGCTCTTCTTGCAGTAGATTCAGAAGGTCTGCGTACCAAGCCCTTCTTTGCCAGTCTGGGGCAATAAGAATCGCTTGAACCCTTGTTCTACTTATGAGCTTTAGGATTCTTGGGATCAGTGGGTGAGGTGGAAACACGTACACTGACTGGAACACCCACGGAGACACCAGGGCATCCACTGCCACTGCCTGTGGGTCCCTCAACCTGGAACAGTAACGCCGAAGCTTCTTGTTGAGATGAGAGGCCATCATGTCTATTTGGGGTAGTCCCCAAAGATGTGTTACCTCCTTGAACACCTCCGAATGGAGGCCCCACTCTCCTGGATGGAGATCGTGTCTGCTGAGGAAGTCTGCTTCCCAGTTGTCTATTCCTGTAATGAAGATGGCTGACAGCGCCAACGTGTGCTTTTCTGTCCAGAGGAGTATTCTTGTCACCTCTGACATTGCCGCTCTGCTCTTCGTTCCGCCCTGTTGGTTTATGTAAGCCACTGTTGTTACGTTGTCCGACTGCACTTGAATGACCCGGTTTTTTAGAAGAGGGGACGCCTGAAGAAGACTGTTGTAGACGGCTCTTAGTTCCAGAATGTTGATGGGCATGCCGGCTTCCAGGCTTGACCACCATCCTTGGAAGGTCACCCCTTGTGTGACTGCTCCCCAGCCCCGGAGGCTCGCATCCATTGTTAGCAGGACCCAGTCCTGAATCCCGAACCTGTGGCCTTCCAGGAGTTGGAGCCACCAGAGGAGTGAAATCCTTGCCCTTGGCGACAGAGGAATTCTCTGATGCATGTGGAGGTGAGATCCTGACCACTTGTCGAGGAAGTCCAGTTGGAAGGTTCTCCCGTACTGGAGAGCCTTCGTAAGAGGCCACCATATTTCCCAATAGGCGAATGCATTGATGTACTGACACCCAGGGTGGCTTCAAGACATCCCAGTCCATGGATTGGATCACCAACGCCTTGTCCAGTGGAAGAAACACTCGCTGCACTTCCGTATCCAGGATCATTCCCAGAAATGACAATCTCTGTGTTGGTACCAAATGTGACTTCGGAAAATTCAGAATCCACCCGTGACTCTGAAGCAGCCGTATTGTGAGAACAATAGACTGCAGCAGCTTCTCCCTGGACAACACCTTTATCAAGAGATCGTCCAGATAAGGAATAATGTTTACACCCTGCTTGCGGAGTAGCATCATCATTTCCGCCATCACCTTGGTAAACACCCTCGGTGCTGTTGAGGGGCTGAATGGCAGGGCCTGGAACTGAAAATGACAGTCCAGCAATGCGAAGCAGAGATAAGCCTGATGAGGCAGCCAGATCAGAATGTGAAGGTACGCATCCTTGATATCCAGTGATACCAGGAATTCCCCCTCTTCCAGACCTAATATCACCGCCCTGAGATACTCTATCTTGAACTCCCTTAGAAAGGGGTTCAATGATTTTAGGTTCAGAATAGGCCTGACTGAACCATCCGGTTTCGATACCACGAAAAGGTTCGAATAGTAACCTTTTGTCAGCATGTGCGGTGGTACCGGCACAATGACCTGTGCCTCCACCAGCCTTTGGACAGCGTCCTGAAGCACAGTGCCGTCTTCCAACAGAGTTGGTAAGCCCGACCTGAAATAACGGTGAGGAGGGAGACTTTGAAATTCCAGCCTGTATCCCTGAGACACAATATCTATTACCCAGGGATCCAGGCCGGACGATACCCAGACATGACTGAACTGTCTGAGTCTCGCTCCCACAGGCCCCACCATCGGGCCTTCCCATCCACCATCATGCGGAGGACTTTGGAGAATCTGAATTAGGTTTTTGTTCTTGGGAACCTGCGGCGGCAGGCTTCTTGGATTTAACCTTACCTCCCCTGAAGAAGATATTGGATGAATTGGCCTTACTGGACTTGTTGGGCCGAAAGGACTGCTGCGAAGCTGAGGAGAAGGATCTCTTCGGAGCAGGTGCTGCTGAGGGAAGATACGGAGACTTACCCACTGTAGCGGTAGATTTCCACGCGTCTAGGGCTTCCCCAAAGAGAGCCTGGCCTGTATAGGGCAGCGACTCCACGCTCTTTCTGGATTCCGCGTCGGCCGACCACTGGCGGAGCCACAGTCCCCGACGAGCTGAAACAGACAGGGAAGAAATTCCCACAGCCACGGAACCCAGGTCTTTCATGGATTCAACCATAAAACCTGCAGAATCATGAATGTTGCGTAAGTACAATGCAACGTCATCCCTATCCATTGTATCCAAATCCTCAATTAAGGTAGCCAACCACTTCACTATTGCCTTCGCAATCCATGCACTAGCAATAGTGGGACGTAATATGGTCCCTGAAGCAGTGTACACTGATTTCAGAGTATTATCAATTTTCCTATCTGCCGACTCCTTTAAGACGGTAGATCCCAGCACCGGTAAAACCACCTTCTTGGAGAGTCTGGATACAGATGCGTCAACAATTGGTGGGTTTTCCCACTTTTTCCTATCCTCCTCAGGGAAAGGAAAAGCTACCAGAATCCTCTTAGGAATCTGAAACTTCTTTTCAGGTTTCACCCAGGCCTTTTCAAATATAGCATTCAGCTCTTTTGACGCAGGGAAGGTCAGCGAGGCTTTCTTGTTTTCAGTGAAGAAAGCCTCCTCAACCTGCTCAGGTGTGGTATCATTAACATTTAACACATCCCTGATAGCCTCTATCAACAACTGTACCCCCCTTGCAAGAGATGCGGACCCCCGCAATACATCCCCATCACCATCTGTAGTGTCAGAATCAGTATCCGTGTCGTCTTGTGTTACCTGCACAAACACACGTTTGTGGGGAAATATAGTGGGGTGACCCGAGGTACTAGACAAGTGCCATACAGCCATAGAGGACTGCAATACCTTGGTTGCAGACTCATTACTGGTAACCCTGTCAGATATCTGAGAAATCCAAGTCTTGATAGAGGAAAACCACTCCAGTTCCCTTGCTGGAATCTGTGCCAAACCTGTGCTAACCTGATTACATGGAATGGGATCATCCTGTGAGGATAAATCCTTTGCAGCATATGACACCGTATCCCTGGACATTGCTGCTGGTGACCACCAAACACACCACACACACACAGGATGGGGTAAGATAGAGTTTCCACCCCAAGAATGGCAGGAGACAGAGATTGAAGCCAACCCACACCAGCGCTTAACACAAGGAGAAAACTTCTTATCAGCTCTGACCTGTGCTCCTTAATAGGACACACAGTTAAACAATCAGCCTCTCCTCCCTTCTACAACCCCCTGGTACCGTATTACAGTAAACTGGAGCTGCTGTGGAGGGACCAGGATCTTCCTTCAGCTACAGCATGCAGGAAAATTGCGCTGGAACGCTGCAGGGTCCGCTGAGTAGAAGCTCCGCCCCCTTCATGGCGCTGTCTTCCCGCTCTTCTGATTCTGAAACTGGCCTGAGGATTTGTGCTGGCTGGGATCCCGGGAGCCCGACAGGCTTGCTGACCAGTGTGAGGGGTAAGCGCTGGCCCTGGGCGCCCCTCACAGCACCGCACAGTGTGCCTCTGGTACCGTCCAGGAGCGCAGTTAATACCGTAATCCATCCCCTGTTGCCGCCATCTTCACACCGGCCCCCGCTTGTCAGGGGGGTCGGTGACTCACTCACCACTTGCTTCAGCTCTGTAAGGGGTCGGCGGCATGCTGCTAGGGTGAGCGGTTCTCCTACGGCGGAGACCAATTAGCCCCTCTGGAGCTCAGTGTCCAGTCAGCGGAGTCAGTGGCTTAGACCCCGCAGGGCGGACACTGCTCCTCCCCTTAGTCCCACGCTGCAGGGAGGCTGTTGCCAGCAGCCTCCCTGTAAAATAAAAAACTCTAAACTAAACTTCATTAGGAAAGCTCAGGAGAGCTCCCCTAGCTGTGACCGGCTCATAAATGAAAGGAGTGCGCTAACCAGAACAGAGGATAGCAACACCAACCTAACCAGGATAGCACAGCTATCCCAACAATGTAACTGGACCACAATGCCGATCCAACCAAACACTTACACAGGTAAGCAGGAACGAAGCACTGAGGCGGGAGCCCAATATCCACTATGGACTAGGAGAAGAGGAATTACCAGTAGGTAATAAATTCCTATTTTCTCTTACGTCCTAGTGGACACATGTTTAAGCTGCTGAGCCACTTTCAAGGCTTCTCCGATAGATGTCAGCAGTCCTAACACTACATGATAGCAGTGCACACATAGGGCCATGTAATTTGTCACAGTAGGCCTAATAATAAAGGCTATTACTAAAACACATCCAGCCAGAGAGCTAACTTACCCAGGATCCACCCCCAGGATCTCCCATTGGCACTACAAGGAACAGCATGCCTTCCAAATACTGCTCCCATTCAATGCCTCTCACACACAAGCAGACAAACAATGGTAGTTGCTAGGTAATTCCTGGAGATAATTATGTATCAGGTGCTGGAATCAGACAGGGAAGGGGGGGGGGGGGGGGGGGGTGTTTGCAAATCCCGCCCCTACATTTCCCTTCAGCACACTAAAAATTACCTGCAACCATACCTGAACCTATCTGGTGATAGAAATTCAGAGAATTAGTTTACACATGTTTGCAACCCCCTTCCCCTCTCTGTCTGTTTGTCTGTGACCCCCTCCCCCTTTCCAGCACCTGATACATCATTATTAAATGCCTGATACATTATTAAAATTAATATTTCACAGTTACGGGTTTATTAATAATTATGAAATAAAAGTTATATTTTATGTAGTTAATATTTTTTCTTTGTGCGCCACTTAAGACCAATCCTTTTCTTTCTTCTGTAAATTTGTTTCCAAATATTGGCAACAACTAAGTACGTGGCAGCACACCCATAACGGATTTATATTTATGAAACAATACAAAATATGGGGTCAACCAATACATAATAGAAACCAATATATTACTAGTGCAGTAGTTTTTCCCCCTTCCCCGTTTCCCTTGAATGAACTTAAGGAAGGAGCTGCTGTGATGCTCTGGTGTACACAAGGAGCAGCTGCAGGGGTGCTCTGTCCATAAAATGGGTGCTTTGGGTGTCCATAAACTGGGGCTGTACAGTGTACATGTGCTAACTGGCAGTGCTGTGCTTTGTGCTATTCGTTAAGGGGCTGTCTGAAGGAAGGGGCCGCTGCTTGCTTCAGGGGTGCTCTGTCCATAAACTGGGGCTGTCTGACTGAAAGGGGCTGCTCTGTCTGTCCATCAAGGGCTGTGTCCTCTAGGGGTGAAGTGTGTGATATAAAAAATAATAATATATATTTCTGACTCACTTGTGTGACACTGTCAGTGAAGCTAAACTGCAGTGTGTAGTAATAATAATATTAATATATATTTCTGACTCATCTGTGCGACACTGTAACCGCCGGTGTATGATATAAAAAATAATAATACATACTTTCTATTTGTGTGACACTGTCGGCAAAGGTAAACCTCAGTGTGTAATATATATTTCTGACTCATTTGTGTGACAATGTAACCACCTGTGTGTGATATAAAATAGGATTTTAATACCTACCGGTAAATCCTTTTCTCTTAGTCCGTAGAGGATGCTGGGGATGCTTCAAGAACCATGGGGTATAGACGGGATCCGCAGGAGACATGGGCACTTTAAGACTTTAAAAGGGGTGTGAACTGGCTCCTCCCTCTATGACCCTCCTCCAGACTCCAGTTATAGGAACTGTGCCCAGGGAAATGGACATTTAGAGGAAAAGGATTTATTTAAAAAAAAAAAAAATTTAAACTAAGGTGAAATTCATACCAGCTCACACCTTCAACACGCCGTACAACATAGCATTCAACAACAACGCATGCAACGGCATGACTAACATCAGCCCCAGACTGACTGAACTCAACACAACATGTTTGTAACCATAACCAATAACTGCAGATACAGCCTGCACTGGGACGGGCGCCCAGCATCCTCTACGGACTAAGAGAAAAGGATTTACCGGTAGTTATTAAAATCCTATTTTCTCATACGTCCTAGAGGATGCTGGGGATGCTTCAAGAACCATGGGGTTTATACCAAAGCTCTAGAATGGGCGGGAGAGTGCGGATGACTCTGCAGCACCGATTGACCAAACAAGAGGTCCTCCTCAGCCAGGGTATCAAACTTGTAAAACTTTGCAAAGGTGTTTGATCCCAACCAAGTAGCAGCTTGGCAAAGCTGTAATGCCGAGAACCCTCGGGCAGCCGCCCAGGATGAGCCCACCTTTCTGGTAGAATGGGCCTTCACCGATTTCGGTAATGGCAATCCTGCCGTAGAATGAGCCTACTCAATCGTATTACAGATCCAGCGTGCAATAGTCTGCTTGGAAGCAGGAGCCCCAATCTTGTTGGGAGCCCACAGGACAAACAGAGCCTCTGTTTTCCTAATCTGAGCCGTTCTGGCGACATAGATTTTCAAAGCTCTGACCACATCGAGAGACTTCGATTCCGCCAAGGCGTCAGTAGCCACTGGCACCACAATAGGCTGGTTTACGTGAAACGATGAAACCACTATTGGCAGAAAATGCTGACGAGTTCTCAACTCCACTCTATCTGCATGGAAGATTAAAAAAGGGCTTTTGTGAGACAAAGCCACCAATTCAGTCACCCGCCTTGCGGATGCCAAGGCCAACAGCATGACTACTTTCCAAGTAAGGAATTTCAACTCAACCTTACGCAAAGGTTCAAACCAATGAGATCGCAGGAACTGCAACACCACATTAAGATCCCATGGTGTCACTGGGGGCACAAAGGGAGGTTGGATGTGCAGCATGCCCTTCACGAAGGTCTGAACTTCTGGAAGGGAGGCCAAATCTTTCTGAAAGAAAATAGATAAGGCCGAAATTTGTACTTTAATGGAGCCTACCTTTAGGCCCGCATCCACACCTGCTTGCAAAAAATGGAGTAAACGCCCCAGCTGAAATTCTTCCACAGGAGCCTTCTTGGAGTCACACCAAGACACATATTTTCTCCAAATACGGTGGTAATGCTTCTTTTCTTACTTGAAGTAGTGTGGGAATGACTTCACTGGGAATACCCTTTCGGGCTAGGATTTGGCGTTCAACCGCCATGCCGTCAAACGCAGCCGCGGTAAGTCTTGATACACGCACGGTCTTTGCTGTAACAGGTCCTCTCGTAGAGGAAGAGGCCAGGGATCTTCTATGAGTAATTCTTGAAGATCTGGATACCAAGCCCTCCTTGGCCAGTCCGGAACAATGAGGATCGCCTGAACCTTTGTTCTTCTTATGATCTTTATCACCTTCGGAATGAGTGGAAGTGGAGGGAACACATAGACCGACTGAAACACCCACGGTGTCACCAGGGCGTCCACCGCTATTGATTGAGGGTACCTCGACCTGGAACAATATCTCTGAAGTTTCTTGTCTATTTGAGGAATTCCCCAACGACTTGTCACTTCTGCAAAGACCTCTTGATGAAGACCCCACTCTCCTGGATGGAGATCGTGTCTGCTGAGGAAGTCTCCTTCCCAGTTGTCCACTCCTGGACTGAAGACTGCTGACAGAGCGCGTGCATGTTTCTCCGCCCAGCGAAGAACTTTTGTGGCCTCCGCCATCGCCACTCTACTCTTTGTTCCGCCCTGGCGGTTTATGTACGCCACTGCTGTTACGTTGTCTGACTGAATAAGGACGGGCAGACCGCGAAGAAGATGTTCCGCTTGCCGAAGGCCGTTGTAAATGGCCCTTAATTCCAGAATGTTTATGTGCAGACAAGCTTCCTGGCTTGACCATTTTCCCTGCAAATTTTCCCCTTGTGTGACTGCTCCCCAGCCTCGGAGACTTGCATCCGTGGTCACCAGGATCCAATCCTGGATCCCGAACCTGCGTCCCTCTAGGAGGTGAGAACTGTGCAGCCACCACAGGAGAGAGATTCTGGTCCTCAAAGATAGGATTATTTTCCGGTGCATGTGGAGGTGAGACCCGGACCACTTGTCCAACAGGTCCCACTGAAACACCTTGGTATGGAACCTGCCAAACTGAATGGCCTCGTAGGCCGCCACCATCTTCCCCAGCAACCGAGTGCATTGAAGAATTGACACTGTTGCCGGTTTCAGAATCTGTTTTACCATGTTCTGTATTTCCAGAGCCTTTTCCACTGGAAGAAAAACTCTCTGTAATTCTGTATCCAGAATCATACCCAAGAACGACAGCTGTGTTGTCGGAACCAACTGTAATTTTGGTAAGTTTAGGAGCCAACCATGTTGTTGCAGAACTGTCAGGGAGAGAGTAACGTTGTTCAGTAATTGCTCCTTGGATCTCACCTTTATCAGGAGATCGTCCAAGTATGGGATAATTGTGATTCCCTGTTGCACAGGAGAACCATAATTTCCGCCATAACCTTGGTGAAAATCCTCTGAGCCATGGACAGACCAAACGGCAACGTCTGAAATTGGTAATGACAATCCTGGACAGCAAACCTCAGATAAGCCTGATGTGGAGGATATATGGGGACGTGCAAGTAGGCATCCTTTATGTCGACCGACACCATAAAATCCCCCTCCTCCAGACTGGAGATCACTGCTTGGAGAGATTCCATCTTGAATTTGAATTTTTTCAGATAGAAGTTGAGGGATTTTAGGTTCAGAATCGGTCTGAGCCATCCGGCTTCGGGACCACGAACAGGCTCAAATAAAAGCCGTCCCCCTGTTGTGATGGGGGGTACCGTGATAATGACTTGATTTTGACACAGCTTTAGTATTGCAAGGCATACTACCTCCCTTTCTGGAAGAGAAGCTGGCAAGGCCGATTTGAAAAATCGGTGAGGGGGCACGTCTTGAACTCCAATTTGTACCATTGGGCTACTATTTCTAATGCCCAAGGATCCAGGGCCGAGCGAACCCAGGCCTGACTGAAGAGTTTTAGACGTGCCCTCACCGGTGCGGACTCCCGCAGAGGAGCCCCAGTGTCATGCAGTGGATTTGGTAAAAGCAGGGGAGGACTTCTGCTCTTGGGAACTTGCCACAGCCTGTGACCTTTTTCCCCTTCCTCTTCCCCTCGTAGCAAGGAAGGAAGACCCTCGTCCTTTTTTGTATTTATTGGGCCGAAAGGACTGCATCTGATAGTGGAGCGTTTTCTTTTGTTGTGCAGGAACATAAGGTAGGAACGATGACTTACCCGCTGTAGCCGTAGATTCCAGGTCAGTGAGGCCGTCACCAAACAAGACACTACCGTTAAATGGCAGAGACTCCATAGTCTTCTTAGAGTCAGCATCAGCATTCCATTGATGAATCCACAATGCCCTCCTAGCCGAGACTGCCATGGCATTAGCCCTTGATCCCAAAAGGCAATATCCCTCACAGCTTCCTTTAGATAGGCTGCAGCGTCCCTGATATGACCCAGTGTCAAAAGCACGCTATCCCTGTCCAGGGAATCCATATCAGATGACAAGTTTTCTGCCCACTTTTCAATGGCCCTACTCACCCATGGCGATGCAACGGCAGGCCTGAGCAGCGTACCTGTAGTGACTTAAATGGATTTTAGTGTATTTTCCTGCTTGCGATCCGCAGGATCCTTTAGGGCTGCTGTGTCAGGAGACGGAAGCGCCACCTTTTTGGACAGACGCGATAGAGATTTTTCCACCGTGGGGGTTGACTCCCACTTTTACCTGTCCCCAGAGGGGAAAGGATATGCTAGCGGAATTCTCTTGGGAACCTGTGACTTCTTGTCAGGATTTTCCCAATCTTTTTCAAAAAGAGCGTTCAGTTCATGAGAGGGAGGAAACGTCACCTCAGGTTTCTTTCCCTTAAACATGCAGACCCTAGTATCAGGAACAGCAGGGTCTTCCGTGATATGTAATACATCTTTTATTGCCACAATCATGTACTGAATTCTCTTAGCCAGTTTAGGATTTAATCTGGCATCACTATAGTCGACACTGGAATCAGAGTCCGTGTCGGTATCTGAATCCGCTATCTGTGTAAATTAACACTTCTGTGACCCCAATGGGGTCTGAACTTGCGACAATGCATCCTCCATGGATTTTCTCCATGTCTGGTTCTGAGACTCAGATTTATTTAATCTCTTATTCAACCGAGCCACATTTGCATTCAAAACACTCAACATATTTAACCATTCATCCGTCGGCGGTGCCGACACGGTCACTCCCGCAGTCTTTTCTATCCCCACTCCAGCCTCCTCCTGGGAAGAGTACTCAGCCTAAGACATGTCGATACATGCGTACCGACACCCACAACCACACTGGGGCTATAGGGGACAGACCCACAGCAAAGCCTGTTAGAGAAACACAGATTGAGTTTTGCCAGCTCACAACCCAGCGCCTATCCCGGTACTGAAACGATTAAAATAATGCCTCAGCCCTGTTAGCGCTTTTTATACTAATAAAACAGCACCAAAATACTGTGCCCCCCCCCCCCCCCCCGTTTTGCACCCTGTTACTTGTACAGCAGTGTAGGAGGTCAGGACCAGCGTCTCTGCAGCTCTGTGAAGAGAAAATGGCGCTGATTAGAGCTGTGAGGGCTAAGCCACGCCCCCTTAATGGCGCGCTTCAGTCCTGCTATTTTTCATATTCTTTATACTGGCGGGGGTCTGGACATAGTGCCAAAGCACTGTATTCCTCTTTTGCCAGGTATTTATGAGGTTTTATGCTGCCCAGGGTGCCCCCCTGCGCCCTGCAGTACCGCTGTGTGTATGAGGGAGCATGGCGCGCAGTGCGGCGCCTCAAAGACACTGAAGTCCTCTGCCGTCACTGAAGTCTTCTGAACTTCTTTTACTCACCCGCCTTCTGACTTTTGGCTCTGCAAGAGGGGTGACGGCGCTGCTCCGGGAACGAGCATCTAGGCGTACCTAGCGATCAGACCCTCTGGAGCTAATGGTGTCCAGTAGCCTAAGAAGCAGAGCCTTGAAACTCACAGAAGTGGGTCTGCTTCTCTCCCCTCAGTCCCACGATGCAGGGAGCCTGTTGCCAGCAGGTCTCCCTGAAAATAATAAACCTAACATAAAGTCTTTTTCTGAAAAACTCTGGAGAGCTCCTCAGTGTGCATCCAGTCTCACTGGGCACAGAATCTAACTGGAGTCTGGGGGAGGGGCATAGAGGCAGGAGCCAGTTCACACCCCTTTTAAAGTCTTAAAGTGCCTATGTCTCCTGCGGATCCTGTCTATACCCCATGGTTCTTGAAGCATCCCCAGCATCCTCTAGGACGTATGAGAAAAAATAATACATATTTCTAACTCATTTGTGTGACACTGTCAGTAAAGCTAAACTGCAGTGTGTAGTAATATATATTTCTGACTCATTTGTGCGACACTGTAACCACTGGTGTGTGATATAAAAAATAATACATATTTCTAATTTGTGTGACACTGTCAGTGAAGCTATACCTCAGTTTGTAATAATATATATTTGACTCATTTGTGTGACACTGTAACCGCAGTGTGTGATATAAATAATATATATTTCTGACTCATTTGTGTGACACTGTGACCAGTGTGTGATATAAAAAATAACATATATTTCTGACTCATGAAGCTAAACCGCACTGTGTAATAATATATATTTTGGACTCATTTGTGTGACACTGTAACTGCCGGTGTGTGATATAAACAATAATAATAAAACATATTTCTGACTCATTTGTGTGACACTGTCGGCAAAGCTATACCTCAGTTTGTAATAATATATATTTCTGAGTCATTTGTGTGACACTGTAACCACCGGTGTATGATGTAAAAAGTAATAATACATATATCTGACTCATTTGTGTGACACTGTCAGTGAAGCTAAACCGCACTGTGTAATAATATATATTTTGGACTCATTTGTGTGACACTGCAACTGCCGGTGTGTGATATAAACAATAATAATAATACATATTTCTGACTCATTTGTGTGACACTGTCGGTAAAGCTAAACCTCAGTTTTTAATAATATTTATTTCTGACTCATTTGTGCGACACTATAACTGCCAGTGTGTGATATAAAATATAAAAATACATAATTCTGACTTATTTGTGCGACACTGTTGGTAAAGCTAAACTGCAGTGTGTAATAGTATATATTTCTGACTCATTTGTGCAACACTGTAATCGCTAGTGTTTGATATAAAATATAATAATACATATTTCTGACTCATTTGTGTGACACTGTAACTGCCGGTGTGTGATATAAAAAAAATACATATTTCTGACTCATTTGTGTGACACTGTCGGCGAAGCTAAACCGCAGTGTGTAATAATATATATTTCTGACTCATTTGTGCAACACGTCGGTGAAGCTAAACTGCAAATTGACAGGCAGAGGCGGTCGCAGGGCGTGAGGGTCGTGCCAATGACATTAGAATGCCGTTGGTGTGGTCCGGACAACAGAGGTGTCCTGACCGTTGGTGGGCGGGCCACGGCGGCTGCGTGACGTCACACGTGGCCGCTGCTATCCGGGATGCGGCTGGTAGTGGCCTGCCAGCTCGCAGAAGCTGCGCTGGCAGGGAGCTACTCGTTGGGTACAAAAGCATCGCTGTCGGGTGGGGGGAGTAGGGCCTGACATGCAGGGTGTACTAGCCCTGTGCTGGGTGTCCCCCCGCATGTCACAGTAAATGATAGTAGATGTGCTAAATTTAGCACATCTATGATCAGATCTGAATGACCCCTCTTATTGTCCTATTTTCAAAAATCTTATCACAACATTGTGATTCACTCAAATTAATATTATGAAAAATTATAAATGAACTAAATTTAAATTAAATGAATATAACTAAACTCTCCACACTTGAATAGCGAACAATCTGCATTTTGAAGATTGCCTTCAGCAACAGAAGAACTTGATCCAAAATAAATTAAACTCATGATTACAGCATCTAAAATATTGTCTTTTTTTTATTATTCTTTGCCTATTTTCATGAACTGAAATCTTGAGCCTTGCCTAATGTGTCGTTTTTTAAAATACATTCTTTTTTTTTTTGTGCTGTGTCCGTCCTCCCAGTATATACATCCAAGGGCTGCTGCTGCTACTCCGACCATCTAGGGGTGTTCTGTCCATCCATTCAGGGGCTTTGGCCCAGTATTAAAAAAATAAATAAAATATTTGGTGCTGTGATTGCAATATTCCTGTATCTCTTCAAGTGTCTCAGCGCTTCAGGAATCTCACCGCTCTTCTGGATTCTGCAGCAGCTGGGAACTTTGTTACCGCAGAATTCGGTAAATGGTGGTCCCTACCCACCAAGAGACTTTCGTCTTCTGTATGCCTGACTGCTGTGGATGGCAGCAGGATTTCTGATGCAGTTATCAACTACAAGACCCTGCCTATCTGTCTGAAGGTAGGGGCTCTTCACTCTGAGTTGATATCTTTCTTAGTCATTCCCAAAGCTATGCATCCTGTAGTTCTAGGCCTTCCGTGGCTTCGTCTCCATAATCCGCAGATTGATTGGAAGACTATGCACATCCTGGCATGGAGTCCTTCCTGTTCTGAGACCTTTAACATAGTAACTAAGGTTGAAAAAAGACAATTGTCCATTGAGTTCAACCTATTTGTGGTCTCCTAAGCAGTCCTATTATAGGACTAGTTATTTTTATGTTAGGACTAGTTATATTAACTATAATAATAATAATTTTATTTATATAGCGCTCTTTCTCCAATAGGACTCAAGGCGCTTAACAGATACATAGCATAATATAGTACAGAAAATAATAAAATAATGCGTGACTACGCACCATAACCCTGGATACCTTTATCCAATAGGAATTTATCTAACCTATACTTAAAGGTGTTGACTGAGTCCGCTGTTACAACTCTCTCAGGCAGGGAATTCCAAACACGTATTGTCCTTACTGTGAAAAAACCTTTTCGCCTCAATGTGCGGAAACTCCTCTCCTCTAAACTAAGCGAGTGACCACGTGTCCTCTGTGCTGATCTTATAGAAAACAGGTCCCTCCCAAGCTCTGTGTATTGACCCCTTATATATTTGTAGATGTTGATCATGTCCCCTCTTAGTCTCCTCTTTTCCAATGTAAACATGCCTAGCCTTGCAAGCCTTTCCTCATATTCCAGCATCTCCATGCCCTTGATTAGTTTGGTCGCCCGCCTCTGAACCTTTTCTAGCTCCAGGATATCCTTTTTGTAATATGGTGCCCAAAATTGCACGCAGTATTCAAGATGTGGCCTCACTAGTGATTTATATAATGGGAGTATAATACTCTCGTCCCTTGCATCAATTCCCGGTTTTATGCATGTTAATATCTTATTTGCCTTCTTTCCTGCACTCCTACTTTGGGTACTGCTGCTTAATTTGTTATCTATGTGAATCCCTAAGTCTTTTTCCAGTACAGAATCCCCTAATATTACCCCATTTAGTATGTAGGTGTTATTTTTGGTCTTGCCCCCACAGTGCATTACCTTACACTTGTCTGTGTTGAATTTCATTCTCCATTTTGCCGCCCATGCTTCCAGTTTAGTTAAGTCGTTCTGAAGAGACTCAGCATCCCCCTCCGTATTTATAACCTTACACAATTTGGTGTCATCTGCGAAAATTGACACCATGCTCTCTAGACCTACTGTTAGGTCGTTGATGAAAATGTTGAACAAAAGTGGTCCAAGTACAGACCCTTGTGGCACACCACTTAGTACTTTAGTCCAATTTGAAAATTATCCATTGACCGCAACACGCTTCTCCCTATTATCTAACCAATTACTAACCCAAGTGCATATTGTGCTCCCTAGCCCTATTTCTTGTAGCTTATAGATAAGATGCATGTGTGGTACAGTATCGATGGCTTTGGAAAAGTCTAAAAAGATTACATCCATCTCCTTACCCTGATCAAGGTTCACACTTACTGTTTCATAAAAGCCAAGTAAGTTGGTTTGACATGATCTGTACTTCACAAATCCATGTTGGTTCCTTTTAATGACCTTATTTGCTTCAAGTAACTTTTGAATACTGTCCCTATACTTTCCCCACTATAGATGTAAGACTAACTGGTCTATAATTACCTGGTTCAGCTTTGCTCCCCTTTTTGAATATCGGCACTACCTCCGCTATACGCCAGTCTTTGGGAACCATACCCGATTTAACTGAATCCATGAAGATCAAAAATAGAGGTCTTGCTATTTCAGCGTGCAGCTCCATAAGAACTCTCGGGTGAATTCCATCTGGATCAGGTGACTTATTAATCTTTAGCTTTTTTAATCGGTCACAGACTAACTCCTCACATAAATAAGCATTTAGCAGTGGGATATTATCTTCGTAGAGATTTTGTGTTAGACCCAGCATTTGGTCCTCTCTGGTAAATACCGTTGAAAAAAACTTGTTTAGTTTGTTTGCTATGTCATTATCATTTTTGATTAAGACTCCCATCTTTTCCTCCACTTAACTGGCATGGTCAGATCTCATGCGACTGCGCCGTCCCACCCTGAACCCCCGTTTTTGATGAGGATATCCATTCTGCAGATGTGCATAATATAATGTTTAAATATTTAAAAAAATACTTTTTAAACTTTATTAAATAAAATAAATAAAAAAAAAACCAATGTTATTAACAGCTTTGAAGGGAAAAATCATCAGTTAAGTGGTTAAAGGGCATATACTCTCCTTCTTTTGTCTCTTGCTTTTGATGTACTTAAAAATTTTTGGGGGATTAGCTTTGCTTTCCTTTGCTACTAGTTTTTCAGTTTGTACTTTAGCCGCTCTTATTCCTTTTTTGCATATTTTTTTACAGTCTCTATAGTGCTGGAATCCCCCTCAGATTTGTATTTTTTAAATGCTCGTCTTTTTTGGTCCATTAATTCCTTTATATTTTTGTTAAACCACATTGGTTTAGGATTTTTATTCCTTTTTTTGCTGCTGGTGGGAATAAATTTACTGCTGGTGGGAATAAATTTAAAAGGATCTTCCAGCTCGTACTTATACTTCAGCCTCCACAGTACCAAGAATTCACTGATGTCTTCAGCAAGTCCTCTGCATACATTCGTCCTCCTCACAGAGAATGGGATTGTCCTATTGATCTCATTCCAGGGAAGACTCCTCCTCGGGGACGCACCTATCCTCTGTCGCTTCCAGAGACCCACGCCGTGGAGGAATACATTAAAGAAAACTTAGCCAAAGGTTTCATTCGGCCTTCCTTTTCTCCAGCTGGTGCAGGCTTCTTCTTTGTGAAAAAGAAAAACGGTGGTCTGCGACCATGCATTGATTATCGTGGACTTAACAACATCACAGTGAAAAATCGGTATCCTTTGCCTCTTATTACCGAGCTATTTGATCGAGTTAGTGGAGCTACAATCTTCTACAAGTTAGACCTGAGGGGTGCATACAATCTCATCTGTATCCGAAAGGGTGACGAGTGGAAGACCATATTTAACACCCGTGGTGGACATTATGAGTACCTCGTGCCTTTCGGACTCAGCAACGCTCCAGCAGTGTTTCAACACTTTGTGAACGAGATCTTCCGAGATATTCTCTACCGACATGTTGTGGTCTACCTTGATGATATGCTCATCTTCGCCAATGATCTGAAGGAACGTCGCTACTGAGTTAAAGAAGTTCTGTCCCGTCTCCATGCCAATCATCTCTATTGCAAATTAGAGAAGTATGTCTTTGAGGTCAAGTCAATTCCGTTTCTGGGATACATTGTGTCCGGTTCTGGTTTAGAGATGGATCTTGATAAACTCCAGGCTATCGGTGATTGGCCTATACCCACAACACTCAAAGGTGTTCAGAGACTCCTGGGTTTCGCCAACTACTACAGGAGGTTCATACGGGGATTCTCTACTATTATGGCTCCAATCACTGCTCTCACACGGAAAGGTGCCAATCCCTCCAAGTGGTCGGAAGAGGCCACCCAAGCCTTTCATCTTCTTAAACAGAAGTTCATCTCCACTCCAGTACTGAAACAGCATGATACCAGCTTGCCTTTCACCTCAGGTGGATGCCTCTTCAGTAGGGATTGGTGCAGTTTTATCTCAAAGAGCTGATGATGGCCACTTGCATCCCTGTGGCTTTTTCTTACGAAAGTTCTCTCCTGTCGAGTGCAACTATGCCAATGGTGACCAAGAACTCCTAGCCATCAAGCTCGCCCTCAAAGAATGGAGATATTTACTGGAGGGAGACTCTCATACTATCACCATCCTGACAGATCACAAGAATCTCCTGTACTTGAAAACCGCTCAATGTCTCAATTCTCATCAAGCCAGGTGGGCACTCTTCTTTTCCAGGTTCAATTTTAAGCTCTGGTTTTGTCCTGGGTCACAGAATCATAAGGCTGATGCTCTTTACCGCTCCTGGGAGCAAGAAAATTAGTCAGAATCCACTGGTAAGCATCCCATTATCGATCCAGTGGCATTCTCCGCTGTGGGAGTGGACTCTATGCCTCCGCCAGGGAAAAGCCTAGAAAAAACGGCTCTCAGAAAGAAGCTCTTGCAATGGGCACATTCTTCTCACTTCGCTGAACATGCGGGTATTCAGAAAACCTACAAGTTCGTTTCCAGATCATACTGGTGGCCAACCCTAAAAAAGGACATCACAGAGTTTATTGCATCCTGCCCCAAGTATGCTCAGCATAAGGTACCACGCTAGTCACCTGCTGGACAATTGGTGCCTCTGTCTATTCCCCACCATCCATGGACCCATTTATCAATGGACTTTATTACCGATCTCCCTGAATGCAATAAGTTCAATACCATCTGCGTGGTAGTTGACTGGTTCACCAAGATGGCGTACTTCATCCCTCTCACCGGTCTTCCATCAGCTTCCAAGCTGGCTCAAGTCTTCATTCAAGAGATCTTCAGATTACACGGTCTTCCAGAAGAAATTATCTCCGATAAAGGAGTCCAGTTCGTAGCCAAATTTTGGCGAAATCTGTGTTTGGCTCTCCAAGTCAAATTGAAGTTTTCTACTGCCTATCACCCCCAAACCAATGGGCAAACCGAGAGGGTGAATCAGGAATTGGAGGCCTTCCTCTGAATTTATGTATCCCCTTTTCAAGACAACTGGGTTCATCTTCTCCCATGGGCCAAATTTTGTCACAACAACCAGTATCATTCTTCATCTTCTTCCACGCCTTTCTTTGCCAACTACGGGTTCCATCCCAAGGTCCCTGAGTTCCAACCACTTCCATCAACATCAGTACCAGCAGCTGATCTCACACTCCGTCAGTTTTCTTAAAACTTGAAGAATATCCGGTCAGCTCTCTTGAAAGCTTCATAGAGATACAAGAAGTTTGTGGACAAGAAGCGTAAGGCAATTCCTGCCCTCAAACCAGGGGATTGTGTCTGGCTGTCTACTAAAAATCTGAGACTGAAGGTTCCAAGTATGAAGTTTGCTCCTCATTATATCGGGCCCTTCCAGATCGAACATGTCGTCAATCCTGTTGCCTATAGACTCAAGTTGCCTCCATTCCTAAAAATCCCTTGGACATTTCACATCTTTCTCCTCAAGCCAGTGGTCCTGAATCATTTTCACTCAGCGTTTCCCACAGCACCCAAGATTCAGACTCAACGTGGTGTACAGTATGAGGTCGCCAAGATTCTGGACTCACGCTTTTGGTATGGCCACCTCCAGTACCTGATCAACTGGAAGGGCTACGGGCCGGAAGAACGCTCTTGGACAAATGCTTCAGATGTCCATGATCCTAAGTTGGTCCAAGCTTTCCAAGCCAGATTTCCTCATAAGCCTAAGAGGTGTCCTGGGGCCACCCCTAAAGGAAGGGGCGGTGCTGTCACGATCCGGGTAAGTAGTCACCACTTCTTACCTTCTAAGTGCCTCCTGAGACTGGCCCAGCATTCCAAGCCTGGCAACTACACAGCAAGTTCCCTCTGTCATAGTGAATGGCGTCTCCCGCCGTCCGCGGCCTCCACCGCCATTACTACAGATTCCCACATGTTAGTTCAAACAGACTTTCCCTCCAGAACCAAACATGGGCGCAGCCATGTTTGGAATCATCACATGTTACTTCACAGCCTATCCGCTGCGCTCTGGACTCATTGCTGATTGCTCAGCCAATACCTGCTTCCCAGCTGGTATAAATATCCTGCATCAAGGCTGCCTAATCGTCAGTGCTTTGGTTGTCTTACCCAGTGATACATGTCTCTTCTGTCTGTGGTTGTTCCAGCTTGTGCTTCCAGGTATTTCAGCTCCTGTGACCTTGCTCCACTTAAAGAGACCCCGCACCAGTTACCAACCTGAGGTGCTGCCTGACTTCAGCAGTGTTCCTACACTGTCCCTTGTGATCTGCAGTGATTCATCACTGGCTTCCAGTGTTGTCCAGTATCGCTTCCAGCGGTGTTCCAGCATCACTCCTAATTATCATTGGTGTATCTACATCGCTACCCTCAAGCTACAGTGATTCTTCACCGGCTTCCAGCTCTCAGCGTCTTCCCAGTATCGCTTCCAGCGGTGTTCCTGTGTCACTTTAGCTTTCAGTGGTGTTCCTGCATCATCTCCAACTCTCAGCGGTGCCCAAGCATTGCTATCCATTCCTTGCAGTGTTCCAGCATCATTCCAGCTGTCAGCTGTTTATCAACATCGAACCACAGTTCACCATCGGTACTCACCAACGGACTCTAACATCATCGGTGAGTTCCGCTGCACCTTTCCGTGTGGACAGGTTAAACCAGGCATCCCCAGCAGTTCAAAGGAGAAATTACCAAGGTAATAAGCCCGGCGCTTCAAAATGTGATGTTTAACCCAAGCAGCTGTTGACAGAGAAAGTTAGTCCCTGAGAATAAATACTTGGAAAAGGATATACAGCGCTATATACTGGATAAAGACAATATAACTTCTTTATTTATACAAAATAAAATATTAGGTTGCAACCATAAATATAATTAGAAATTTTAAAATATATATATGTATATATATAAAAAAAAGGGCAAACACAGCACAGCACTTCATTCGGTATATTACCACTTGTAGAGGCCACACACAGTCTCCTGTATAGAATCCTTTGGAAATTATTGCCACAGTCCAAGGGGTGTAGATATCACTTGTGGGATGTAAAGTCCATACGGAGTGGATGGAGAGCCTTTGAAGCTTGATTATGGACAATTATAGTCCTATTGAAAGCATTGTCTCAAACTCCTCTTGTGGACACCAGCAAGTTCCCCGTTGCAGGCGTGCAGGACTTCTAGGCGTATTCCAGGATAGGAGGTTTTGGTTGTAGTGGAGGCCTCTGTAAACCGACGCGTTTCGCTGTGTCAACAGCTTCATCAAGGTGTATGTGTGTCCATTGTACTGATGCCCTTTTTAAAGGCTGTGCTGATTGCCCATTGTTAACAGCTGTACTTAAATTAAAATCATTAATTAACATGAAAAATAAAACTATACCCAGTTTTGTTAATTGGTAATATATGGAGACAAGTGTATATGCAATCGGAAATCCCTTTTGTTTCTTATTGACTAAAATTAATAATTAGAACAATAGGAGCATTTCCTGATTCATTATTGCGATCATGTGACCGCATGTGTGTATTTCCTATGTCTGGAACGCATACCAGACTATGATAGGCTCTGGAGTTAGAAAACGCCGGTCACGTGACGTTGTTTGTGTACACGTGATCGGCTGTAATACTCGCGATGGCTCTGGGGAAAAAATGAGGTCATAATCACATGACCGGATCCCCCATGTGACGCGGCTCTCGAGATAGTGGCCTAAATGCCCGCGAGAGCCGCAACGTACACATCGAGATCTAGGTCACATGACTAGATCCGTCCGTGACGTGACTCCCGGAAGTGACTGATACCCGCAGTCCGGGCGCGTCATCAGCAACCATAGTGGGCATATTTTTGCCCTCAGTTGGAAACTCAGTAATATATAGTAGAGGAGAGGAAGAGAGAGCCCAAAAGTGTTAATCCCCTAAATTAGAAACATATAGAAAATATATATATGTTCTTCAAAGGGAAATACATATATTTTTAAACAAGAAGGGAGAGATTTCTTTCCTCTAATATATATAAGTACAGTAGTAAGTAGTTATATTCAACGATCCTATATACAGGACAATGTAATAATAATTATCTGTAGATGCCAATATAGATATAACCTAATATAAATCTGTATGAACTTCATTATATATATTATTAAAAAATTATAAAATGATCTACTTTCATAGCTGAATAGTGACATCTTGTGGTGTTATACAGAAATTACATTCACATAGTAATAGTCATTACGAATAATATATCTAGAGTAAATAGCATTCCCTATAAAAAGATGTATGAATAGGAAGAGAGAGAATTAAGTAGGACCAAGTCCATATTGTGATTATCATGGTTATAGGATATATTAATTATTACCAGTTATTAGAGTACCGCATTAAGTTCTAAGGCTTCGTTTAAGCCACAGGGATACAGGGAGTTCAGCTGTAGTGTCCAGTAAATCTCTTGACGACAAAGTCGAGTGTATCTATCTCCTCCTCGACATGTAGGTGGAATAAATTCTAATCCAATAACTTTCAAAGAACTAGGATCTTTATTGTGGTGATACGCGAAGTGTGTCGATAGGCTATGTTTCATTAGCCCATTTTGGACATTTCTGCGATGTTCCATGAATCTCAATTTCAACGCTCGAGTTGTTCTACCGACATATTTTAAATTGCATCCGCATTTTAATAGATATATAACCCATGAAGTATTGCAATTGATAAACGAGGAGATATTTATACATTTATCTTCTAAAACCATGTCGATCTTTTTGGTTTTATTACACGCATGTGAACATGTTGTACATTTATTGGCACCACACTTGTAAAAACCCTTCGGTTTTGTCGTTAGCCACCCACCTTCCAATTTTGTTCCTATGTTTGATGAATGAATTTTTAATGGATTCTTTAGTTGACTGGGTGCTAATATATTCTTTAGGGACTTGTTCTTCTTAAAAATGAACTCTGGCTTAGCTGGAAGAATACCATTCAAAATCGGATCATTTAGGAGCATATGGTAATTGTGTTTAATCGTATTGTTTATCTGATTGGAACGATTATTAAATCTGGATATGAAGGCCAGTTCTTTCTTATTATCAGCAGAAATTTTGGGTTTTGGATAAAGGAGTGTCTGTCTATCAACCTGATTAACTTCTACGAGTGCTTTGTCTAATAGATGTTGTGGGTAATCCCTATCTTGAAAGGATTCTAGTAGTATTTTTGCTTGGGAATCAAAAGCTTCAGTGGTAGAGCAGTTTCTTTTAATACGTAATAGTTGACCTTTGGGGA
This sequence comes from Pseudophryne corroboree, assembly GCF_028390025.1. NCBI lineage: Eukaryota > Metazoa > Chordata > Amphibia > Anura > Myobatrachidae > Pseudophryne > Pseudophryne corroboree. The sequence continues at coordinate 428,531,998 of NC_086447.1, read as the reverse complement.
TGTTGCTCTTCCAAGACTGAAGGTGTGCACTTTTGTAGTTTAAATAAGAATTATGGTCAACATCCTTAGTATAGTTGGACGTGTGGATACAATTATCCACTATTTCTAGAGAGATATCTAAAAAATTGATTTTCGAGGAACTGAAGTTGGAGGTGAAGGTTAAATTATATGTGTTAGTGTTGAGAAAATTAACAAAATCTGAAAAAGTGCTATAATCCCCATCCCAAATAAAAAAAAGGTCATCGATGTACCGCCCATAGAGGACGAGACGATCGCCGAGTCCGCCTCCCCAAATGAGGTCTTCTTCTAAGTGTCCAACATAAAGGTTGGCGTAACTCGGCGCAAATCTCGTCCCCATGGCGGTTCCCATCGTTTGACGGTAAAATGTGTCAGAAAAAAGAAAATAGTTGTGGGAAAGAATGAAGGAAATAGAATTGACAATAAATTCCCGGTGTCTCTCAGGAAGGTCACCATCCGTTGATAATATTTGATTAATAACCTGTACACCTTTCTGGTGAGGTATATTGGTGTAAAGACTGGATACATCCAGAGTAGCGAATGCATATGAGGGTTTCCAGGTAACCCCCTGGATTAGTTCTAAAAAGTGCATGGTATCCTTAATATGGGACCTTAGTTGAGAGACACGCGGTTGGAGATAACTGTCAACATAGGCTGAAAGGAAAGAAGTAAGAGAGTTGACACCTGAAATAATGGGACGTCCCGGGGGTGAGGTGAGGGACTTGTGAATCTTGGGGAGGTGATAGTAGACTGGAGTAGTGGGATGTAAAGGAAAAAGAAACTTCAGTTCCTCTTTAGATATCACTCCATCCTGAGAAGCTCCTTGTAAAAGGGCATATAGTTCCTTCTGATATAGGGGGGTAGGATCTTGTACAAGGACCTCATAGAAGTCTACATCTCCCAATTGTCGTATTGCTTCCTGGATGTAATCCTCTCTGTCCTGTATTACGAGCCCACCCCCCTTATCAGCTTCTTTAATGATAATTGAAGTATCTTTTGTTAGTTTTCTAATAGCTTGTTTTTCCCATTTGTTCAAATTTTGTTTGGTGTCACATTTTGAAGAACATATCGTTTTGAAATCCTCTAGGGTAGTTTTATAAAAAGTTTCCACCTGACTACTTTTAAAACTAATGGGAAAAAAGTCAGATTTTAATTTGCATATTTTATTATCTACTTCAAAGATCTTTTTAGTGGCTGGTTGGGTTTTAGTGTCTCCCCCTAGCTCCTCAAGAATCTTTATTATAGGATCATCAGTAGTGTCTAGTACAATAGGTACCTCATTAGAGCAATTCCCTATACCAGCCTTTTTTGCAAAAAACCTTTTTCTGCAGAGTGTGCGAATAAACCGGTTCAGCTCAACATATAGATCAAATATGTTTGGGGGCTCTGAGGGGGCAAATTTTAGACCTTTACATAAAAGTGCTATTTCACTGTTGGTCAGTTTTTTTGAAGATAGATTATAGATACTCTTCATATTTCTCTCTAGTTTTTTATTTTTTAATCTCTTAAATTTCTCTTTTTTGCCCCCTCGTCGTCCTCTATACTTCGATCCCTGCTTCTTTTTGATGTTAGGTGATTTCTTCTCTCTAGATGTTCCTTTTGTTGATACCCTCGTTGATCTAAAAAAGGGGATGACTCTTGGTTATTCCTCCTTCCTCTAAATTGGGTATCTTTCGGCCGTGCCCCTCTCTGTATAACATTCCTATTTTGTTGGGAGGAATATTTTATTTTGTTAGGTGATATTTCATGTTCATGATTAAACAGCCCCCTTCTAAGTTCAGGGTCTTTTTCATGGTTATCTTTTTTCCTTCTTTCCATGTCATAGTTGGAGCTATCAGCTACATGTTTTCGTTTATCTCTATAGGTTCGAACTTCACCATTTTTATAGTCATCCATATCTCTTTTAAATTTTTTACATTTCATTTCTGTAATAGATATTTCAAACTTAAGGACTCTTTCTGAAATTATACGATCCCTTTCTATATATTCTGTTGTGGTTTTGAAACTATCTAGTTTTTTCTTAATACTCTCTATCTCCGAGACTATTGACTCTACTTTTTTATTTCTAAATCTTATAACTAGTTCCATCAACTGTACTGAGCATTTATCCAAAATACTCTCCCATTCATTCTGCAATTCTGTGATTTCCTTGAAGATGGATGGTTTGAACAAACGTAAACCCCTGGGGATTAAGTTTTTATCAATATACTTCTGTAGGTTTACGCTGTCCAACCAGTGTTTGGTTTCATCTTTAAGGAGATCCTCTAATCTTAGGAAATCTTTATTTAGTATATTGTCATCTGAGATTTCAGGATTTTTATTATTTTCCCATTTAGACATGTACACTTGTCTCCGACTATATCTTTCATTAAAGGTGGAAAAACAGCTCATTTTGGCAGCCAGGCGGAACTATGTGAATATGCAAAGGAGAAATTACCAAGGTAATAAGCCCGGCGCTTCAAAATGTGATGTTTAACCCAAGCAGCTGTTGACAGAGATAGTTAGTCCCTGAGAATAAATACTTGGAAAAGGATATACAGCGCTATATACTGGATAAAGACAATATAACTTCTTTATTTATACAAAATAAAATATTAGGTTGCAACCATAAATATAATTAGAAATTTTAAAATATATATATGTATATATATAAAAAAAGGGCAAACACAGCACAGCACTTCATTCGGTATATTACCACTTGTAGAGGCCACACACACAGTCTCCTGTATAGAATCCTTTGGAAATTATTGCCACAGTCCAAGGGGTGTAGATATCACTTGTGGGATGTAAAGTCCATACGGAGTGGATGGAGAGCCTTTGAAGCTTGATTATGGACAATTATAGTCCTATTGAAAGCATTGTCTCAAACTCCTCTTGTGGACACCAGCAAGTTCCCCGTTGCAGGCGTGCAGGACTTCTAGGCGTATTCCAGGATAGGAGGTTTTGGTTGTAGTGGAGGCCTCTGTAAACCGACGCGTTTCGCTGTGTCAACAGCTTCATCAAGGTGTATGTGTGTCCATTGTACTGATGCCCTTTTTAAAGGCTGTGCTGATTGCCCATTGTTAACAGCTGTACTTAAATTAAAATCATTAATTAACATGAAAAATAAAACTATACCCAGTTTTGTTAATTGGTAATATATGGAGACAAGTGTATATGCAATCGGAAATCCCTTTTGTTTCTTATTGACTAAAATTAATAATTAGAACAATAGGAGCATTTCCTGATTCATTATTGCGATCATGTGACCGCATGTGTGTATTTCCTATGTCTGGAACGCATACCAGACTATGATAGGCTCTGGAGTTAGAAAACGCCGGTCACGTGACGTTGTTTGTGTACACGTGATCGGCTGTAATACTCGCGATGGCTCTGGGGAAAAAATGAGGTCATAATCACATGACCGGATCCCCCATGTGACGCGGCTCTCGAGATAGTGGCCTAAATGCCCGCGAGAGCCGCAACGTACACATCGAGATCTAGGTCACATGACTAGATCCGTCCGTGACGTGACTCCCGGAAGTGACTGATACCCGCAGTCCGGGCGCGTCATCAGCAACCATAGTGGGCATATTTTTGCCCTCAGTTGGAAACTCAGTAATATATAGTAGAGGAGAGGAAGAGAGAGCCCAAAAGTGTTAATCCCCTAAGTTAGAAACATATAGAAAATATATATATGTTCTTCAAAGGGAAATACATATATTTTTAAACAAGAAGGGAGAGATTTCTTTCCTCTAATATATATAAGTACAGTAGTAAGTAGTTATATTCAACGATCCTATATACAGGACAATGTAATAATAATTATCTGTAGATGCCAATATAGATATAACCTAATATAAATCTGTATGAACTTCATTATATATATTATTAAAAAATTATAAAATGATCTACTTTCATAGCTGAATAGTGACATCTTGTGGTGTTATACAGAAATTACATTCACATAGTAATAGTCATTACGAATAATATATCTAGAGTAAATAGCATTCCCTATAAAAAGATGTATGAATAGGAAGAGAGAGAATTAAGTAGGACCAAGTCCATATTGTGATTATCATGGTTATAGGATATATTAATTATTACCAGTTATTAGAGTACCGCATTAAGTTCTAAGGCTTCGTTTAAGCCACAGGGATACAGGGAGTTCAGCTGTAGTGTCCAGTAAATCTCTTGACGACAAAGTCGAGTGTATCTATCTCCTCCTCGACATGTAGGTGGAATAAATTCTAATCCAATAACTTTCAAAGAACTAGGATCTTTATTGTGATGATACGCGAAGTGTCTCGATAGGCTATGTTTCATTAGCCCATTTTGGACATTTCTGCGATGTTCCATGAATCTCAATTTCAACGCTCGAGTTGTTCTACCGACATATTTTAAATTGCATCCGCATTTTAATAGATATATAACCCATGAAGTATTGCAATTGATAAACGAGGAGATATTTATACATTTATCTTCTAAAACCATGTCGATCTTTTTGGTTTTATTACACGCATGTGAACATGTTGTACATTTATTGGCACCACACTTGTAAAAACCCTTCGGTTTTGTCGTTAGCCACCCACCTTCCAAGTTTGTTCCTATGTTTGATGAATGAATTTTTAATGGATTCTTTAGTTGACTGGGTGCTAATATATTCTTTAGGGACTTGTTCTTCTTAAAAATGAACTCTGGCTTAGCTGGAAGAATACCATTCAAAATCGGATCATTTAGGAGCATATGGTAATTGTGTTTAATCGTATTTTTTATCTGATTGGATCGATTATTAAATCTGGATATGAAGGCCAGTTCTTTCTTATTATCAGCAGAAATTTTGGGTTTTGGATAAAGGAGTGTCTGTCTATCAACCTGATTAACTTCTACGAGTGCTTTGTCTAATAGATGTTGTGGGTAATCCCTATCTTGAAAGGATTCTAGTAGTATTTTTGCTTGGGAATCAAAAGCTTCAGTGGTAGAGCAGTTTCTTTTAATACGTAATAGTTGACCTTTGGGGATGTTGCTCTTCCAAGACTGAAGGTGTGCACTTTTGTAGTTTAAATAAGAATTATGGTCAACATCCTTAGTATAGTTGGACGTGTGGATACAATTATCCACTATTTCTAGAGAGATATCTAAAAAATTGATTTTCGAGGAACTGAAGTTGGAGGTGAAGGTTAAATTATATGTGTTAGTGTTGAGAAAATTAACAAAATCTGAAAAAGTGCTATAATCCCCATCCCAAATAAAAAAAAGGTCATCGATGTACCGCCCATAGAGGACGAGACGATCGCCGAGTCCGCCTCCCCAAATGAGGTCTTCTTCTAAGTGTCCAACATAAAGGTTGGCGTAACTCGGCGCAAATCTCGTCCCCATGGCGGTTCCCATCGTTTGACGGTAAAATGTGTCAGAAAAAAGAAAATAGTTGTGGGAAAGAATGAAGGAAATAGAATTGACAATAAATTCCCGGTGTCTCTCAGGAAGGTCACCATCCGTTGATAATATTTGATTAATAACCTGTACACCTTTCTGGTGAGGTATATTGGTGTAAAGACTGGATACATCCAGAGTAGCGAATGCATATGAGGGTTTCCAGGTAACCCCCTGGATTAGTTCTAAAAAGTGCATGGTATCCTTAATATGGGACCTTAGTTGAGAAACACGCGGTTGGAGATAACTGTCAACATAGGCTGAAAGGAAAGAAGTAAGAGAGTTGACACCTGAAATAATGGGACGTCCCGGGGGTGAGGTGAGGGACTTGTGAATCTTGGGGAGGTGATAGTAGACTGGAGTAGTGGGATGTAAAGGAAAAAGAAACTTCAGTTCCTCTTTAGATATCACTCCATCCTGAGAAGCTCCTTGTAAAAGGGCATATAGTTCCTTCTGATATAGGGGGGTGGGATCTTGTACAAGGACCTCATAGAAGTCTACATCTCCCAATTGTCGTATTGCTTCCTGGATGTAATCCTCTCTGTCCTGTATTACGAGCCCACCCCCCTTATCAGCTTCTTTAATGATAATTGAAGTATCTTTTGTTAGTTTTCTAATAGCTTGTTTTTCCCATTTGTTCAAATTTTGTTTGGTGTCACATTTTGAAGAACATATCGTTTTGAAATCCTCTAGGGTAGTTTTATAAAAAGATATTTGAAGTAGATAATAAAATATGCAAATTAAAATTAAAATCTGACTTTTTTCCCATTAGTTTTAAAAGTAGTCAGGTGGAAACTTTTTATAAAACTACCCTAGAGGATTTCAAAACGATATGTTCTTCAAAATGTGACACCAAACAAAATTTGAACAAATGGGAAAAACAAGCTATTAGAAAACTAACAAAAGATACTTCAATTATCATTAAAGAAGCTGATAAGGGGGGTGGGCTCGTAATACAGGACAGAGAGGATTACATCCAGGAAGCAATACGACAATTGGGAGATGTAGACTTCTATGAGGTCCTTGTACAAGATCCCACCCCCCTATATCAGAAGGAACTATATGCCCTTTTACAAGGAGCTTCTCAGGATGGAGTGATATCTAAAGAGGAACTGAAGTTTCTTTTTCCTTTACATCCCACTACTCCAGTCTACTATCACCTCCCCAAGATTCACAAGTCCCTCACCTCACCCCCGGGACGTCCCATTATTTCAGGTGTCAACTCTCTTACTTCTTTCCTTTCAGCCTATGTTGACAGTTATCTCCAACCGCGTGTCTCTCAACTAAGGTCCCATATTAAGGATACCATGCACTTTTTAGAACTAATCCAGGGGGTTACCTGGAAACCCTCATATGCATTCGCTACTCTGGATGTATCCAGTCTTTACACCAATATACCTCACCAGAAAGGTGTACAGGTTATTAATCAAATATTATCAACGGATGGTGACCTTCCTGAGAGACACCGGGAATTTATTGTCAATTCTATTTCCTTCATTCTTTCCCACAACTATTTTCTTTTTTCTGACACATTTTACCGTCAAACGATGGGAACCGCCATGGGGACGAGATTTGCGCCGAGTTACGCCAACCTTTATGTTGGACACTTAGAAGAAGACCTCATTTGGGGAGGCGGACTCGGCGATCGTCTCGTCCTCTATGGGCGGTACATCGATGACCTTTTTTTTTTATTTGGGATGGGGATTATAGCACTTTTTCAGATTTTGTTAATTTTCTCAACACTAACACATATAATTTAACCTTCACCTCCAACTTCAGTTCCTCGAAAATCAATTTTTTAGATATCTCTCTAGAAATAGTGGATAATTGTATCCACACGTCCAACTATACTAAGGATGTTGACCATAATTCTTATTTAAACTACAAAAGTGCACACCTTCAGTCTTGGAAGAGCAACATCCCCAAAGGTCAACTATTACGTATTAAAAGAAACTGCTCTACCACTGAAGCTTTTGATTCCCAAGCAAAAATACTACTAGAATCCTTTCAAGATAGGGATTACCCACAACATCTATTAAACAAAGCACTCGTAGAAGTTAATCAGGTTGATAGACAGACACTCCTTTATCCAAAACCCAAAATTTCTGCTGATAATAAGAAAGAACTGGCCTTCATATCCAGATTTAATAATCGATCCAATCAGATAAAAAATACGATTAAACACAATTACCATATGCTCCTAAATGATCCGATTTTGAATGGTATTCTTCCAGCTAAGCCAGAGTTCATTTTTAAGAAGAACAAGTCCCTAAAGAATATATTAGCACCCAGTCAACTAAAGAATCCATTAAAAATTCATTCATCAAACATAGGAACAAAATTGGAAGGTGGGTGGCTAACGACAAAACCGAAGGGTTTTTACAAGTGTGGTGCCAATAAATGTACAACATGTTCACATGCGTGTAATAAAACCAAAAAGATCGACATGGTTTTAGAAGATAAATGTATAAATATCTCCTCGTTTATCAATTGCAATACTTCATGGGTTATATATCTATTAAAATGCGGATGCAATTTAAAATATGTCGGTAGAACAACTCGAGCGTTGAAATTGAGATTCATGGAACATCGCAGAAATGTCCAAAATGGGCTAATGAAACATAGCCTATCGAGACACTTCGCGTATCATCACAATAAAGATCCTAGTTCTTTGAAAGTTATTGGATTAGAATTTATTCCACCTACATGTCGAGGAGGAGATAGATACACTCGACTTTGTCGTCAAGAGATTTACTGGACACTACAGCTGAACTCCCTGTATCCCTGTGGCTTAAACGAAGCCTTAGAACTTAATGCGGTACTCTAATAACTGGTAATAATTAATATATCCTATAACCATGATAATCACAATATGGACTTGGTCCTACTTAATTCTCTCTCTTCCTATTCATACATCTTTTTATAGGGAATGCTATTTACTCTAGATATATTATTCGTAATGACTATTACTATGTGAATGTAATTTCTGTATAACACCACAAGATGTCACTATTCAGCTATGAAAGTAGATCATTTTATAATTTTTTAATAATATATATAATGAAGTTCATACAGATTTATATTAGGTTATATCTATATTGGCATCTACAGATAATTATTATTACATTGTCCTGTATATAGGATCGTTGAATATAACTACTTACTACTGTACTTATATATATTAGAGGAAAGAAATCTCTCCCTTCTTGTTTAAAAATATATGTATTTCCCTTTGAAGAACATATATATATTTTCTATATGTTTCTAACTTAGGGGATTAACACTTTTGGGCTCTCTCTTCCTCTCCTCTACTATATATTACTGAGTTTCCAACTGAGGGCAAAAATATGCCCACTATGGTTGCTGATGACGCGCCCGGACTGCGGGTATCAGTCACTTCCGGGAGTCACGTCACGGACGGATCTAGTCATGTGACCTAGATCTCGATGTGTACGTTGCGGCTCTCGCGGGCATTTAGGCCACTATCTCGAGAGCCGCGTCACATGGGGGATCCGGTCATGTGATTATGACCTCATTTTTTCCCCAGAGCCATCGCGAGTATTACAGCCGATCACGTGTACACAAACAACGTCACGTGACCGGCGTTTTCTAACTCCAGAGCCTATCATAGTCTGGTATGCGTTCCAGACATAGGAAATACACACATGCGGTCACATGATCGCAATAATGAATCAGGAAATGCTCCTATTGTTCTAATTATTAATTTTAGTCAATAAGAAACAAAAGGGATTTCCGATTGCATATACACTTGTCTCCATATATTACCAATTAACAAAACTGGGTATAGTTTTATTTTTCATGTTAATTAATGATTTTAATTTAAGTACAGCTGTTAACAATGGGCAATCAGCACAGCCTTTAAAAAGGGCATCAGTACAATGGACACACATACACCTTGATGAAGCTGTTGACACAGCGAAACGCGTCGGTTTACAGAGGCCTCCACTACAACCAAAACCTCCTATCCTGGAATACGCCTAGAAGTCCTGCACGCCTGCAACGGGGAACTTGCTGGTGTCCACAAGAGGAGTTTGAGACAATGCTTTCAATAGGACTATAATTGTCCATAATCAAGCTTCAAAGGCTCTCCATCCACTCCGTATGGACTTTACATCCCACAAGTGATATCTACACCCCTTGGACTGTGGCAATAATTTCCAAAGGATTCTATACAGGAGACTGTGTGTGGCCTCTACAAGTGGTAATATACCGAATGAAGTGCTGTGCTGTGTTTGCCCTTTTTTTATATATATACATATATATATTTTAAAATTTCTAATTATATTTATGGTTGCAACCTAATATTTTATTTTGTATAAATAAAGAAGTTATATTGTCTTTATACAGTATATAGCGCTGTATATCCTTTTCCAAGTATTTATCCCCAGCATTTCTCCTGTTTTCTTTTCAACCTCGGTGCATCCATTCCAACTCCAGCTTCCAAAGCATCATCTGCTGGTTAGTACCTGCTCGTTCCCCTCTACAGTGGTTAGCTGTGGCCAACGGACATTACATTTCCGGGTCTAGCAGAGACTTTATTACCAACTCATTCTATATTGCCACAGTATCTTTCTATCACTGCACTAAAGGAACTGTACTGTTGTTATCATTGCACAATCTACTTTTGAATTACCTGAACTGCCTAGGTGTATACGAACTGTGTGTTTAATAAACAGACTTTTATTTAATCACGTTGTCTTCGTCACGCCTTCGGGCTTCAGTGCCTAATCCTCTGCATGTCTAAGAACCCTATTCAACCATCCCGGTTCAAATATACATCCGCTCCTACGCCTGAGGCTTCCCTAAATCAGCCTCAGCCCTCAGTTGTGACAATAAGCATGTATCTTCCCTGTCTATAGGATGTAGGGCTCTCCAGACATCAATAAATTGCAATTTTTCTGCTATCAATGGAACCCCTAGCTTGGTTAAAGAAATTGGATTTTTTTGGTAGTTGAGATTTATCTAAATAAAATGAGGAGACGAAATTAAAATCAACACAGAGAATTAGAGGATCAGAGAGCAATAACTCAAAATAGCCAGTAATTTTTTAAAGTTAGCTTTTGAATATACTTTGGTGGCATATATATTACATAGAAGATAAGGTCGACCCTCAATTCTAAGGGTATCTGGACTATAGATTTACACTAAAAAGGTCTACAGTCAGTAGGTCTACCACTAATGGTAGACATGCATGTTTATGTTTAGGTTAGGCATGCCTCAGCGGAATGTGCAAAAGTGAAGCTGTAATAACAAGGTATAAACATGTATGTAAAAACATGGAATACAAGGTTATCAGGGGAAAAAGGAAGAAAAGGGGAGAGGTGGGAGATGCGGATGAGGACACAAAAACAATATACAATATAAATCCAATGAAGGTTATACAACACCAAATAAAATGTAATAGAAATCATCGAGTAGAAGATGATCATATACTTCTAGCTAGCATCCACATATGAGCCGTCTACAGCCCACGTATATGCTATGTCGAGACAAATGGAGAGGAGCTCCATCCTCGCTTCCCAGACATGAGTACAGACACTGTAAGAGAGCACCTCCGAGACCAACAATGTAGCTACAAAACAAGATATGAAGGGAGGTATAAGCTCCCCAGTTGTTAGCAAATGGAACCAGCATACTTCTCCTCCACAGAGCAGTCCATACGGTGCAGGCAACATGTATAAGACTGCGAGCATGGTGAGTGGAGTTACAACAGACAGTTATGTAGGTGGCTGGTGGGAAATCAGTCAGAAATAAAGTAATCCAACTCATAGCAATAGATGAGATAATTCCTCTTCTGCGATTGACATGCTAGCATAAATGTGAACAGAAAAGCATATCAGGTTGCTGTAGAAGGAGGGTCACTGCTGTCAGACGAGGTAGATTGGGAGAGTTCCCTCAAATATGCAGTTGCATTAGCAGGCGATAGGAAATCTTTGTGGGAGGAGTCATCATACACTTGTAATCATGTGGCGTGTAACAAACCAAACTTGCGGCCCCCTGTCACTAATTAAGAGCAAATGGGGGAAAAATCTTTTCGGGACCTAGTCGGCTCCACTGAGGAGTCCTGAAAAATGAAAAGCGTATGGCCTTCCCATTGTAAATTCTTCACTCTACATGATGCGGATCAAAATGTTACCTTGTGCAGATAATTCAAGCAATGGAAGAGGGTTAGGTGTGGGGGCAGGTCCTATTCGGAGAACCATTTCATTACCAAGTCACGGCAATCTTGCTCAATACCCAGAAGAGAGGGAAGTGTGTTATGTACAAAATGAGCCAGGGCAGTGCCCTTCATTGATTCAGGCAGTCCCACTAGCCTTATAATAATTCTTCTAGAATGATTTTCGATATCATTCAATTTGTTCCGTATATGGTAATTATCAGAAGTGAGGTTTTTCACTGACCGCTTTAGTCCTTCTACCTCATGTGTGGCTGCACTTAACTGAGGGCCTAATTCAGACCTGGTCGCACGCAGGCTATTTTTTGCACTGCTGCGACCAGTTAATCGCCGCCTACAGGGGAAGGGGTAAACGCCGTGCAGGGGTGCAATCTAAATGTTTGTGCAGTTTTTCCAGACACTCACAGAAAATGGTGAGTTGCCGCCCACAAATGCCTTCTTCCTGTCAATCTTCTTGCGATTGCCGGTGCGATCGCTTTCATTTGTTTCGTTGCTGCCCGGCGTGGCCGTCGCCGGCAGCCGACGTGCATTGCGGGTCACACAAATGCGCAGTACAGACTCAATCGCACGCTGCGAAAAAATGAAGCGTGCGATCGGGTCTGAATGACCCCCTGAGTCTCATCCTGTGTAACCCGCCGTGTGAAATGCTGCATCTGCATAGTGATGTCAGACACTGCCTGGGAGCAGGGACGTTGAGAGCCACACCGAGCCCCGGTAAATACTTGGGGTGTGTGGCTTATTAAGTGGGCGTGGTTATGCTATAAGTATAAAAATATGTGACTAACAAAATATTTGCGTGTCCGTGAAGTGGCCTTGTGTGCTCCATAAGGGGGGCCACCATTTTAACATAGGGGCCCCATTTTAACAGAGGGGACAGGGGGTGGGAACCCACATCCTACCGTACTTGTCCTGGAAGCAGGTCCCTCCTCCCCGGCCAGTGCCATCTTCCCAGTGATATTTGAGAAGAGGACGCTGGCCACTAGAGAGCAAAGACTCTGGGACCAGAGTCTTTGCTTTCTATGTGAGGTGCTGTCTTCCTGTTGATATCACCAGGAAGATGGCTGCGGCGGCGCCGGCTAGACACAGTAAAGGTATCCTCAGGGGGTTAGCTACCCGGGCCCCCCCTTTGGCCCCTCCAGCAGCCCGGGCCCAGGTAATTTGTACCTGCTCCCCCTGCCTCTCGGCGCTACTGACTGGCAGAGGAGGGCGGCCATGGTGGACTTATTAGTCTCCACTACCTATCCATAAGTGGGAGGCAGATGGAGTCGTCAGGTCCGCTATAATTTTATAATTTTTAGAGGCAGGGGAGACATGGTCTGGTCCCGTTTCCGGCGCTATATTGCCGGCCGTGTGGCGCTTCTCCTGGCAAATGCCTGTTGGCTGACTAATTACAGCTGTGGGGGTCACAAATCGACCCATACCAATCGCTGCACCTGGGAGCGAGATCCAGAGGCTGAATTCACAGCCTTTAAAGGTGTCATCTCAGGTTGATGGGGACAGAGGTCCGGCTGCAGTCGTCCTACTCCATCAAACCCGGTACCAGAAGTCTCTCATATGAGTGCATTGTGTTGAATTAAACAGTTCCTTTTACCTAAGGATATCTGCACTACTGGCCTCTTTTTCATTTGTGCTTTCTCTTACGTCCTAGATGATGCTGGGGTCCACATTAGTACCATGGGGTATAGACGGGTCCCTTGGGAACCATGGGCACTTTAAGAGTTTAATAGTGTGGGCTGGCTCCTCCCTTTATGCCCCTCCTACCAGACTCAGTTTAGAAAATGTGCCCGGTGGAGCCGGTCACAGCTAGGGGAGCTCCTAGGAGTTTTTCCAGTTTTCTCTCTTTTTAAAAAAAAAAGCGTTAGGTACAGGAGGCTGCTAGCCACAGCCTCCCTGCTTTGTGGGACTTAAGGGGGGCGGGGGAGTAGGAACCAACTCTAGAGGTTAATGGTTCTCTATCTCCGCTGAGAGGACACTGAGCTCCTGAGGGTGATGATCGCAAGCCCCCGAGGCGACCGCTAACTCCCGAAGTACGGCCGCCACCCCCTAACAGAGCCAGAAGATGGAAGAGTGATGAGTGTGATACCTGCGGTCCGGGAAGCGGGTCGCCGGTGGTAATGGCGGCACAAGGGTGAGAGCGCAGTCCTGTCAGGCTGCGCTACGGCAGCTCAGCAACATGGATGTATAGTGCTGTGAGGGGCGTCCTGGGCTGCAACATACCTTAACACTGGTCAAACTACGGTAACAGGGGCTAATCCCGCTGTTAGCAGCAAGGTACCTCAGGCCAGTATAAAAATATAAGTGTGGGAAGATGCGCCATTACAGAGGGCGGGGCTTCTCCTCAGAGCAGATCCAGCACTCACCAGCGCCATTTTCTCCCTGCAGATCACACAAACAGAAGCTGCCAGGGAGCGCTGCCCTCCACATAACTCCAGCTTACCTCTGCGGTACCAGGGTGTTATAGACAGGGAGGGGGGGGGGGGGAGTGTTATATATTTATATATTAACCCATTAAAGTGTTAAATCAGTGCTGGGCTTATTGTATATTACACTGCCTACTGAAGCTCTGTATCGTCCCTGCCGATAACACATGGGTCCAGGAAAATAGGATATTACTTACCGGTAAATCTATTTCTCGTAGTCCGTAGTGAATGCTGGGGACTCCGTAAGGACCATGGGGAATAGACATGGGCACTTTAAGAAAGAATTCAGATTCTGGTGTGCTCTGGCTTCTCCCTCTATGTCCCTCCTCTAGACCTCAGTTTGAATCTGTGCCCGGAAGAGCTGACAGCACAAGGAAAGGATTTTGGTAATCCAGGGCAAGATACATACCAGCCACACCAATCACACCGTATAACTTGTGATAAACTTACCCAGTCAACAGTATGAACAACAACAGAGCATCAGTTCAACCCTGATGCAACAATAACATAGCCCTTATTGCAGCAATAACTATATACAAATATTGCAGAAGAAGTCCGCACTTGGGACGGGCGCCCAGCATCCACTACGGACTACGAGAAATAGATTTACCGGTAAGTAAAATCTTATTTTCTCTAACGTCCTAGTGGATGCTGGGGACTCCGTAACGACCATGGGGATTATACCAAAGCTCCCAAAACGGGCGGGAGAGTGCGGATGACTCTGCAGCACCGATTGAGCAAACAATAGGCCCTCATCAGCCAGGGTATCAAACTTGTAGAACTTTGCAAAAGTGTTTGAACCTGACCAAGTAGCAGCTCGGCATAGTTGTAATGCCGAGACCCCTCGGGCAGCCGCTCAAGAATAGCCCACCTTCCTAGTGGAATGGGCTTTAACTGATTTTGGCAGCGGCAATCCAGCTGCAGAATGAGCCTGCTGAATCGTGTTACAGATCCAGCGAGCAATAGTTTGCTTTGAAGCAGAAGCACCTGTTATGCACACCAGTGCCAGCAGGAATGTACTGGTGTCTGAACGGTGAGGGATGCAAAACAAATGAACTCACAGACAGACTGGGGAATATGACATTACATACACAGAAGGTGATAGGGTAACAAAATAAACACAAAGTGAACAGAGAAGCCCAAAGGCTAAGAAACTGGGTGTCTCCCTAATATTAGGAATGCTCAGATGGAAAGAAGCAAGATGTAGTGATTTAATACGTAGAGAACCCGAAATGCTGTTGCTAAGGGCAACAGCAAAACCCTAAAGGGTTACCAACGGGTGTGGCAGTAAACTCCTTGGTCAGAGATGGAATAATAGACACAAGGAGAGTCTCCACAATCCCAGTCCTCACTTGCAGTGCACTGGTTCAGTTTACTGCCACTAAACTGACACCTGAACACCTTGCACAGTGAGAAAGGATTTTGGCAGGCAAGTCTGAGAATACAGCCGCAAACTTGCTAGGTTCACAGAGTAGCAAAAGAACCCCAGCAGGTTAAACGACTGACTCCAGTCTTACTGCTAGGTCTGGATTGGCAGAGTGTAATACCAAATCTCAAGGCCTATTTGCAGTAAGCAACAAACAAATACAAAGTTTACACAGTACTAGCAAGCTTTCAGGAACTGACTAACCAACAAAGATTCAGCAGCATCTGCCTAACCTGAGAAGAGGGTTTATATAGCAGGTGCTGTCCACGCCCCACTCAGACCTCACAGACTGTGAGCACAAAAACCAGCACCGGATCCCCTGCCGTGCACAGAGCCTGTAACCACTGCACAGCAAAAGACCCGAACTGGAGTATCAGCTACGCTCAGGTTACTCCGCTAGCACTTGTCTCCCGGTTGCCATGACGACGTGGCAGCACAGAGCAGGAGACCCTAACAGTACCCCCCCTCTGACGAGGGGTCAAAGAACCCCTACCACCGGATTTATCGGGGAACTGCGAGAAGAAAGAGCGTAACAGTCTGGGGGCATGAAGATCACAACTGCGCACCCACGACCGCTCCTCCTTCCAGTGCACCAAAAATGACAGCCGACCCCGAACCATCTTGGAGTCAAGAATCCTTTCAACAACAAACTCCCTCTGGCCACGTATCAGAAGAGGGGAAGGTCTTCCACTGGAAGAAGGATTACTAATCGCCCGTTTTAAAAGGGAACAATGAAATATTTTATTGATACCCAAAGAACGGGGTAGATCTAACTGAAATGCCACCGGATTGATAACCCTAGTGATCTTATAAGGACCGATGAACCGGGGGCCTAACTTATGAGATGGCTGTCTCAACTTCAAATTCTTGGTAGACAACCAGACGAAGTCCCCTAATTTGAAGCTGCAGGGTCTTTTCCGCTTATCAAAAACCCTTTTGGTCACTAATGACACAGACACAAGGGCTTTCTTCACTTTCCTCCAAATACCTCTAAGGACCGAAACCACAGAGGAACCACCAGGCGTGGAGTCCAGGGGGTCAAAAGAATTGGCCTTAGGATGATGCCCATACACACAAAGGAAGGGAGAGATCCCTGTAGCAGAGTGAGCCGCGTTGTTATAGGCAAACTCCACCATGGACAGATGAGCAACCCAGTCAGTCTGACACTTGGAGACATAACACCTGAGGAACTGCTCCAAGGACTGGTTCACCCTTTCAGTCTGCCCATTAGACTGCGGATGGTAGCCTGATGACAAGCTGACAGAAATCTGGAGATCGGAACAAAATGCCCTCCAGAATTTGGCCACAAACTGGGATCCGCGGTCAGAGACCACATCAAGTGGCAACCCGGGGAGGCGCACAACATGCAGCATAAATAATTCAGACAGGCGTCTGGCCGATGGCAGCCCAACCAATGGAACGAAGTGCGCCATCTTCGAAAACCTGTCAACGACAACCCAGATGGCTGTCATCCCCGAGGATTTGGGCAAGTCCACCACAAAATCCATTGAAATGTGGGTCCATGGCTTAGATGGAATAGAGAGTGGATGTAATGGGCCAACAGGAACCCCTCTAGGAGTCTTATTTCGGGCACAGATGTCACATGCCCGAACCCACTGATCCACATCCCTAGCCACCGAGGGCCACCACACCGCCCTAGATAGCAACTCCCGAGTTCTGGCAATACCCGGGTGACCTGCCGACTTCTTGGCATGGAATTCCAGGAACACTCGCTGTCTTAACCTAGGAGGCACAAACAAAAGACCTACCGGAAGGTCTGGAGGAGCCTGCTCCTGTGCTCTAAGGACTAATGACAAGAGGTCCTGGGTAATGCCCACTTTAATACATGATGGGGACACAATAGGCAATGGCTCCTCGGTGGTCTCCTGGATTGGAGCAAAACTCCGCGAGAGCGCATCAGCCTTGATGTTTTTTGACCCAGGCCGATATGTTATCAAAAAATTAAAGCGAGCAAAAAACAAAGCCCATCGTGCCTGCCTGGCATTGAGGCGCTTCACTGACTCTAAATATGCCAAATTCTTATGGTCGGTGAGAATTGAGACCACAAACTTAGCCCCCTCAAGCCAGTGTCTCCACTCCTCGAGTGCATCCTTAATAGCCAACAATTCCCGGTTACCCACGTCATAATTCATCTCGGCAGGCGAAAATTTACGGGAAAAGTAAGCACAGGGATGAAGGCGAATATCAGACACCCCCATCTGAGAGAGCACTGCCCCAATACCCATCTCAGAGGCATCCACCTCCACCACAAAAGGACGCTCTGGATCTGGGTGTCGCAGCACCTTGGCCGAGACAAATGCCCTTTTGAGACGGGCAAAAGCCGCTTTGGCCTCACAAGACCAGTGAGCAACATCCGCCCCTTTCTTAGTGAGTGCCACCAAGGGCGCCACTATAGACGAAAATCCAGCGATAAATCGTCTATAAAAATTCGCAAAGCCCAGAAAACGCTGAAGCGCCTTCAAACTAGTGGGCTGCACCCAATCCAGGACTGCCTGTACCTTGGAACCCTCCATTTGGAAACCTTCTGGGGAGAAAATATATCCTAGAAATGCGATTTGCTGAACTTCAAATTTGCACTTCTCCAGCATCGCCCCAAGCCGGTGGTCTCTGAGTTTCTGGAGGACTAAGCGTACATGCTTCCGATGTTCCTCCAGGGAATGGGAGAAGATTAGGATGTCATCTAAGTATACAACTAAGAATCTATCCAAATATTCCCTGAGCACATCGTTCATGAAGTCCTGGAAGACTGCCGGGGCATTACAGAGCCCAAAAGGCATCACCAAATATTCATAATTCCCTGAGTGGGTATTAAAGGCAGTCTTCCATTCATCCCCCTCTCTTATTCGGATTAGATTGTACGCACCGCGTAGGTCAATCTTAGAAAAAATGGTGGCAGTACGAAGCTGGTCAAACAAGACCGAAATGAGAGGCAGTGGGTATGAGTTTTTAATCGTGATACGGTTCAATTCCCTGAAGTCGATGCAGGGTCGCAACGAACCGTCCTTTTTACCCACGAAGAAGAACCCCGACCCAACTGGAGACTGTGAAGGTCTGATAAATCCCTTAGCCAAGTTCTCCTGAATGTACTCTGCCATAGCCTGAGTCTCAGGACGTGACAGGGAGTACAACCTGCTCTTGGGAAGCTTAGCATTCGGCAACAAATCAATGGCACAGTCATAGGGGCGATGGGGAGGTAGTACCTCTGCAACTCTTTTGGAGAACACGTCCGCAAAATCTGCATAACATCCTGGCAATCCTGGCAAACTTAGCTGCGAAAGCCTGACTGGAAGGCTCAAGCAACTCCTGAAACAATCAGTACCCCAACTAAGAATCTCCCCAGAGACCCAGTCAAATTGAGGATTGTGGGCCCTTAACCAGGGTAACCCCAACACCAATGGGGCAAAAGTACAGACAGTCACATAAAAGGACAATTTTTCAGAGTGTGTGGCTCCAATAGACAAAGAAATCTGGCTAGTGCAAGAGGTAATTTTACCCTGGGATAATGGTTCCCCCGTTTAACCCACAAATCTCAATTTCCGATGCCAAGGGTACTAAGGGAACAGAGTGTTTCAGGGCGAATTGGCGGTCCATAAAAACCCCGTCGGCCCCACTGTCCACAAAGGCCTCAGTCTTGACAGTTTGACCGAGGATCTTCAAGGTCACCGGAATGATAAAAGTCTTCTTGGGAAATTCTGACTTCTGGCCTGACAGGATATTTCCCATCACCCTCAGGCCCTGAAGTTTTCCGGCTTTTCTGGACATGATACTACCACATGACCTTTATTCCCACAGTACAAACATAACCCCTGCTGTCTCCTCCGCGTCTTCTCACGCGAGGAGAGGCGGGTAGCCCCAATCTGCATAGGCTCCTCGGAAAAATCCTCAGAGTCTGAGGTTCCCTTGGGAAAGAAGGAAACCTCGGTCTCCCTTTCAAGCCTGCGCTCTCTCAGCCGTCTATCCACCCGAATGGATAACTGCATGAGCTGATCCAAGCTATCAGGCAAGGGATATTGTACCAGTTGGTCTTTTAACTGGTTAGAAAGACCTCTTCGGTACTGGTGTCTCAGGGCTGGGTCATTCCACTGGGTATCATGGGCCAACCTCCGAAACTCTGTACAATAAACCTCAACTGGCCTTCGCCCTTGCTTAAGGATCGAAATCTGAGCCTCGGCTGAGGCCGTCTTGTCAGGGTCATCATACAACATGCCCAGTGCCGTAAAAAAAGCATCAACACTTTTAAGCGACGGACAGTCAGGCTGCAACCCATATGCCCAGACCTGTGGGTCTCTTTGTAGCAGGGAAATCACTATGCCCACCCGCTGAATCTCCGACCCAGAAGACTGAGGCCTAAGCTGGAAATATAGCTTGCAGCTCTCCTTGAAACAAAAGAACTGCGAGCGATCTCCAGAAAAACGATCCGGGAGATTTACTTTCGGCTCCTTAACCCCTGAAGGTACTGCTGCTGCGGGAGCTCCGCCAGCGGCCTGCGAGGTGTGCATTTTAATGGACAAATCATTAAATTGTCGAGTCAGGACCTGCACCTGATCGATCACCTGTTGCAAAGTATTTTGAGGGGTATGCTCCATATTCCCACAAAATTTCAACAGGAGTATTAGGCTGCTGAATATGTTATGCACACCAGTGCCAGCAGGAATGTACTGGTGTCTGAACGGTGAGGGATGCAAAACAAATGAACTCACAGACAGACTGGGGAATATGACATTACATACACAGAAGGTGATAGGGTAACAAAACAAAAACACAAAGTGAATAGAGAAGCCCAAAGGCTAAGAAACTGGGTGTCTCCCTAATATTAGGAATGCTCAGATGGAAAGTAGCAAGATGTAGTGATTTAATACGTAGAGAACCCGAAATGCTGTTGCTAAGGGCAACAGCAAAACCCTAAAGGGTTACCAACGGGTGTGGCAGTAAACTCCTTGGTCAGAGATGGAATAATAGACACATGGAGAGTCTCCACAATCCTAGTCCTCACTTGCAGTGCACTGGTTCAGCTTACTGCCACTAAACTGACACCTGAACACCTTGCACAGTGAGAAAGGATTTTGGCAGGCAAGTCTGAGAATACAGCCGCAAACTTGCTAGGTTCACAGAGTAGCAAAAGAACCCCAGCAGGTTAAACGACTGACTCCAGTCTTACTGCTAGGTCTGGATTGGCAGAGTGTAATACCAAATCCCAAGGCCTATTTGCAGTAAGCAACAAACAAATACAAAGTTTACACAGTACTAGCTAGCTTTCAGGAACTGACTAACCAACAAAGATTCAGCAGCATCTGCCTAACCTGAGAAGAGGGTTTATATAGCAGGTGCTGTCCACGCCCCACTCAGACCTCACAGACTGTGAGCACAAAAACCAGCACCGAATCCCCTGCCGTGCACAGAGCCTGTAACCACTGCACAGCAAAAGACCCGAACCGGGGTATCAGCTACGCTCAGGTTACTCCGCTAGCACTTGTCTCCCGGTTGCCATGACGACGTGGCAGCACAGAGCAGGAGACCCTAACAGCACCCAGCTTGTTGGATGCATACAGGATAAACAGCGACTCCGTTTTCCTGACTCTAGCCGTTCTAGCTACATAAACCTTCAAAGCCCTGACCACATCCAGTAACTCGGAATCCTCCAAGTCACGAGTAGCCACAGGCACAACAATAGGTTGGTTCATATGAAAAGATGACACCACTTTTGGCAGAAATTGTGAACAGGTCCGCAATTCTGCTCTATCCATATGGAAAACCAGATAGGGGCTTTTATGTGACAAAGCCGCTAATTCTGACACACGCCTAGCCGAAGTCAAGGCTAATAGCATGACCACCTTCCACGTGAGATATTTTAACTCCACCGTTTTAAGTGGTTCAAACCATTGTGCTTTCAGGAAACTTAACACCACGTTAAGATCCCAAGGTGCCACTGGAGGCACAAAAGGAGGCTGAATATGCAGCACTCCCTTTACAAACGTCCCTTTACAAACGTCTGAACTCTTTTTGCAAGAAAATGGATAGGGCCGAAATCTGGACCTTAATGGAGCCCAATTTTAGGCCCAAATACACTCCTGACTGCAGGAAGTGAAGGAAACGGCCCAGCAGGAATACCTCTGTAGGATCATTCCTGGCCTCACCCAAGAAACATATTTTCGCCATATACGGTGATAAAGTTTAGCTGTCACTTCCTTCCTAGCCTTTATTCGCGTAGGAATGACCTCATCCGGAATGCCCTTTTCTGCTAGGATCCGGCGTTCAACTGCCATGCCGTCAGACGCAGCCGCGGTAAGACTTGGAACAGACAGGGCCCCTGTTGCAACAGGTCCTGTCTTAGAGGAAGAGGCCACGGGTCCTCTGTGAGCATTTCTTGCAGATTTGGATACCAGGTCCTTCGTGGCCAATCTGGAACAATGAGGATTGTTCTCACTCCTCCTTTTCTTATTATCCTCAGCACCTTGGGAATGAGAGGAAGAGGAGGAAATACATAGACCGACTGGAACACCCACGGTGTCACCAGGGCATCTACCGCTATTGCTTGAGAGTCTCTTGACCTGGCGCAATACCTCTGTAGTTTTTTGTTGAGGCGGGATGCCATCATGTCCACCTGTGGCAGTTCCCACCAATATGTGATCTGTGTGAAGACTTTCTGATGAAGTCCCCACTCTCCCGGGTGGAGGTCGTGTCTGCTGAGGAAGTCTGCTTCCCAGTTGTCCACTCCCGGGATGAACACTGCTGACAGAGCTTACGTGATTCTCCGCCCAGCAAAGAATTCTGGTGGCTTCTGCCCCCGCCACTCTGCTCCTTGTGCCGCCTTGGCGGTTCACCTGAGCCACTGCGGTGATGTTGTCTGACTGAATCAGAACCAGTTGGTCGCGAAGCAAGTGCTCCGCTTGACGTTGTATACGGCCCTTAGTTCCAGGATGTTGATGTGAAGGCAAGTCTCTTGACTTGACCACAGACCTTGGAAATTTCTTCCCTGTGTGACTGCTCCCCACCCTCGGAGGCTAGCGTCCGTGGTCACCAGGACCCAGTCCTGAATTCCGAATCTGCGTCCCTCTAGAAGGTGAGAACTCTGCAGCCACCACAGGAGTGACACCCTGGCCCTGGGGGACAGGGTGATTAACCGATGCATCTGAAGATGTGATCCGGACCACTTGTCCAGTAAGTCCCATTGGAAGGTCCTCGCATGGAACCTTCCGAAGGGAATGGCCTCGTATGATGCCACCATCCTTCCCAGGACTCGAGTGCAGTGATGCACTGACACCTGTCTTGGTTTTAATAGATTCCTGACCAGTGTCATGAGCTCCTGAGCTCTCTCTATCGGGAGATAAACCCTTTTCTGGTCTGTGTCTAGGATCATGCCTAGGAAAGGCAGATGAGCTGTAGGAACCAACTGCGACTTTGGAATATATAGAATCCAGCCGTGTTGCCGTTACACTTCCAGAGAAAGTGATATGCTGTTCAGCAACTGCTCTCTTGATCTGGATCGTCCAAGTACGGGATAATTGTGACACCTTGCTTCCGCAGAAGCACCATCATTTCCGCCATTACCTTGGTCTGAAATTGGTAATGACAATCCTGTACCGCAATTCTGAGGTACGCCTGATGAGGTGGATAAATGGGGACATGAAGGTATGCATCCTTTATTTCCAGACACCATAAAATCTCCCCCTTTCAGGCTTGCGATGACCGCTCTTAGCGATTCCATCTTGAACTTGAACCTTTGCAGGTATATGTTCAGGGATTTTAAATTCAATATGGGTCTGACTGAACCGTCCGGTTTCGGGACTACAACATGGTCGAATAATAACCCCCTCCTTGTTGAACGAGGGGGACCTTGACCACCACCCGTTGAAGATACAATTTGTGAATTGCAGTTAACACTATTTCCCTCTCGTGGCGGGAAGCCGGCAGGGCCGTCAGTGAGGGGGCATCTCCTCAAAGTCCAGCTTGTATCCCTGAGACACAATATCTATTGCCCATGGATCCGACAGGGGGTGAACCCACTTGTGGCTGAAATTACAAAGATGTGCCCCCACCGTGCCTAGCTCCGCCTGTGGAGCCCCAGCGACATGCGGTGGATTTTGTAGAGGCCGGGGAGGACTTCTGTTCCTGGGAACTAGCTGTGTTGTGCAGCTTCTTTCCTCTGCCCCTGCCTCTGGCAAGAAAGGACGCACCTCGGACTTTCTTGTTTCTTTGTGTTCGAAAGGCTGCATTTGATAATGTCGTGCTTTCCTAGGCTGTGCAGGAATATAAGGCAAAATATCAGAATTACCAGCTATAGCTGTGGAGATCCCTTCTCCACACAATCCTCAGCCTTCCTATGCCTCTTAAGTCGGCATCACCTGTCCATTGCATATTCTACAGGACACGTCAAGCAGAAATCGACATAGCGTTGACTCTAGAACCCAGTAGACTAATGTCTCTTTAGGCATGTTTTTATATATATATATCTTAAGACAGCATCTTTAATATATATATCTATATATATATATATATATATATATTCTAGGGTCTCAATCTCTGCTGATAAGGTACCTGTCCACGCTGCTACAGCGCTATAAACCCATGCCGACACAATCGCCGGTCTGAGTAGTGTACCAGAATGTGCACGCTATCTGCAGGATCCCTGAGGATAGCTGTTAAGTCAGGGCTACCTTTTGGGCAAACGTGACACCCTAGGGGAAGATTCCCATCGTATCCTGGCCCTAGTAGGGAAAGGATACTCCCTGAGAATTCTTTGTGGGAAACTGCAGTCTCTTGTCTGGAGATTCCCGCTCTTTTTCATCATGAGAGGAGAAAAATTTACCTCAGCTTTCTTCCCCTTACACATGTGTACCCTTGTGTCAGGGACAGATGAGTCATCAGTGATAGATGAGTCATCAGTGATATGCAAATCATCTTTATTACAATAATCATATATTGAATACTTTCCTACCCTTTTGGCTGTAACTTTGCATTATCGTAGTCGACACTGGAGTCAGATCCTGTGTCGATATCAGTGCCTATTATTTTGGATAGTGAGCAGTGAGAGACTCTGAAGGTCTCTGCGACATAGGGACAGACATGGGTAGATTCCCTGTCTGTTCTCTAATATTTTGTGCAATAAATTCACCTCAGCACTTAATTACACATATCCAAACAGGTGTCGGCGTTGTCGACGGAGACACCCCTTACACACACATTTGCTCCATCTCCTCCTTAGGGGAGCCTTTTACCTCAGACATGTCGACACACACGTACCGACACACCACATACTCAGGGATCATAAATGAATGATGTCATTGTTTAACATGTGTGTATGTCAGTAGCAGCACTGCGCGGCCACTTTGAAATTCATTTACTCAGGTGCTATATTCAGCACGTGGCAACTAAATACTATACTTACCATATTCTATAGTGATAGTAGTTGATCAGATACTCAGACACAGACCATAAAGGAATGATGTCATTGTTTAACATGTGTGTATGTCGGTAGCAGCACTGCGTGGCCACTTTGAAATTCACTTACTCAGGTGCTATATTTAGCACGTGGCAATTAAATACTATACTTACCATATTCTATAGTGATAGTAGTTGATTCATGGTAATTATACATAATACTGTGCTCCACTTATTAATATAAAAGATTCGAACCAGTGATTGAGTACACACTCTCTAGCCTCTAAGCAGAACCCAGTGATACACAAGTGAAGTGTATTGTGCAGCAGAACTTGATACATTGTTTAATTATAAACACAGGTGCAGCCAGAATAATAACAGTAATGTAGCAATATCATTCCTGTGTCATTTTATCGCGAATACAGGTTGCTACAACATTAAAGTGAAAGTATCACTGGATAAGTAAATGCTGGCAAGTGTATAGGAGTGATAGAACTGTCACCTATGTAATTTAAGAGCGATAGCACAATTCTGTGACATATCCCTTGACTAGTTTTTACTACAGGGACATTAATCCATGGTATCTTTTCAATAAAAATCTATAAAATGTAAAATGAATAAGTGGAATTCACCCAATTATAAAACAATAAAAGACAAATTTCTCTAGCAATTTTGACCCTTATTGCAGGGGCACCTACCTGTGGGGCACCTTTTCCCAATAAAAAGTCAACAAGATATATATGTAGTGATGGTGTGGAATGTATAAAATGAATAAAAACGTGTAGATTATACGTACATACAATAAACACACATCACATCTGCAAAAGAGATTTATTGGGATAAGTGATTTTTCACACGATAATTTCACAACACCAGGTTGCAATTAGACATATATCTTTCTACTCTGCAATATTTCATTAGTATAAAATAGGCTGCATCAATATTGAATAGATAGTACTGAGTGATCTGATCGGATATTATATCTGGATCCACAAGGGCACTACAAATTCTATTTCTACACCACATTAGGAGTTATATGTGGTAGTGCCGCTTTTTAAATCTATTCACATTTATCTTTATTTCTTCTCACTCACTACATGTTTGTATATGTCCAAAAAATTTTAACCTCTATGTTTTGCTGTGTAAATCCCCAGAGAAAAGGGATATTTTAGAAGGCGTAAGCAATAAAAGCTAAGTTTTTTTTTTTAAATTGTTTATTTAATTTTCAAGTTATACAGGGTTACATTAGCTCCCCCACAACAGGTGGGGAGGGTATATCTGTGGAACAACAATATTTTTATAGCAGATATATAATCCAAAAGCAGAGATAGTGAGGTTCCCTTGTTGAAAAAAAAAAGAACATTGTGGTGATAATAAAAGGAGTGGTGATGAAGTATACATTGAGAACGACCAAAGCATTTTAACTAATTAGGAACCGGAGAAAAAGAAAAACATGCTCGTGGTTGTATCAGTAGAGAGAAGAAGAATAAAGAGAGGGCGAGAAAAGAAAAGAAAGACAAGGAAAGTATAGAGTAGGAAGAAAAGAGGCAGGGTTGGGGGGTCCGCCGGCGCGACACTATATACAGCAAGTACAGCTCGAAGCGCCAGTGTAAAACAGGGGGTAATGCTCAAGGTACACGAAAAGGCAGCATGCAGGACGGTCACACACCTACTCTGTGGGAGGCGAGATTGCTAAAATCACAGGAGGATTGCCGCGGAGCCCCCAGGGGCGCGCGCTCTACGTGCTGGAGCTTGAGAGTTAAACCACAATTCCCAAATCACTAGATACTGGAAAGATCTGTTATGGAGGTATGCAGTGATTTTTTCCATGCTTGCGAAGAACCATACTTTATCAATGACCATCTTAATAGGGGGGCCTCCTTCTTTTTCCATTGGAGAGCAATTGAGCAGCGAGCAGCATTTAAAATCTGTGACAGTAATTTACCGGTATTTGGAGGTGTGTTAATAACGGGGAGACCCAGTAGAAAAGACCAAGGGTCTTTAGATATCTGAGATTGGAGCACTGTACTTATCAAGTGTGCGACTGAGTCCCAAAATAACATAATCTTGGGGCACGTCCACCAGATGTGGAGGAAAGAGCCATGGCCGCCGCAGCCTCTCCAACACGTGGGTGAAGAGGAATGGAATATCTTGTGGAGTCTAGAGGGGACAAGGTACCACCTATATAGTACCTTGTAAGCATTTTCCTTCACTAGCGTTGAAATGGAGGATTTTGCGGCAGCCGTGAAGACATCCGACCAATCATGGTCTCCAGGCGGCGGACCAAGATCCCGCTCCCACTGGAGAACAAAAGCCGGGACCGTCGGCTGCCCTTCAACCTGGAGAAGGGAGTACAGTAGGGAGATGATTCCTCAAGCAAGCGGTTTATGATAGCTATATGATTCTAGAGTGGATAAAGGTTGGAACGGGGAAGAATTCGATATAGAAGAGACAAAATGCCGTATCTGGAAGTAGGTAAAAGGGTTCGCCTCCTGGAAATCATATTTCGTTATGATGTCCGATAGGGGCGCGCATGTACCCCCAGACAGAATATCCTGTACAAAGCGGATGTTCCTTTCCGTCCATGGACGAGATCGAGTCAGAGATTGACCCGGGGTGAAGGAAGGATTATCCCATAAAGGGGTAAGTTGAGAGGGAGATGACAAGAGGTGAAAGCGCCGAGTACAGTAGTCCCATATCTGGCAGGAAAATTCCAGCACTGGGTGCAGTTGCAAATGGGGGGATCTAGTTTTGGGGGAGGATACGAGAAGAGACGACAAAGACGTAGTATGGCGCAGTGCAGATTCTAGCTGTAGCCATCGAGTGGACTGAGCAGGGGCGAACCAAGCGACGGCTTGGCTAAGATGAGTGGCCAAATAGTAAAGGCGGATATCTGGGAAGCCTCTTCCGCCTTCCTGTACAGGTTTGCGTAAGGTGGAGAAACCTATCCTAGGGGTCTTATTTTTCCAAACAAAGCGGAGAAACCAAGAGTGAACTTGCGCCAGGACAGAGTCCGGGACTTTCACAGGCAGCGTCTGAAATAGATAAAGTAGGCGGGGGAGTATATTCATTTTCAGAGCTATGATACGTCCCAACCAAGATATAATTAGGGACTGCCATTTATGGAGATCGGCCTTGATGTTGACCAGCAAAGGGGTGAAGTTTGCCTTATAAAGGTCCCCATAGCGGCGCGTGATATAGATTCCCGGGTAACGGATCTTAGAAACACACCAAAAAAATTTAAAGTTGGATTGCATGCAAGCTAGGTGGGTAGAAGAAATATGGAAGGGGAGAGCTTCCGTCTTGGACCAATTGACCTTATATCCCGAAACATGTCCGTACTCCGAAAGAAGCTGGAGAAGGTTCGGCAGAGAAGTATGTGGTGAGGAGAGCGAAAGAAGGACATCGTCCGCAAACAGGGAAATCTTGTAGACTGCGCTCCCCACCTCTAAACCCCCAATATCAGTCAAAGTCCGGATGCGTGCAGCCAGCGGTTCTATTATCAGAGCAAATATCAGGGGTGAGAGTGGGCATCCCTGTCTGGTGCCGTTGGAGATACCCAAAGGGTCCGACAGTACTCCATTCATGGAGACCCGTGCTGACGGGGCCGAGTATAGAGCCTGAATCCCCATGAGAAATTCCCCTCGAAAGCCAAAATGAGCGAGAGTTTCGAACATAAAGGGCCATCCTATCCTGTCAAACGCTTTCTCCGCGTCCAGAGAAAGCATAAGAGCAGGGGTACGGGTAAGGTTGATATGATGAGCAAGGCTGATGACCCGTCTCGTATTGTCGCGGGCTTGACGACCCGGGATGAATCCCACGTGGTCATTATGGACAAGGTGGGGCAATACGTTGTTCAATCGAAGGGCCAAGATTTTCGCGTATATCTTAATGTCAGAGTTGAGCAGCGATATAGGTCTATAGTTAGCGCAGTTGGTTGCATCTTTGCCATCCTTGGGAATAACTATGATCTTGGCCTCCAGAGCCGATTTAGAAAAAGAGGCACCCTGTAGGACAGCATTAAATAGGGTCGAAAGGTGGGGCATAAGCTGGGGCAGAAAAGTCTTATAGTAGACGGCCGAGAAACCATCTGGGCCGGGAGCCTTGTTAGGTTTCAAATCTTTAATGACGTTGGCAATTTCTTCATCAGTGATTCTAGTGTTCAATTCCGCGGAGATCGTTGGGGATAGATGAGGTAGATGGCATTGGGACAGAAAGGCACGCACGTCCGTAAGAAAATCCGGGCTAGAATGTGAGGGCCCGTAAGCATTATATAGCTTCTTATAGAAGCTAGAGAAAGTCTCGGTGATACGCTTGGGATCACAGGTTTTCTTCCCAGGGGAAGATTGAATAGACTGAACATTGTTCCTTGCCAGCTTAGTCCGAAGCCGCAAAGCTAGTAGCCGATCCGCCTTATCCCCCTTTTCGTAAAAAGACTGGTTGAGCCATTTCAAGCTAGTTTCCACCTTAGCCGTCAAGAGCATGTTCAATTCGCCCTTGGCAGAGGACAAAGCAGAAAGATCCGCTTCTGCCCCTGATGTTTTGTTAAAAGCTAAGTTTTAATTAAATATCAGAATATAAATTATACCAGTGCGCCATACTAGGCAACTACTTTTCGATTTCCCTCCCTGTCTTTTCCCCTTTATTCATACTATTTGCAACACCCAGGGATCCAGGCCAGACAGAATCCAATCCTGGCTGAAGAGTCTGAGACGTGCCCCCACCCGAGCGGCCTCCCGCAAGGGAGCTCCAGTGTCATGCTGAGGATTAGGCAGAAGTAGGGGTAGACTTCTGCTCTTGGGAACCTGGAGCCGCTGTGGGCTTCTTTCCCCTTCCTCTACCT
Organism: Pseudophryne corroboree; assembly: GCF_028390025.1. Classification (NCBI taxonomy): domain Eukaryota; kingdom Metazoa; phylum Chordata; class Amphibia; order Anura; family Myobatrachidae; genus Pseudophryne; species Pseudophryne corroboree. Next base: position 428,502,284 of record NC_086447.1, on the reverse strand, counting down.
GCAAAGAAGGGGGAACCTCTCGTCTTTTTGTATTTATTGGGCCGAAAGGACTGCATTTGCGGGTAATAGGTATTTTTTGCTGGTGCAGGCGCAGAGGGCAAAAATGTCGACTTACCTGCGGTAGCCGCCGAGACTAACGCATCCAGGCCATCGCCAAATAAGGCCTCACCTTTATATGGGAGAGCCTCCATGTTTCTTTTGGAATCTGCATCCGTGTTCCACTGGCAAATCCATAAGGCCCGCCTAGCCGATACTGCCATGGTAGCGGCCTGTGAACTCAAGAGTCCAAAATCCTTCATTGCTTCAAGCATGTAGGCGGCAGCGTCCTTGATATTCCCTAACTTAAGGAGAATCTCATCTTTATCAATCGTGTCAATTTCTGATGACACGCTTTCTGACCATTTTTCAATAGCGCAACTCACCCATGCGCAGGCAATAGTGGGCCTAATCAGTGTACCATTGGTAACATAAATGGAATTCAATGTCGTTTACATTTTGCGGTCTGCCAGCTCTTTAAGAGAAGCCGTGCCAGGAGCAGGGACAATTACCTTCTTTGTCAACCTGGAAAGTGCACTGTCTAACATAGGGATAGACTCACACTTTTTCCTGTCCTCAGCCGGGAAAGGGTAAGCTATGTGAATCCTTTTGGGAATACGAAATCTTTTATCAGGATTCACCCACATCCTTCAAACAGAGCATTTAGTTCGTGTGAAGGCGAGAACGTGACTTTGGACTTCTTTTCTTTACATAAATACGCCTTCTCCTGAGGTACAGGAGTGGTTTCTGTAACCTCCAATACGCCCCTTATAGCCACAATCATATATTGTATATTTTTTGCCAATTTATGATCTATCTCTCTGGATTCACCATCGTCGACACAAGAGTCAGAATCCGTGTCGGTATCAGTGTTTACAACATTTGCAAATGGTCTCTTATGTGACCCAGAGGGGCCGCCCGCATAAGGAATAACAGCATCCTGAAAAATCACATCTTCCACAGACTTTCTCCAGCATGCAGCCTAAGATTCAGACTTATCTAATCTATGGTTAATCAGATGCATGCTGTCACGTATCTCTTTCACCCATGCAGGCTCTTGGTGTGCCAGTAGCGCCACCACATTACAACTCTGTGTCCCTAAAATGGCTTCCTCCGGGGAGGAACTCCCTGCCTCAGACATGCCTCACACGTGTACAGCACACCAACAGACACACTGGGACTTATTTTGGGGACAGACCCACAGTAAAATCTGTCAGAGGGACACAGGATAGGAGCAGCCAGTTCACAACCCCAGCGCCAGTATTCCCTGTGAACACAGAATGTCCATAGCCAAATAGCGCCTTTAAATAGTAATTCACAATATTAAATGCACCACAATCGCTTTGTGCCCCCCCTTAATAGCACCCTGTACTTGTCAGAAGTGGAGAAGACCAGTGTGTTCTCTGCAGCCTGAGGAGAGAGAGAGAAAATGGCGCTGAGTAGTGTGCTGGCTGCCTGAGGAAGAAGCTCCGCCCCCGCAATGGCGCATCCTTACACTCATATAAACACTGTAATATTTATACTGGCGGGGGTAGGGCTGTGCCAGCGGCAACTTATGCCCCCTTTTAGCCAGTTTTGAGGTATTTTTCTTGCTGCCCAGGGCCCCCCCCCCCCCGCTCGCCCTGCACCCTGTAGTGCCTGTGTGTGTGGGCAGCAATGGCGCGCTCCTGCCAGCCGCGCCGCACCTCAGCCGTCCGTCACTTACTTGATAGAAGTTCAATCTTCTCATACTCACCTGTCTTCTGACTTCTGGCTCTGTGAGGGGGGTGACGCCGTGCTGCGGGAGTGAGCATCTAGGCACGGCTAGTGTTCAGTTCCCTTCAGGAGCTAATGGTGTCCTGTCAGCCAGAAGCAGAGCCATGGAACTCTGAGGAAGTTGATTCTGCTTCTGCCCCCTCAGTCCCACGAAGCAGGGAGTCTGATGCCAGTAGATCTCCCTGAAAATAAAAAACCTAACATAAGTCTTTTCAGAGAAACTCAGTAGAGCTCCTCAGAGTGCATCCAGTCGACCTGGGCACATTTCTAAAACTGAGGTCTGGAGGAGGGGCATAAAGGGAGGAGCCAGTTCACACCCAATGAAAAGTCTTTAGAGTGCCCATGTGTCCTGCGGATCCCGTCTATATCCCATGGTCTTGATGTTGTCCCCAGCATCCTCTAGGACGTATGAGAAAATAAGATTTTACTCACCGGTTGTCACGATCCGGGTATCTGGACGCCATTTCTTACCCATCAGATGCCTCCTAAGGCTGGCTCAGCGCTCCAGGACCGGATCCCATCTGTTATCCTAATGTTCACATTCCTGCATCCTCTCCTGTCTCTCTGAGACGCTGTCACAGTAACGCCTTATTACATCTGGCATGGCGTCTCCCGCGGCCTCCGCCGCCGTCCCTGAGCTTCTGCATGCAGAGTGTCAGAGTGGCGATTACGTCAGCCGCGGCCTCCGCTGTGTCCGCGTGGTTGGATGTGCACTTGTCAGCCTGGCGTCTCCTGTCTCCAGTGGCCGGCGCCGCCATTACTGTTTTCATTACCACATGGATTACAAACCAAACTTCCCTCCAAGTGTCTGCATGGGCGCAGCCATCTTGGATTCTGTCAGCTGATCATTTCCACCAATCTGTTCTCAGTATTGATAATCTGCATAATTGCCTAGCCAATCCCTTCCTTGCTGCAGGTATAAATACACTGTGCCTGAGCAAGGAAGGCGTCAGTGCTTTGGTTGTCAAACCTAGTTCCTGTTTGTCTCTCTCCTGTGATTGTCTTCCAGGTTCCAGCTCCTGTCTCAAGACTTCCACCATAGAGACCCGCACCAGCATTCCACCTGCGGTGTAGCCTGACTCTCCAATCCATTGTGGATTCATCTGTTTCCAGCTACAACATTTCCTGCTTCCAGCTCAGCTTCCAGCAGAGTACAGCTTCCCTTAAAGGGCCGGTGTCCTTTCTACACTTTACCACTCTCCACCGGTATTATTATTTCTCCGCTCTCAAGTTCTACATTTCAGTTCATATTTCATCGCTCCCAAGTTCATTTATTATTTAACTGGTTCCAGCCAGTATCCACTCCGTGCTAACAACAGTCTGGTTCCAGCCAGTATCCACAGCAGCTGTTTTACCTTCAGCAACCCAGCTTTTCCTGGAACACCAGCTGGCACAATCCTGGGTTATCTCCATTGCTACAGTCGGGCCTGGTAAGGACTTTCCATCTAGAAGATCATAAGAACTATCTCACACTACCAGTGCCCTGTGGCTCCTGCCATCCTGTAGTACCCAGGAACTGTATTTATTATTTGCTGACTTTTACGTTTTCTTTTACTGCTGCTGTGTTGCGGAGTTGTCATAATAAACATCATTGACTTTTATCTAAGTTGTCGTGGTCACGCCTTCGGGCAGTTATTATTCATGTTACTTACATGTCCAGGGGTCTGATACAACCTCCCAGGTTCCGGTACATCTCAGCCCCTACAACTGAGGCTGCCTCCCGTCAGCTCAGGCCCTCAGTTGTGACAGTAAGCACTGACCTAATGAATCCAGCCGGAGACCAGGATCAAGCGGCCAGGCCGATGCAAGAACTGGCAGCCCGACTAGAACATCAGGAGGCTGCACAGGGCCACATCATCCGCTGTCTCCAGGATCTCTCTACTCGGCTGGATGGGATTCAGACAACTCTCCGTGGATCAGGCGCATCTGGTGCGTCAACCACAGTGACTCCAGCTATAACCCCACCCACCTTACCCATTTCTGCTCCACGTCTTCATCTTCCAACGCCAGCAAAATTTGACGGATCTCCAAGATTCTGCAGGGGATTTCTCAACCAGTGTGAGATTCAGTTTGAGCTACAACCTGGCAATTTTCCCAGTGACCGTACAAAAATTGCCTACATCATCTCTCTTCTCAGTGGCTCCGCCCTTGACTGGGCATCACCGTTATGGGAGAGGTCCGACACCCTGCTATCTTCTTACACTGCATTCGTGTCAACATTCAGGCGCATCTTCGACGAGCCAGGCCGGGTAACCTCAGCTTCATCCGAGATTCTCCGTTTACGCCAGGGGTCACGTACTGTAGGACAATATCTGATACAGTTCCAGATCCTGGCATCCGAACTGGCATGGAACGACGAGGCCCTGTATGCTGCATTCTGGCATGGCTTATCTGAGCTTATTAAAGATGAGTTAGCTACCAGAGACTTACCTTCTAAGTTAGATGAGCTAATCTCACTCTGCACGAAAGTTGATTTACGTTTCAGAGAGAGAGCAACTGAGCGTGGAAGATCATCTGCTCCAAAATCTTCTGCTCCTCCTCCTCGTCAACTGTCACCATCTAAAGATGAGCCCATGCAAATTGGCCGTTCCCGTTTAGCTCCTGCTGAGCGCCGAAGACGTCTCTCTGAGTCTCTTTGTCTTTACTGTGCAGCTCCGTCTCACACCATCAATGCCTGTCCCGAACGTCCGGGAAAACTCCAAACCCTAGCTCGCCCAGGAGAGGGCCGGCTAGGAGTAATGATCTCCTCTCCATCTCCTCATGATTGTAATCTCCCAGTCTCGCTTCAAGTTGCTCAACGTTATCGGAACGTCATTGCTCTCCTTGATTCCGGAGCAGCTGGGAACTTTATTACTGAAGCCTATGTTAAACGGTGGTCCCTACCCACCGAGAGACTTCCTTCCTCCTTTTCCTTAACTGCCGTGGATGGCAGTAAAATTTTTGATACTGTTATTGCTCTAAGGACTCTACCAGTTCGTCTGAGAGTGGGAGTTCTTCATTCCGAACTTATTTCACTTTTAGTGATTCCAAGAGCCACACATCCTGTGGTCCTGGGCCTTCCATGGCTCCGTCTTCACAATCCTACAATTGATTGGACGACTACGCAAATCCTGGCATGGGGTTCCTCCTGTGCAGAGACATGTTTGTTTAAAGTATTGCCTGTCTGTTCTTCCTCCCCCAGGTCGTCTGATGTTCCACCTCCTCCATATCAAGATTTCACGGATGTGTTCAGTAAAGCTTCTGCTGATATCCTTCCTCCTCATAGAGAATGGGACTGCCCGATTGATCTCGTTCCAGGGAAGGTTCCACCTCGAGGCCGAACTTATCCGTTGTCTCTGCCTGAGACGCATTCTATGGAGGAATACATTAAAGAGAACCTAGCAAAGGGGTTCATTCGACCTTCTTCTTCCCCAGCCGGCGCAGGCTTCTTTTTTGTAAAAAAGAAAGATGGTGGTCTGCGGCCGTGCATCGACTACAGAGGTTTGAACGACATTACCATCAAGAACCGTTATCCTTTACCCCTGATTACTGAGCTCTTTGACAGAGTTAGCGGAGCTACCATCTTTACAAAGCTGGACTTGCGAGGTGCATACAATCTCATCCGGATCCGTGAGGGTGACGAGTGGAAGACCGCCTTTAACACCCGTGACGGACATTATGAGTACCTCGTCATGCCCTTCGGATTGAGCAATGCTCCAGCTGTCTTCCAGCATTTTGTCAATGAGATTTTCAGAGACATTCTATACCGTCATGTCGTGGTCTATCTAGACGATATCCTCATTTTTGCCAACGATTTAGAGGAACATCGTTTTTGGGTTAAAGAGGTTCTGTCCCGTCTCCGTGTCAATCATCTCTATTGCAAATTAGAAAAATGCGTCTTTGAAGTCAAGTCCATTCCGTTTCTAGGGTACATTGTGTCCGGTTCCGGACTAGAGATGGATCCTGAGAAACTACAAGCAATTCAGAATTGGCCGGTACCCTTAACCCTCAAAGGGGTCCAGAGGTTCTTAGGGTTCGCCAATTATTACCGAAAGTTTATACGAGACTTTTCCACCATTGTGGCGCCTATTACTGCTTTCACCAAGAAGGGTGCTAACCCGTCCAAGTGGTCTGAAGAAGCCATGCAAGCTTTTCATCTTTTAAAACAGAGGTTCATCTCTGCGCCTGTCCTGAAACAGCCTGACATCGACTCTCCTTTCATCCTAGAGGTGGATGCCTCCTCCGTTGAAGTAGGAGCGGTGTTATCTCAGAGGGCTAAAGATGGCCATTTACATCCTTGCAGTTTCTTCTCCCGGAAGTTCTCCCCAGCTGAGCGCAACTATGCCATTGGCGACCAGGAGTTGCTAGCCATCAAGCTCGCTCTAGAAGAGTGGAGGTATCTGTTGGAGGGAGCTTCTCATTTAATCACCATACTTACAGACCACAAGAACCTTTTATACCTGAAGGGCGCACAATGTCTCAACCCTCGTCAGGCCAGATGGGCACTTTTCTTTTCCAGGTTCGACTTTAAACTCCAGTTCTGTCCGGGCTCTCAGAATCGCAAGGCCGATGCCCTTTCCCGCTCATGGGAGCAAGAAAATGAGTCAGAGTCTTCAGACAAGCATCCTATTATAAATCCGTTGGCATTCTCCACGGTAGGGATGGACTCTACGCCCCCATCAGGGAAAAGTTTTGTGAAGCCGATGCTAAGGAAGAAGCTCATGCATTGGGCCCATGCTTCCCGTTTTGCCGGACATACAGGTATCCAAAAAACCCTGGAGTTTATCTCTAGGTCCTATTGGTGGCCAACTCTGAAAAAGGACGTCTTGGAGTTTATTGCATCTTGCCCAAAGTGTGCCCAACATAAAGTATCCCGCCAGTCGCCTGCGGGGCAACTGGTTCCACTATCCGTTCCCCGTCGACCATGGACCCACTTGTCGATGGATTTCATTACAGACTTACCCATGTGCAACAAGTTCAATACCATCTGGGTGGTAGTTGACCGGTTCACCAAGATGGCACACTTCATTCCTCTCACCGGTCTTCCGTCAGCTTCCAAGTTGGCTCAAGTATTCATACAAGAGATCTTCCGACTCCACGGTCTTCCTGAAGAAATTATCTCAGATCGAGGAGTTCAATTCACAGCCAAATTCTGGCGAAGTTTATGTCAAGTCCTCCAAGTCAAGCTAAAGTTTTCCACGGCTTACCATCCTCAGACCAATGGTCAAACCGAGAGGGTGAATCAGGACTTGGAGGCCTTCCTCCGCATCTATGTGTCCTCCTCTCAAGATGACTGGGTTCAATTACTTCCCTGGGCCGAGTTCTGTCATAACAACCAGTATCATTCTTCATCTGCTTCAACACCATTCTTCACTAACTTTGGATTCCACCCTAAAGTTCCTGAGTTCCAACCGCTTCCAGCAACTTCTGTTCCCGCAGTGGATATCACCTTGCATCAGTTTGCCAATATCTGGAAGAGCGTACGATCAGCTCTGCTCAAGGCATCGTTCAGGTACAAGAAGTTTGCGGATAAGAAGCGTCGAGCAGTTCCTGCTCTCAAGGTGGGTGATCGGGTATGGTTATCCACGAAGAATTTGAGGTTAAGAGTTCCCAGTATGAAGTTTGCACCTCGCTATATCGGTCCTTTCAAGATTGAACAAGTCATCAATCCTGTTGCTTACAGACTCCAGTTGCCTCCCTTCTTAAAAATACCCAGGGCATTCCATGTTTCCCTGTTGAAACCGCTGATCTTGAATCGGTTTCATTCCTCACTTCCTCCAACTCCGAAAGTCCAAACTCAACGAGGCGTTGAGTATGAAGTGGCCAAGATCCTGGACTCACGTCACCGTTACGGTCAACTACAATATCTTATTGACTGGAAGGGTTATGGTCCTGAGGAACGTTCATGGACCAATGCTTCTGATGTCCATGCTCCTGCCTTGGTCCGGAGATTCCATTCCAAGTTTCCTCAAAAGCCAAAGAAGTGTCCTAGGGCCACTCCTAAAGGGGGGGGGTGCTGTCACGATCCGGGTATCTGGACGCCATTTCTTACCCATCAGATGCCTCCTAAGGCTGGCTCAGCGCTCCAGGACCGGATCCCATCTGTTATCCTAATGTTCACATTCCTGCATCCTCTCCTGTCTCTCTGAGACGCTGTCACAGTAACGCCTTATTACATCTGGCATGGCGTCTCCTGCGGCCTCCGCCGCCGTCCCTGAGCTTCTGCATGCAGAGTGTCAGAGTGGCGATTACGTCAGCCGCGGCCTCCGCTGTGTCCGCGTGGTTGGATGTGCACTTGTCAGCCTGGCGTCTCCTGTCTCCAGTGGCCGGCGCCGCCATTACTGTTTTCATTACCACATGGATTACAAACCAAACTTCCCTCCAAGTGTCTGCATGGGCGCAGCCATCTTGGATTCTGTCAGCTGATCATTTCCACCAATCTGTTCTCAGTATTGATAATCTGCATAATTGCCTAGCCAATCCCTTCCTTGCTGCAGGTATAAATACACTGTGCCTGAGCAAGGAAGGCGTCAGTGCTTTGGTTGTCAAACCTAGTTCCTCTTTGTCTCTCTCCTGTGATTGTCTTCCAGGTTCCAGCTCCTGTCTCAAGACTTCCACCATAGAGACCCGCACCAGCATTCCACCTGCGGTGTAGCCTGACTCTCCAATCCATTGTGGATTCATCTGTTTCCAGCTACAACATTTCCTGCTTCCAGCTCAGCTTCCAGCAGAGTACAGCTTCCCTTAAAGGGCCGGTGTCCTTTCTACACTTTACCACTCTCCACCGGTATTATTATTTCTCCGCTCTCAAGTTCTACATTTCAGTTCATATTTCATCGCTCCCAAGTTCATTTATTATTTAACTGGTTCCAGCCAGTATCCACTCCGTGCTAACAACAGTCTGGTTCCAGCCAGTATCCACAGCAGCTGTTTTACCTTCAGCAACCCAGCTTTTCCTGGAACACCAGCTGGCACAATCCTGGGTTATCTCCATTGCTACAGTCGGGCCTGGTAAGGACTTTCCATCTAGAAGATCATAAGAACTATCTCACACTACCAGTGCCCTGTGGCTCCTGCCATCCTGTAGTACCCAGGAACTGTATTTATTATTTGCTGACTTTTACGTTTTCTTTTACTGCTGCTGTGTTGCGGAGTTGTCATAATAAACATCATTGACTTTTATCTAAGTTGTCGTGGTCACGCCTTCGGGCAGTTATTATTCATGTTACTTACATGTCCAGGGGTCTGATACAACCTCCCAGGTTCCGGTACATCTCAGCCCCTACAACTGAGGCTGCCTCCCGTCAGCTCAGGCCCTCAGCTGTGACACCGGTAAATCTATTTCTCGTAGTCCGTAGTGGATGCTGGGAACTCCGTAAGGACCATGGGGAATAGCGGGCTCCGAAGGAGGCTGGGCACTCTAGAAAGATTTATGACTACCTGGTGTGCACTGGCTCCTCCCACTATGACCCTCCTCCAAGCCTCAGGACAATGTGCCCGGACGAGCTGACATAATAAGGAAGGATTTTGAATCCCGGGTAAGACTCATACCAGCCACACCAATCACACCGTACAACTCGTGATACTATATCCAGTTTGACAGTATGAAAACAACTGAGCCTCTCAACAGATGGCTCAACAATAACCCTTTAGTTAGCAATAACTATTTACAAGTATTGCAGACAATCCGCACTTGGGATGGGCGCCCAGCATCCACTACGGACTACGAGAAATAGATTTACCGGTGAGTAAAATCTTATTTTCTCTGACGTCCTAGTGGATGCTGGGAACTCCGTAAGGACCATGGGGATTATACCAAAGCTCCCAAACGGGCGGGAGAGTGCGGATGACTCTGCAGCACCGAATGAGAGAACTCAAGGTCCTCCTCAGCCAGGGTATCAATTTTGTAGAATTTTGCAAACGTGTTTGCCCCTGACCAAGTAACAGCTCGGCAAAGTTGTAAAGCCGAGACCCCTCGGGCAGCCGCCCAAGATGAGCCCCCCTTCCCTGTGGAATGGGCTTTCACTGATTTAGGATGCGGCAGTCCAGCCGCAGAATGCTCCTGCTGAATCGTGTCACAGATCCAGCGAGCGATAGTCTGCTTAGAAGCAGGAGCACCCAGCCTGTTGGGTGCATACAGGATAAATAGCGAGTCAATTTTCCTGACTCTAGCCGTCCTGGAAACATAATTTTTCAAGGCCCTGACTACGTCCAGTAACTTGGAATCCTCCAAGACCCTAGCAGCCGCAGGCACCACAATAGGTTGGTTCAAGTGAAAAACTGATACCACCTTAAGGAGAAACTGGGGACGAGTCCTCAATTCTGCCCTATCCATATGGAAAATCAGATAAGGACTATTATATGACAAAGCCGCCAATTCTGATACACGCCTGGCCGAAACCAAGGCCAATAACATGACCACTTTCAACGTGAGATATTTTAGATCCACGGTTTTTAGTGGTTCAAACCAATGTGATTTTAAGAAAACTCAACACCACGTTGAGATCCCAAGGTGCCACTGGAGGCACAACTGGGGGCTGAATATGCAGCACTCCTTTTACAATGTCTGAACTTCAGGTACTGAAGCTAATTTTTTTTTTTTGGAAGAAAATCGACAGAGCCGAGATCTGTATCTTAATGGAACCTAATTTTAGGCCCATAGACACTCCTGCTTGTAGGAAATGCAGAAATCGACCTAGTTGAAATTCCTCTGTTGGGGCCTTTTTGGCCTCACACCAAGCAACATATTTCCGCCATATGCGGTGATAATGTTTTGCAGTAACATCTTTCCTGGCTTGAATCAGCGTAGGAATTACTTCCTCCGGAATGCCCTTTTCCTTTAGGATCCGGCGTTCAACCGCCATGCCATCAAAACGTAGCCGCGGTAAGTCTTGGAACAGACAGGGCCCCTGCTGCAGCAGGTCCTGTCTGAGCGGCAGAGGCCATGGGTCCTCTGATATATAGTTTCTTGAAGTTCTGGGTACCAGGCTCTTCTTGGCCAATCCGGAACCATGAGTATCGTTCTTACTCCTCGCCTTCTTATTATTCTCAGTACCTTTGGTATGAGAGGCAGAGGGGGGAACACATAAACCGACTGGTACACCCACGGTGTTACCAGAGCGTCCACAGCTATCGCCTGAAGGTCCCTTGACCTGGCGCAATATCTTTTATAGCTTTTTGTTGAGGCGGGACGCCTTCATGTCCACCTGTGGCCTTTCCCAATGGTGTACAATCCTTTGGAAGACTTCTGGATGAAGTCCCCACACTCTCGGGTGGAAGTCGTGTCTGCTGAGAAGATCTGCTTCCCAGTTGTCCACTCCGGGAATGAACACTGCTGACAGTGTTAACACATGATTTTCCGCCCATCGGAGAATCCTTGTGGCTTCTGCCATCGCCATCCTGCTTCTTGTGCCGCCCTGTTGGTTTACATGGGCGACTGCCGTGATGTTGCCTGATTGGATCAGGACCGGCTGGTTTTGAAGCAGAGGCCTTGCCTGACTCAGGGCATTGTAAATGTCCCTCTGTTCCAGAATATTTATGTAGGGAAGTCACCTGACTTGACCAAAGTCCCTGGAAGGTTCTTCCCTGTGTGACTGCCCCCCAGCCTCAAAGGCTGGCATCCATGGTCACTAGGACCTAGTCCTGTATGTCGAACCTGCGGCCCTCTTAAAGATGGGCACTCTGCAGCCACTACAGTAGAGATACCCTGGTCCTTGGAGACAGGGTTATCAGCCTAATGCATCTGAAGATGCGACCCGGACCACTTGTCTAACAGGTCCCCCTGAAAAGTTCTTGCATGGAACCTGCCGAATGGGATTGCTTCGTAGGAAGCTATCATTTTTCCCAGGACTCGCGTGCAATGATGCACCGATAACTGTTTTGGCTTCAGGAGGTCTCTGACTAGAGATGACAGCTCCTTGGCTTTCTCCTCCTGGAGAAACACTTATTTCTGGTCTGTGTCCAGAACCATCCCCAGGAACAGTAGACGTGTCGTAGGAACCAGCTGTGACTCTGGACTGTTTAGAATCCAACCGTGCTGTTGTAGCACTTTCCAAAATAGTGCTACCCCGACTAGCAACTGCTCCTTGGACTTCGCCCTTATAAGGAGATTGTCCAAATACGGGATAATTAAAAACTCCCCTTTTCGAAGGAGTATCCTCATTCCGGCCATTACCATGGTAACACCCTCGGTGCCCTGTACAGTCCAAACGGCAGAGTCTGGACTTGGTAATGGTAATCCTGTACCACAATCTGAGGTACTCCTGGCGAGGATAGTAAATAGGGACATGCATCCTTGATGTCCCGGGATACCATGTAATCCCCCTCGTCCAGGCTTGCAATAACCGCCCTGAGCGATTCCATCTTGAACTTGAATTTTTTATGTATGTGTTCAAGGATTTTAAATATAAAAAAGGGTCACAACGAACCATGCGGTTTCGGTACCCCAAAACCGTGTGGAATAGTAACCCCGTCCTTGTTGGAGTAGGGGCACCTTAAGTATTACCTGCTGGGAATACAGCTTATTAATTGCCTCTAGCACAGCCTCCCTGCCTGAGGGAGTTGTCGGCAAGGCATATTTGAGGAAACGGCGGGGGGAAGACATATCGAATTCCAGCATGTACCCCTGAAATACTACTTGAATGAAACAGGGATCCACCTGTGAGCGAGCCCACTGATCGCTGAAATTTTTGAGACGGCCCCCCACCGTACCTGGCTACACCTGTGGAGCCCCCGCGTCATGCTGTGGACTCAGAGGAAGCGAGAGAAGAATTATGATTCTGGGAACAGGCTGACTGGTGCAGCTTTTTCCCTCTTCCCTTGTCTCTGTACAGAAAGGAAGCGCCATTGACCCGCTTGCTTTTCTGAAGCCGAAAGGACTGTACCAGATAATACAGTGCTTTCTTAGTCTGTGAGGAAACTTGAGGTAAAAATATTTCTTCCCAGCTGTTGCTGCGGATACGAGGTCCCAGAGACCATCCCCAAATAATTCCTCACCCTTATAAGGCAGAATCTCTATGCGCCTTTTAAGGGCAGATTCACCTGTCCAGTGACAGGTCTCTAATACCCTCCTGACAGAATGGACATTACATTCATTTTGGATGCCAGCCGGCAAAATATCCCTCTGTGCATCCCTCATATATAAGACGACGTCTTTAATATGTTCTCATGTTAGCAAACTAGTATGTTTGACAGGGTCACCGACCACGCTGCAGCAGCACGCTCTGCAGGTTTCAGTCTAGTACCTGAGTGTGTAAATACAGACTTCAGGATAGCCTCCTGCTTTTTATCAACAGGTACCTTCAAAGTGGCCGTTCCTAAAACGGCAGTGCCAAACCTATTTTGACAACCGTGTGAGCGCCTTATCCACCCTAGGGGATATCTCCCAGCGTAACTTATCCCCTGGCGGGAAAAGGTACGCCATCAGTAACTTTTTAGAAATTACCAGTTTCTTATCAGGGGGAACCCACGCTTTTCACACACTTCATTCATTCATCTGATGGGGGAACAAAACACTGCCTGCTTTTTCTCCCCAAACATAAAAACCCATTTTTTAGAGGTTAATGTCATAAATGTGTAACACATTTTTTATTGCCGGGATCAAGTCACGGATGTTCCTAGTGGATTGTGTATATGTCTCAACCTAGTCGACACTGGAGTCAGACTCCGTGTCGACATCTGTGTCTGCCATCTGAATGAGCGGGTGTTTTTGAGCCCCTGATGGCCTTTGAGACGCCTGGGCAGGCACGGGCTGAGAAGCCGGCTGTCCCACAGCTGTTACGTCATCCACCCTTTTATGTAAGGAGTTGACACTGTCGGTTAATACCTTTTACCTAACCATCCACTCTGGTGTCGGCCCCACAGGGGGCGACATCACATTTATCGGCATCTGCTCCGTCACTATATAAGCCTCCTCCTCAAACCTGTCGACACAGCTGTACCGACACACCGCACACACACAGGGAATGCTCTGACTGAGGACAGGACCCACAAAGCCCTTTGGGGAGACAGAGAGAGAGTATGCCAGCACACACCAGAGCGCTATATAATGTGGGGATTAACACTATAACTGAGTGAATTTTCCCCCATAGCTGCTTGTATATACAATATTGCGCCTAAATTTAGTGCCCCCCCTCTCTTTTTAACCCTTTGAGCCTGAAAACTACAGGGGAGAGCCTGGGGAGCTTTCTTCCAGTTGCACTGTGAAGAGAAAATGGCGCCAGTGTGTCTGAGGGAGATAGCTCCGCCCCTTTTCTGCGGCCTATTCTCCCGCTTTTTCCTGGATTCTGGCAGGGGTATTTACCACATATATAGCCTCTGGGGCTATATATTGTGGTATTTTTGCCAGCCAAGGTGTTTTTATTGCTGCTCAGGGCGCCCCCCCCCAGCGCCCTGCACCCTCAGTGACCGGAGTGTGAAGTGTGCATGAGGAGCAATGGCGCACAGCTGCAGTGCTGTGCGCTACCTTGGTGAAGACTGATGTCTTCTGCCGCCGATTTTCCGGACCTCTTCTTGCTTCTGGCTCTGTAAGGGGGACGGCGGCGCGGCTCCGGGACCGAACACCAAGGACTGGGCCTGAGGTCGATCCCTCTGGAGCTAATGGTGTCCAGTAGCCTAAGAAGCCCAATCCGGCTGCAAGCAGGCGAGTTCGCTTCTTCTCCCCTTAGTCCCTCGCTGCAGTGAGCCTGTTGCCAGCAGGTCTCACTGAAAATAAAAAACCTAATTCTATACTTTCTTTCTAGAGGCTCAGGAGAGCCCCTAGTGTGCATCCAACCTCGGCCGGGCGCAAGATCTAACTGAGGCTTGGAGGAGGGTCATAGTGGGAGGAGCCAGTGCACACCAGGTAGTCCTAAATCTTTCTAGAGTGCCCAGCCTCCTTCGGAGCCCGCTATTCCCCATGGTCCTTACGGAGTTCCCAGCATCCACTAGGACGTCAGAGAAATTATTATTTACCACATGGTAAAACGGGCTATAATTGGATAGCCCGATAGTACTATCAGACTAAAAAGCCAATTTTTACCTTGCGTAAATTACTGCATTTAATATAATTCCACTCATAATTGATATCCTGTAGAAGACTATTTTGTCTTTGCTGGGACTTATTGCACATTTTAAAGCCACCTATTTTATGGAAATTAGTACATAGATGCCACAGCTTAAAAAATAACAGTTTGAAGCTGATTGGTTGGTACATGGGACCCTATACAGCATCAGTTGCAGTTAACAAAACTGCTTGCGATCACATGCTGGGGGCTGCTCAGCATGCAAATGGCCTTCAGCGATGTGACAGCAATTGCGATAGCATCGCTGTCTCTGCAAATTAAGGAATGACTGCCTTCCTGCGCAGCCTGGCTGCGAAGGCAGGCACAAGTCGGCCATCTTACCTGTCGCAGCAGCTGCATGTGACATCACGCTGCTGCACCAAAAACAGCCCAGACCCACCAGCATTTGGATGCTCTCCTCCCGCATTTGAATTACTGAGATGTGATCGCATCTCCCTGTCTGCGCACGTTGAGGAGATCCATACTGAATAAGGCCTTTTATCTCTCTCCAAACCTCCTCCAATAGTGCTTAACATGCAATCCCAATCTAAACCAAGTCACAGCTCTGGTGGATGAACCACATAATAAGATTTTACTCACCGGTAAATCTATTTCTCGTAGTCCGTAGTGGATGCTGGGAACTCCGTAAGGACCATGGGGAATAGACGGGCTCCGCAGGAGACTGGGCACTCTAAAAGAAAGATTAGGTACTATCTGGTGTGCACTGGCTCCTCCCACCATGACCCTCCTCCAGACCTCAGTTAGGATACTGTGCCCGGAAGAGCTGACACAATAAGGAATGATTTTGAATCCCGGGTAAGACTCATACCAGCCACACCAATCACACCGTATAACTCGTGATACTACATCCAGTTAACAGTATGAAATATAACTGAGCCTCTCAACAGATGGCTCAACAATAACCCTTAGTTAGGCAATAACTACATACAAGTATTGCAGACAATCCGCACTTGGGATGGGCGCCCAGCATCCACTACGGACTACGAGAAATAGATTTACCGGTGAGTAAAATCTTATTTTCTCTGACGTCCTAGTGGATGCTGGGAACTCCGTAAGGACCATGGGGATTATACCAAAGCTCCCAAACGGGCGGGAGAGTGCGGATGACTCTGCAGCACCGAATGAGAGAACTCAAGGTCCTCCTCAGCCAGGGTATCAATTTTGTAGAATTTTAGCAAACGTGTTTGCCCCTGACCAAGTTGCAGCTCGGCAAAATTGTAAAGCCGAGACCCCTCGGGCAGCCGCCCAAGATGAGCCCACTTTCCTCGTGGAATGGGCTTTTACTGATTTAGGATGCGGCAATCCAGCCGCAGAATGCTCCAGCTGAATTGTGCTACAAATTCAGCGAGCAATATTCTGCTTAGAAGCAGGAGCACCTATTTTGTTGGGTGCCTACAGGATAAAAAGCGAGTCAGTTTTCCTGACTCCAGCCGTCCTGGAAATATAAATTTTTAAGGCCCTGACTACGTCCAGTAACTTAGAATCTTCCAAGTCCCTAGTAGCCGCAGGCACTACAATAGGTTGGTTCAAGTGAAAAGCTGATACCACCTTAGGGAGAAACTGGGGACGAGTCCTCAATTCTGCCCTATCCATATGGAAAATCAGATAAGGGCTTTTACATGACAAAGCCGCCAATTCTGACACACGCCTGGCCGAAGCCAAGGCCAATAACATGACCACTTTCCACGTGAGATATTTCAAATCCACAGTTTTAAGTGGCTCAAACCAATGTGATTTTAAGAAACTCAACACCACGTTGAGATCCCAAGGTGCCACAGGAGGCACAAAAGGGGGCTGAATATGTAGCACTCCCTTTACAAATGTCTGAACTCCAGGCAGTGAAGCCAGTTCTGTCTGGAAGAAAATCGACAGAGCCGAAATCTGGACCTTAATGGAACCCAATTTTAGGCCCATAGTCACCCCTGACTGTAGGAAGTGCAGAAAACGACCAGCTGAAATTCCTCTGTTGGGGCCTTCCTGGCCTCACACCACGCAACATATTTTCGCCAAATACGGTGATAATGGTTTGCGGTTACTTCTTTCCTGGCTTTTATCAGCGTAGGAATGACTTCCTCCGGAATGCCCTTTTCCTTTAGGATCCGGAATTCAACCGCCATGCCGTCAAACGCAGCCACGGTAAGTCTTGGAACAGACAGGGCCCCTGCTGTAGCAGATCCTGTCTGAGCGGTAGAGGCCATGGGTCCTCTGATATCATTTCTTGAAGTTCTGGGTACCAAGCTCTTCTTGGCCCATCCGGAACCACGAGTATCGTTCTTACTCCTCGTTTTCTTATTATTCTCAGTACCTTTGGTATGAGAGGCAGAGGAGGGAATACATAAACCGACTGGTACACCCACGGTGTCACTAGAACGTCCACAGCTATTGCCTGAGGGTCCCTTGACCTGGCGCAATATCTAGTTTTTTGTTTAGGCGGGACGCCATCATGTCCACCTGTGGCCTTTCCCAACGGTTTACCAACAGTTGGAAGACTGCTGGATGAAGTCCCCACTCTCCCGGGTGTAGGTCGTGTCTGCTGAGGAAGTCTGCTTCCCAGTTGTCCACTCCCGGAATGAACACTGCTGACAGTGCTAAGACGTGATTTTCCGCCCATCGGAGAATCCTTGTGGCTTCTGCCATCGCCATCCTGCTTCTTGTGCCGCCCTGTCGGTTTACATGGGCGACTGCCGTGATGTTGTCTGATTGGATCAGTACCGGCTGGTTTTGAAGCAGAGGCCTTGCCAGACTTAGGGCATTGTAAATGGCCCTCAGTTCCAGAATATTTATGTGTAGGGACGACTCCTGACTTGACCAAAGTCCTTGGAAATTTCTTCCCTGTGTGACTGCCCCCCAGCCTCGAAGGCTGGCATCCGTGGTTACCAGGACCCAGTCCTGTATGCCGAATCTGCGGCCCTCTTGAAGATGAGCACTCTGCAGCCACCACAGTAGAGATACCCTGGTCCTTGGAGACAGGGTTATCAGCCGATGCATCTGAAGATGCGATCCCGACCACTTGTCCAAGAGGTCCCACTGAAAGGTTCTTGCATGGAACCTGCCGAATGGAATTTTGCTTCGTAAGAAGCTACCATTTTTCCCAGGACTCGTGTGCAGTGATGCACCGATACCTGTTTTGGTTTCAGGAGGTCTCTGACTAGAGATGACAGCTCCTTGGCTTTCTCCTGCGGGAGAAACACTTTTTTCTGTTCTGTGTCCAGAACCATCCCCAGGAACAGTAGGCGTGTGGTAGGAACCAGCTGTGACTTTGGAATGTATAGAATCCATCCGTGCTGTTGTAGCACTTCCCGAGATAGTGCTACTCCGACCAACAACTGCTCCTTGGACCTCGCCTTTATAAGGAGATCTTCCAAGTACGGGATAATAAAAACTCCCTTTTTTCGAAGCAGTATCATCATTTCTGCCATTACCTTGGTAAAGACCCTCGGTGCCGTGGACAGTCCAAACGGCAGTGTTTGGAATTGGTAATGGCAATCCTGTACCACAAATCTGAGGTACTCCTGGTGAGGATGGTAAATGGGGACATGTAGGTAAGCATCCTTGATGTCCAGGGATACCATGTAATCCCCCTCCTCCAGGCTTGCAATAACCGCCCTGAGCGATTCCATCTTGAACTTGAATTTTTTTATGTATGTGTTCAAGGATTTCAAATTTAAAATGGGTCTCACCGAACCGTCCGGTTTCGGTACCACAAACAGTGTGGAATAGTAACCCCTTCCTTGTTGAAGTAGGGGCACCTTGACTATCACCTGCTGGGAATACAGCTTGTGAATTGCCTCTAGCACAGCCTCCCTGCCTGAGGGAGTTG
Source organism: Pseudophryne corroboree (assembly GCF_028390025.1). Classification (NCBI taxonomy): domain Eukaryota; kingdom Metazoa; phylum Chordata; class Amphibia; order Anura; family Myobatrachidae; genus Pseudophryne; species Pseudophryne corroboree. The sequence continues at coordinate 428,483,633 of NC_086447.1, read as the reverse complement.
TCGGCAAGGCAGATTTGAGGAAACGGCGGGGGGGAGACGCCTCGAATTCCAGCTTGTACCCCTGAGATACTACTTGAAGGATCCAGGGATCCACCTGTGAGCGAGCCCACTGATCGCTGACATTTTTGAGGCGGCCCCCCACCGTACCTGGCTACGCCTGTGGAGCCCCCGCGTCATGCGGTGGACTCAGAGGAAGCGGGGGAAGAATTTTGATTCTTGGAACTGGCTGACTGGTGCAGCTTTTTCCCTCTTCCCTCGTCTCTGTGCAGAAAGGAAGCGCCTTTGACCCGCTTGCTTTTCTGAAGCCGAAAGGACTGTACCTGATAATACAGTGCTTTCTTAGGCTGTGAGGAAACCTGAGGAAATTTTTTTTTCCAGCTGTTGCTGTGGATACGAGGTCCCAGAGACCATCCCCAAACAATTCCTCACCCTTATAAGGCTCTATGTGCCTTTTAAAGTCAGCATCACCTGTCCAGTGTCGGGTCTCTAATACCCTCCTGACAGAATGGACATTGCATTAATTCTGGATGCCAGCCGGCAAAATATCCCTCTGTGCATCCCTCATATATAAGACGACGTCTTATGTTCGCAAAATAGTATCCCTGTTTGACAGGGTTACAGACCACGCTGCAGCAGCACTATCTGCAGGTCTCAGTCTAGTACCTGAGTGTGTAAATACAGACTTCAGGATAGCCTCCTGCTTTTTATCAGCAGGTACCTTCAAAGTGGCCGTATCCTAAGACGGCAGTGCCACCTTTTTTGACAAACGTGTGAGCGCCTTATCCACCCTAGGGGATATCTCCCAGCGTAACTTATCCTCTGGCGGGAAAGGGTACGCCATCAGTAACTTTTTAGAAATTACCAGTTTCTTATTGGGGGAACCCACGCTTTTTCACACTTCATTCACTCATTTGATGGGGGAACAAAACACTGCCTGCTTTTTCTCCCCAAACATAAAACCCTTTTTTAGTGGTAATTGGGTTAATGTCAGAAATGTGTAACACATTTTTTATTGCCGGGATCATGTAACGGATGTTCCTAGTGGATTGTGTATATGTCTCAACCTCGTCAACACTGGAGTCAGACTCCGTGTCGACATCTGTGTCTGCCATCTGAGGGAGCGGGCGTTTTTGAGCCCCTGATGGCCTTTGAGACGTCTGGGCAGGCGCGGGCTGAGAAGCCGGCTGTCCCATAGCTGTTACGTCATCCAGCCTTTTATGTAAGGAGTTGACACTGTCGGTTTATACCTTCCACCTATCCATCCACTCTGGTGTCGGCCCCACAGGGGGCGACATTACATTTATCGGCATCTGCTCTGCCATCACATAAGCCTCCTCATCAAACGTGTCGTCACAGCCGTACCGACACACACACAGGGAATGCTCTGACTGAGGACAGGACCCCACACAGCCCTTTGGGGAGACAGAGAGTATGCCAGCACACACCAGAGCGCTATATAATTTTGGGATTAACACTATATTGAGTGAATTTTTCCCAATAGCTGCTTGTATATACAATATTGCGCCTACATTTTGTGCCCCCCCTCTCTTTTTAACCCTTTGAGCCTGAAAACTACAGGGGAGAGCCTGGGGAGCTGTCTTCCAGCTGCACTGTGAAGAGAAAATGGCTCCAGTGTGCTGAGGGAGAAGCCCCGTCCCTTTTTCAACTGACTTTCTCCCGCTTTTTCTGTAATACTGGCAGGGGTAATTTTACATCTATATAGCCTCTAGGACTATATATGATGTAGATTTGCCAGCCAAGGTGTCATATATTGCCCTCAGGGCGCCCCCCCCAGCGCCCTGCACCCTCAGTGACCGGAGTGTGAAGTGTGCATGAGGAGCAATGGCGCACAGCTGCAGTGCTGTGCGCTACCTTGGTGAAGACCGAAGTCTTTTGCCGCCGATTTTCCGGACCTCTTCTTGCTTCTGGCTCTGTAAGGGGGACGGCGGCGCGGCTCCGGGAACGAACACCAAGGCCAGTTCCATGCGGTCGATCCCTCTGGAGCTAATGGTGTCCAGTAGCCTAAGAAGCCCAAGCTAGCTGCAAGCAGGTAGGTTCGCTTCTTCTCCCCTTAGTCCCTCGATGCAGTGAGCCTGTTGCCAGCAGGTCTCACTGTAAAATAAAAAACCTAAAATAAACTTTCTTTCTAGGAGCTCAGGAGAGCCCCTAGTGTGCATCCAGCTCGGCCGGGCACAGAAATCTAACTGAGGTCTGGAGGAGGGTCATGGTGGGAGGAGCCAGTGCACACCAGATAGTACCTAATCTTTCTTTTAGAGTGCCCAGTCTCCTGCGGAGCCCGTCTATTCCCCATGGTCCTTACGGAGTTCCCAGCATCCACTAGGACGTCAGAGAAAAATTGTAAAGCTGGGTACACACAAAACGATATGTCGTCCAATCCAGCATATCGTACTGACACATCGTCTAGTGTACCCACTATATTGCTGGTGATGTATGCAGGACCATGGAAGACACTGCATGGCCGCCGCTTTCGGCAAGTGTGTATGCACTATCCTGGTACCCTGCTGGGTCCCATCGTGTGCGATGTCGCTGGGAACACACATTGATGGGGCAGATGTATTAAGCCTGGAGAAGGCATAAAGAATTGATAAAGCAGTGATATCTGCAAGGTGATAACGCACCAGACAATAAGCTCATAACTGTCAATTTACATATTAGAGCTGATTGGCTGGTGCATTATCACCTTGCACTTATCACTGGTTTATCACTTCCCCAGACTTAATACCTCAGCCCCAATGATTGAATATGTAGTGTGTACCCAGCTTTACGTGGTATAAACTAAGGGGGTAGTTTAAATCTGATCATAGATGTGCTAAATTTAGCACATCTATGATCATTTACCTCTGATATGCGGGAAGATGTCCAGCACAGGGATAGTCCGCCCCACATGTCAGGCCCTACCCCCCCCCCCCCCCCCCCGCATAGGCGCAAAAGCATTGCACATAGGCGATTCTTTTGCACCTGGCGAGTAACTCCCTGCGCGCTGGCAGTCTGCTACTCGCCGTGTCCTGGGTCGCAGCGGCTGCGTGTGACATCACACAGCTGCGGCGGCCTGCCCCCCCCAACGGTCCGGACATGCCTGCAGGCGTCAATCAGGCAACGCAGGCGTCAATCAGGCAGAGACGATCGCAGTCCTGAGATGCTGATAGTATCTCACTGGGCTCCCAGGGTGCGCACGTGCAGTGCGGCCACTGCGCGTGCACACTCCAGCAAGGGCTTCAGTCTACGATCGCTTGCGCGATCCAGTCTGAATTAGCCCCTAAGCTTGAAATAAATTGTACATAATTGAACCGTTATTGTATATAAAATAAACATTTAACGTTGCCATAAATTGTGCAAGCTTTCACAATATAAGCGAAAACATTAGGCCAGCCAATACTTTTAAAAACAAACTGAATATTGTATTTTTGTGATAATACACTGTCACATTTTAATGTCACTGTATACTGCATACAACTGTGGGCGTCAATTAAAGAATTACCTTCAAAACTAAAAATCAGGGGCTTTCCGTGAATGTGAAGTTATGTAGTGTGTTTATGAAAAGAGTGAGGGACTTTTTTCCTCGTCTTCTCTAGTGCTGGGCGGAGGGATACCATAGTCAGTGAGAGCCGATCCCTCTCTGGCTTGTTGTTTCCTCCTCCCTCCGCCTGGTTTTACATGGTGGAGAGCGGAGGCTTCTCTTTCTCCTTCCTGCTCCAGACCCTGACAGCTCCAGGGGCAGGGCCCGGGGATCCGCTCCGGCGGCGGTGGCGGGAGTAGGCAGTAGTGAAATCAAAGGAGGAGGAGGGGGGGATACTCAGCCACCCCAACATGTCCTCCTCCAGCAGCCAGCACAGCACCGAGCTCAAATCCGGTATGTGCGACCTCACAGCAGCAGCACCCCCACCCCCCAATAAAGCATATGTACGGCTGTGTGCGGCGGAGGATGCTGCTGCTGCTGCGTGTGTCCCTCACCCTCTCTTTCTGTGTCTTACAGAGCTATATTTCCTCGTTGCCAGATTCCTGGAAGATGGACCCTGCCAGGAGGCAGCTCAGGTATAAAGCTAAGGAAAGGGGGTGGTCCCCCCTCATTCCGCCCCAGTCCTGTGCTAACCCCCCAGTATCTGTGCCCAGGTGGGTTTCGGGGTTCGGGACATGTTGTGACCCTCTGCTCTCTCTTCCCAGGTCCTGATCCGAGAGGTGGAAAAGAAAGAGGTGAGCGGGGACCCGGAATTGGGGAGTGGGTAACTTCAGAGCCCCCCTATACTGTGTACTGAGCACCGTGCCCCCCTGCTGCCACATCGCTGCCCCCCCTGGAGGGCTCATGCCGAGCCCTTGCTCACAAGACAACATGAGAATGGCAAGGCTCGCAGCCTCCCGCACCCTCCCCCTCCCAGCCAGGCAGCACCTAACGGGGGGCGTGGGAGCCATGTAGGAGTATTGGGGGGCTGCGGGGTGATGTGGTGCCCCGGCTATCACACCCCCTGGCAGTATGGGGGTCGGTGGGCAGCTGGCTGTGGGGCTGCAGTGGGGAGCTCCGGGAGGGAGAGGGGCAGGGACGCTCAGGCACACCAGCATGGACGCTGCAGCCAGAAAGCTCACCAAACAGCAATATAAATATAAGTAGTTAGAGATGCGCCCTGACCAGGCTGCGTGCTGCTGACAGACCCCTCGCCCTGTCTTTCTCTTGCAGCTGCTGCCGAAAAGGGCGGACTGGACGGGCAAGGAGCACCCCAGGACCTACCAGAATTTGGTGAGACTTTCCTACCGCTCAGGAAAGTTTTTTTATTACCTTATATTTTCGCACAGTGAAATAAAATTGAATTTCCCGCATTTTTTTTTGTACTTGCCACTGATGTATGGTGCATGCACTAAGTCTGGCAGTGGGGTTATCGGGCGGCGTGAGGCTTTGCGCTGGAGCCTCTAGCACTGTTGGCTGGAGGCTACTTTCGGGGTGACCGGTATTTACCTTTTTGTAGAGTCAGGTAAATGCCATGTTAATATGCTAGAAATAAAAGAGACGTCATAGATGTTGTGCAGCAGCGAGGGGATGGAGGCGGGACCTGCGTGAAGCCTTGGAAGCAGGAGGGGGAGGAGGACGGAGGGCCTCCTCCTTCTGCTCTGTGCTCACTGCTCTGCCCCAGGCACATCTCACATCACTGCAAGCATGGCAAACACTAGTTATTTCAGCTAAAAAAGGCCTCAGCTGACCAGGAATGCAGCTATTTATTGTGATATACTCCTTATTAGTTTTGCTGTAAGTAGACTGCTTGCATATGCATTGTTTTTAACATGACATGCCGTGGTTGTGTAGTATTTCTTCACTAGGCAAATATTAGCTTAGGTTGTCGTTATGTGAATGTCGAGTATGTCATTTGGCATTAGTTTACATTGTGAAGTCAAAGGGTTAATCCTGATTTGTTTTAATACGTTGCCATTTTGTGGTCCATCACTATCTTGGTATTTAGAACAGAACAGTTTTTCATGTCGGTTTGTTGCCTTATTTGTCTGTGTAAGTGACAGGCTAATGTAATTGTTACAATAGTAGCTTTGATTTCAGTGTTTGTTTACTATTACAGTGGTAGTATAACACATTTCTTAAATGTTTTACATCTGCTTTGTTCTCACAATGGTGTCAATTCAATTTGCTGACAATTGAATAGCGCCGGGAATTAGCTGCCGGCGCTGTTCAATACAGCACCGTGTGACACTTAATTGTCGGGAATTCCGACAAAAGTGCTGGCATGTGGCCGGCGCGAGGATGATTCTGTAGGGAATTGGCATTGTGATGGGCAGTTAAGTCGGAGAATGCCCAGTCTCCCAACAAATCAACCTGTTAAGTCTGGGGGAACGGGCATTCGCCAACTTAACATGAACAGAATTGAATAGCGACACAAGCTAATTCCCGGCGCTATTCAACTGTCGGCAAATTGAATTGACCCCAATATGAAATGTTTCTTTTCTTCCGTTTTAGGGGGTTGGGATGTACAGCTTTTCCACAAAAATTATTCTTATGTGTATGCATACATAATGGTCTAATAATTTTCTTTACTTGTGTCACTTACAGTATGTACTCTTAACTGGTAACTGTTATTTTCTTTACCTTTGTAAGTGTGTATTGCCACCTCGCTATTTACAGTACTTTGGCAACTGATGCCTTTATAAATAAAAGATTTTAATACCTGAAGATAAGTGTTATATGAATACAAAATATTCACTGAAGCAGATTTAGGATTTCATTTCCTTGTTACATCAAGGTTCAGTTATTTGCATGCTTAGGTTATTTGTAATCACTAGAGGGTGGTAGACTAAAAGCTGTTTTCAAAGAGAATATTTTAAGACTTGGACAACTGGACAGCCCTCTGTAAAAGTATTCTATTAGAATCTATCTGTAATTGTCCATTTTTGAATGACTTTAACTTACTAACTTATCAATGACGTGGAAGTGTAAAATAAATTGCTTTTGTTTTCCCACTATTCGCTACAGCCATGTGGTATGGAGTTTTTTTAATTTATTTTTTTGAGAGCATTATTTGTTGGTGTTGAAAAGAACACAAGTGAGCGAAATCGGTGTACTTTAAACCATGTATTTTGCAAAGGTCTTCAGAGGACTAAGTAGTCACATGAGGTTGGAATACCCATTACAAGGACAATTACTTAGAATTTTTTAAAGGTTAATTGGTTTACTGACTTTCTAAGCCCTACATGACCAGGGTCCTAGGTACCTGTAGCAGCTTCAGATTCCGTACTGCCCCGCTCAATTACTGCAATTTGTAGATTAATTACTTCTAGCATTATCTAGAATCTCCCATAATTCCTCTGCGTGTTGCGCTTTTAGCCATGCAGCGCTGACTCTATGGGGCTGATTCAATTGTTTTACCCTGTGGATACAACCAGGGGGCGCAAAACAGAGCAATTCCGTTGTTGCTCCATTTAGGCACCTAGTAGCTGCAGGGCTGACATTTTTTGTCGCAGCCTAATGATGTGACAGAAAAAAATGTGTGGAAACTCTGCGTTTTGGGCTAAATGGGGGTTTAGATGGCCAAAGCAGGGAGTTTAGAAGGTTTTAGACTCCTAAATCTGGTCTGTTTGGGCTTGACATGCGCGATGTGCATGGGCGCCCAAACACAATTGGATTGTGACAATTGTTTGGGTGTCTAATTTTTAGATGGCCAAAACAATTGAATCGGCTCCAGTGGAACTCTCTTCCCCGCACAATTTGAGAGGACCCCACTCTAGAATCCTTAATAAACATACTCAAGACTGTACTGTTCACTCAAGCATTTGCTTAAGGGCCCTACACACTGCACGATAGTAATGAAAGATATGAACGATCTCGTTCATTAATGAACGAGATACCGCTCATATCTTTCAGTGTGGAGGCACCAGCGATGAAAGATGCGCGGCCCCGCGCTCGTTCATCGCTGGTGGCCTGTGCATGCAGGCCAATATGGACGATCTCGTCCATATTTGCCTGCACTTCTATGGAGCCGAGTGACGAAGAGAGTGAAGAAACTTCACTCCACATGTCACTACCCACCCTGCCGCCGGGTCGGCCGTATCTGCCGTCAGGCAGCTCGGCGGTGGATCGCTCAATGTGTAGGGCCCTTTAGCTATTACACTGAAAGATATGAACGATCCTATTCAGTAATGAACAAGATATTGTTCATATCTTTTCAGTGTGTATGCACCAACGATGAATGATGTGCGGGCCTGCACTCGTTCATCGTTGGTGTCAGCTCGTTTATGCCTGCAAGCCAATATGGACAATATTGTCCATATTAGCATGCAGGGCTACGGGTGGAGTGAAGAAACTTTAACTGAACCGCTATTTGGGGTGGAAAAAAAATTACAGAGCAATGTGGCTGAATTGGTAAATATGAGCCACATATTTCAAAACTCTATTGTGTTAACACATAGTGGGTACCTATACAGTGTGTTCTCCTAGTGGTCAATGGACTCTGTTTGCTGACCTGCTTTAAATGCAGGTGTAAACTTGCACAGGTGCAAGCCTGAATGCAGATGAGTTCAGATTCAGAGAATAGTATCTCCATTTATCCTTTATTGGACAAAGTGTAACTGAATGACCTTTTGAAAGTCCCAATAGTCACTCCTCTGAGATGAACGTGTGTTTTTGTGTAATTAGGCAGCATTCATTTGTGTGTCTTGGAGCACTACACTTTGTTTGTTTTAAAGAATTTGTTCCATTAAGGTCCATACACACTAGACGATGTCGCTCTATGAGCGTTGTCGTCTAGTGTTTCCCCTCCCGGGCGGTCGGCGGCCGCCCATACACACTGATTGATATGACCGCTCATATAACTCGGGGACGTCACACAGATGCCGTGCATGCAGCTCCTGGACGACAGTCCATATCGAGCTTGCATGCACTGCTGACAGTGGCAATGGTTGTCGACACGTGGGGCCGCGCATCAGTAGTCTCTGTCTGCATACACACTTGCCGATAAAATGAGCGACATTGCTCAGGAAGGGGGGAGAATGAGCGACGTTGCTCATTTTATCGGCAAGTGTGTATGGGCCTTTTAGGGTTTGTTACTTGTTTGTGATTAACTTTAGCACTTTCCAGTTTCTGAATTGCTCATTGCTAAAAAAAATTCCGTGACGGTGTGTGTATATGTATATATGTGTGTATATGTATATATATGTGTGTGTATATGTATGTTCTCACTTAACGGAAAAATGTCACCTGCATCGGTGCCTTCATAAAAATTGTAGATACGCTCCCAAACAATGCTGCACTCTGGTTCACCTTCACAAATAAGAACGGGTGTGGACTCCCATGTAGATATCAACGTTTCAATATTTATATTGTCATCAGGATACAAACACCATCATACCTTTTATGGAGAACCATAACCACGTGAATGCCGGCGTCGGGTGTGGGACCGCTCACCCGCCCTGTTCCCGCGCTGAAAAAAAGACGTCATAGACCCGCATCTCATGCTTCCCGTATACAATCACCATAGCAACAGGTCAACCTTGAAACAAACAAGCATAGGGAGATTCAGACAATACTGTCTATATTCAAAACGTACTCTGAGCACCAACAAACTAAAATCATAAAAAGATCTAACACATCAGTATATTAACGTAATGCTGCATAGGCAAGATTTTCGTTTAACCCTTTTGGAGCAATCACATTAAGACGGTGAATCCATTGCGCCTCGCAGCGCAATAATTGTAAAGGTCTATTGCCCCCTCTAATGCTTACGGGACCGTATCAATCATGCGGTACCGGAGACTATTAAGGGGATGTTTAAATAATGCAAAATGCCGGGCAACAGGCTGATCACTTGTCCTAGACGCAATAGCTACCCGTATAGCTGCTCTGTGGTTGCCCATACGTTCTTTAAATTTACTCTGTCTTGCCGATATACGACAGACCACATGGGCACACAATTTGATATATAACGAACGTAGAGTTACATGTAAAGTAATGCCTAATAGAGAACTGTTTTCCCTAATGGGGATGGAAAAAAACATCTCCCGTAAGGAGGAACTGACATGTAGTGCAGGTGCATTTAAAGCACCCCACACGAGTGTTAGATGAAAACATAGTTTTTCTGTTAGTGCGTGCCGTAGTTAGGGTCTTTATTAATGAATCTTTCAAATTTCTGCCCCTCGAAAAACTGGGCATTAACTCCCAATCCTTAAGATGTAGTTTATCATCACTCTGAATGATAGGCCATAATTTTTTTGCTTTATTTATAATGACCGGTGACATATCATTATAACAGCTCACCCAAGGGAGTTTGTTCTTTATACCCTTAGGAATTGTGCTTTCCCCTCTATGTAATAACTTTGTACGATCAAGCTTTAAAACTTTGTCTTTACATTCAAGTAATTAAGCTTATAGCCCCGTTCAGAATTTTTTTTTATTCATAACATCTAATTGCTCCTCCGCAGTCTGTCTATCATCATTGATCCTCACCACTCTGATCATTTGAGAATATGGCAAACAGTTTTTCTCTATCGTCCTAGTGGATGCTGGGGTTCCTGAAAGGACCATGGGGAATAGCGGCTCCGCAGGAGACAGGGCACAAAAGTAAAGCTTTCCGATCAGGTGGTGTGCACTGGCTCCTCCCCCTATGACCCTCCTCCAAGCCAGTTAGATTTTTGTGCCCGGCCGAGAAGGGTGCAATCTAGGTGGCTCTCCTAAAGAGCTGCTTAGAAAAGTTTAGCTTAGGTTTTTTATTTTACAGTGAGTCCTGCTGGCAACAGGATCACTGCAACGAGGGACTTAGGGGAGAAGAAGTGAACTCACCTGCGTGCAGGATGGATTGGCTTCTTGGCTACTGGACATCAGCTCCAGAGGGACGATCACAGGTACAGCCTGGATGGTCACCGGAGCCTTGCCGCCGGCCCCCTTGCAGATGCTGAAGTAAGAAGAGGTCCAGAATCGGCGGCAGAAGACTCCTCAGTCTTCTAAAGGTAGCGCACAGCACTGCAGCTGTGCGCCATTTTCCTCTCAGCACACTTCACACGGCAGTCACTGAGGGTGCAGGGCGCTGGGAGGGGGGCGCCCTGGGAGGCAAATGAATACCTATTTTGGCTAAAAATACCTCACATATAGCCTCCGGAGGCTATATGGAGATATTTAACCCCTGCCAGAATCCGTTAAGAGCGGGAGACGAGGCCGCCGAAAAAGGGGCGGGGCCTATCTCCTCAGCACACAGCGCCATTTTCCCTCACAGAAAGGCTGGAGGGAAGGCTCCCAGGCTCTCCCCTGCACTGCACTACAGAAACAGGGTTAAAACAGAGAGGGGGGGCACTAATTTGGCGTTAGAAATATATAAAAAAGATGCTATAAGGGAAAACACTTATATAAGGTTGTCCCTATATAATTATAGCGTTTTTGGTGTGTGCTGGTAAACTCTCCCTCTGTCTCTCCAAAGGGCTAGTGGGTCCTGTCCTCTATCAGAGCATTCCCTGTGTGTGTGCTGTGTGTCGGTACGTGTGTGTCGACATGTATGAGGACGATGTTGGTGAGGAGGCGGAGCAATTGCCTGTAATGGTGATGTCACTCTCTAGGGAGTCGACACCGGAATGGATGGCTTATTTAGGGAATTACGTGATAATGTCAACACGCTGCAAGGTCGGTTGACGACATGAGACGGCCGACAAACAATTAGTACCGGTCCAGACGTCTCAAAAACACCGTCAGGGGTTTTAAAACGCCCGTTTACTTTAGTCGGTCGACACAGACACAGACAGGGACACTGAATCCAGTGTCGACGGTGAATAAACAAACGTATTCCTTATTAGGGCCACACGTTAAAGGCAATGAAGGAGGTGTTACATATTTCTGATACTACAAGTACCACAAAAGAGGGTATTATGTGGGATGTGAAAAAACTACCGTAGTTTTTCCTGAATCAGATAAATTAAATAAAGTGTGTGATGATGCGTGGGTTCCCCCCGATAGAAAATTATGGGCGGTATACCCTTTCCCGCCAGAAGTTAGGGCGCGTTGGGAAACACCCCTTAGGGTGGATAAGGCGCTCACACGCTTATCAAAACTAGTGGCGGTACCGTCTATAGATAGGGCCGTCCTCAAGGACCAGCTGACAGGAGGCTGGAAAATATCAAAAAAAAGTATATACACACATACTGGTGTTATACTGCGACCAGCGATCGCCTCAGCCTGGATGTGCAGAGCTGGGGTGGCTTGGTCGGATTCCCTGACTAAAAATATTGATACCCTTGACAGGGACAGTATTTTATTGACTATAGAGCATTTAAAGGATGCATTTCTATATATGCGAGATGCACAGAGGGATATTTGCACTCTGGCATCAAGAGTAAATGCGATGTCCATATCTGCCAGAAGATGTTATGGACACGACAGTGGTCAGGTGATGCAGATTCCAAACGGCACAAAGGTGTATTGCCGTATAAAGGAAGAGGAGTTATTTGGGGTCGGTCCATCGGACCTGGTGGCCACGGCAACTGCTGGAAAATCCGCCGTTTTTACCCTAAGTCACATCTCTGCAGAAAAAGACACCGTCTTTTCAGCCTCAGTCCTTTCGTCCCTATAAGATCATATCTGCCCAGGGATAGAGGAAAGGGAAGAAGACTGCAGCAGGCAGCCCATTCCCAGGAACAGAAGCGTTCCACCGCTTCTGACAAGTTCTCAGCATGGCGCTGAGACCGTACAGGACCCCTGGATCCTACAAGTAGTATCCCAGGGGTACAGATTGGAATGTCGAGATGGTTCCCCTTCGCAGGCTCCTGAAGTCTGTTTTACCAAGGTCTCCCTCCGACAAGGAGGCAGTATGGGAAAAAATTCACAAGCTGTATTCCCAGCAGGTGATAATTAAATTACCCCTCCTACTACAAGAAAAGGGGTATTATTCCACACTATATTGTGGTACTGAAGCCAGAAGGCTAGGTGAGACTTATTCTAAAAATTTTTTTGAACACTTACAAAGGTTCAAATCAAGATGGAGTCACTCAGAGCAGTGATAACGAACCAGGAAGAAGGGGACTATATAGTGTCCCGGGACATCAGGGATGCTTACCTCTATGTCCCAAATTTGCCCTTCTCACTAAGGGTACCTCAGGTTCGTGGTGCAGAACTGTCACTATCAGTTTCAGACGCTGCCGTTTGGATTGTCCACGGCACCCCGGGTCTTTACCAAGGTAATGGCCGAAATGATGATTCTTCTTCGAAGAAAAGGCGTCTTAATTATCCCTTACTTGGACGATCTCCTGATAAGGGCATAGTCCAGGGAACAGTTGGAGGTCGGAGTAGCACTATCTCGGATACTGCTACAACAGCACGGGTGGATTCTAAATATTCCAAAATCGCAGCTGATCCCGACGACACGTCTGCTGTGCCTAGGGATGATTCTGGACACAGTCCAGAAAAAGGTGTTTCTCCCGGAAGAGAAAGCCAGGGAGTTATCCGAGCTAGTCAGGAACCTCCTAAAAACAGTGCATCATTGCACAAGGGTCCTGGTAAAAATGGTGGCTTCCTACGAAGCAATTCCATTCGGCAGATTTCACGCAAGAACTTTTCAGTGGGATCTGCTGGACAAATGGTCCGGATCGCATCTTCAGATGCATCAGCGGATAACCCTATATCCAAGGACAAGGGTGTCTCTCCTGTGGTGGTTACAGAGTGCTCATCTTCTAGAGGGCCGCAGATTCGGCATTCAGGATTGGATGCTGGTGACCACGGAGCCCAGCCCGAGAGGCTGGGGAGCAGTCACACAAGGAAAAAATTTCCAGGGAGTGTGATCAAGTCTGGAGACTTTTCTCCACATAAATATACTGGAGCTAAGGGTAAATTTATAATGCTCTAAGCTTAGCAAGACCTCTGCTTCAAGGTCAGCCGGTATTGATCCAGTGGGAAAAACATCACGGCAGTCGCCCACGTAAACAGACAGGGCGACACAAGAAGCAGGAGGGCAATGGCAAAAACTGCAAGGACTTTTCGCTGGGCGGAAAATCATGTGATAGCACTGTCAGCAGTGTTTCATCCCGGGAATGGAAACTGGGAAGCAGACTTCCTCAGCAGGCACGACCTCCACCCGGGAGAGTGGAAACTTCATCGGGAAGTTTTTTCCACATGATTGTAAACCGTTGGGAAATACCAAAGGTGGACATGATGGCGTCCCGTCTGAACAAAAAACGGGACAGGTATTGCGCCAGGTCAAGAGACCCTCAGGCAATAGCTGTGGACGTTATGGTAACACCGTGGGTGTACCAGTCGGTGTATGTGTTCCCTCCTCTGCTTCTCATACCTAAGGTGCTGAGAATTATAAGACGTAGAGGAGTAAGAACTATACTCATGGCTCCGGATTGGCCAAGAAGGACTTGGTACCCGGAACTTCAAGAGATGCTTACAGAGGTCTTATGGCCTCTGCCGCTAAGAAGGGACTTGCTTCAGCAAGTACCATGTCTGTTCCAAGACTTACCGCAGCTGCGTTTGTCGGCATGGCGGTGGAAAGCCGGATCCTAAGGGAAAAAGGCATTCCGGAAGAGGTCATTCCTACCCTGGTCAAAGCCAGAAAGGAGGTGACCGCACAACATTATCACCACATGTGGCGAAAATATGTTGCGTGGTGTGAGGCCAGGAAGGCCCCACAAAGAAATTTCAACTCGGTCGTTTCCTGCATTTCCTGCAAACAGGAGTGTCTATGGGCCTCAAATTGGGGTCCATTAAGGTTCAAATTTCGGCCCTGTCGATTTTCTTCCAGAAAGAATTGGCTTCAGTTCCTGAAGTCCAGAAGTTTGTCAAGGGAGTATTGCATATACATCCCCCTTTTGTGCCTCCAGTGGCACTGTGGGATCTCAACGTAGTTCTGGGATTCCTCAAATCACATTGGTTTAAAACCAGTCAAATCTGTGGATTTGAAGCATCTCACATGAAAAGTGACCATGCTCTTGGCCCTGGCCTGGACCAGGCGAGTGTCAAATTGGTGTTTTTTTCTCAAAAAAGCCCATATCTGTTTGTCCATTCGGACAGGGCAGAGCTGCGGACTCGTCCCCAGTTCTCTCCCTAAGGTGGTGTCAGTGTTTCACCTGAACCAGCTTATTGTGGTGCCTTGCACCTACTAGGGACTTGGAGGACTCCAAGTTGCTAGATGTTGTCAGGGCCCTGAAAATATGTTCCAGGACGGCTGGAGTCAGGAAAACTGACTTGCTGTTATCCTGTATGCACCCAACAAACTGGGTGCTCTTGCTTCTAAGCAGACTATTGCTAGTTGGATGTGTAATACAATTCAGCTTGCACATTCTGTGGCAGGCCTGCCACAGCCAAAATATGTAAATGCCCATTCCACAAGGAAGGTGGGCTCATCTTGGGCGGCTGCCCGAGGGGTCTCGGCTTTACAACCTTGCCGAGCAGCTACTTGGTCAGGGGCAAACACGTTTGCTAAATTCTACAAATTTGATACCCTGGCTAAGGAGGACCTGGAGTTCTCTCATTCGGTGCTGCAGAGTCATCCGCACTCTCCCGCCCGTTTGGGAGCTTTGGTATAATCCCCATGGTCCTTTCAGGAACCCCAGCATCCACTAGGACGATAGAGAAAATAAGAATTTACTTACCGATAATTCTATTTCTCGGAGTCCGTAGTGGATGCTGGGCGCCCATCCCAAGTGCGGATTATCTGCAATACTTGTACATAGTTACAAAAATCGGGTTATTATTGTTGTGAGCCATCTTTTCAGAGGCTCCGCTGTTATCATACTGTTAACTGGGTTTAGATCACAAGTTGTACGGTGTGATTGGTGTGGCTGGTATGAGTCTTACCCGGGATTCAAAATTCCTCCCTTATTGTGTACGCTCGTCCGGGCACAGTACCTAACTGGCTTGGAGGAGGGTCATAGGGGGAGGAGCCAGTGCACACCACCTGATCGGAAAGCTTTACTTTTGTGCCCTGTCTCCTGCGGAGCCGCTATTCCCCATGGTCCTTTCAGGAACCCCAGCATCCACTACGGACTCCGAGAAATAGAATTATCGGTAAGTAAATTCTTATTATCAATGGTTTGGGGTGGCAACTTTGCGGTTTTAATAGCATGTTCCTATCGGTTTCCTTTGTGAAGAGCTTGGTGTGCAAACGTTTATCTTTAATAGATATATTCACATCCAGAAAGTTGATGTTATCGCGGCTATGACTATAAGTAAATTTGATCGGATTTTCCGAATTATTGTGCAAATCAATAGCCCCCGTTAATACCTGCACATCCCCTCTCCACAAAAGAAATAGGTAGTCTATGTACCTAACGAACATGAGGATCTTTGAAGAAAGAGCCTCGTCTGAGAAGAATACTAATTGCTCAATAAGGAACATGACAACATTTGCATACGACTGGGCCATCGAGCTCCCCATCGCACATCCTTTTGTCTGCAAATAAAATCTATCATATAAAAAGAAATTATTAGGCAAAACATTTGCAAAATCAATTCAATCACCTCATTAGAGTAATCACTTTTAGTCTGCAACAATGTTTTATGCGCTTATAACCCCAAGGTATGCGGGATAGATGTATAGAGACTAACGACATCTATCCCTACCAAACAACAATCAGGAATCTCTGTGAAAGCACTTAACAGAGTGAGAAAAGATGTGGTATCAAGCAAGAAAGTTGTTTGCAATTTTATCAGCGGCTGTAAGAGAGAGTAAAAAAAAAGTTGCTACAGGCTGAAATAATGACCCACGGGCCGACACAATAAGGCGGCCCGGGGGTGGATTTACCCCTTTATGAACTTTGGTGATGGTATAAAAAATCGGTACCAGTGGGAATTTAGGATATAGAATTTTTCTAATATCAGATATGAAATGCATATCACATGCTAACTGTAACAATTGGAACAACTCTCTCTTTTACAAACATTAGTCGGATCTTTAGGCAATAATTGATATGTATTAACATCACTTAGTTGGCGCATTACCTCCCTATCATATTCCAACAGATCCTGCAGAACTATACCTCCGCCTTTATCTGCTTGGCGAATTACTAACGATCTATTAGAGCTCAGTGTTTTCAATGCCTGACGTTCTGCCACAGACAAATTAGGATGTGTTGGAATATGTAAGGACATCACTTCATCAACCTCCTGGTCCAGTAATCTAAAAAAGGTTTTTGTACTAGCGTTACTAGAAACTGGATCAAAGTGGGAGCGTGGACCGAACTTTCTTAATTGAAGTGGAATATCCGATTTAGATCCTATCTTGGACCCATTTTCATTACCAAAAAACTATTTTAATCGAATACTTCTGGCCAGTTCTTGCTTTTCCATAGCCCATGGTAAATCTTTAAATCCCACAGAGGGAACAAACGACAGTCCTTTTGATAGTAAACTAACTTCACCTTTAGAAAGTTCGTAAGAAGACAAATTGAAAATTAAGTCTTTTTGGCAAGGGGTGGGCGACCTACCCACCCTCTGCCTTTGACTGCCTCCCCCGCTGTGTGAATTTCCTCTTTCTCCTTGGGTGAACCCCCGTTGCGCTGCCCAGGCACGCGCCCCTAAAGGGGTAGCGAGCTAAAATGCGTGAAAAGTAACCCGTTTGAGCGCCCGTACAGGACTTAGCCCGGTAACAGGGACAATTGAATATCACTCCATGATCTGCCGTTGCTTTAGACTGGAGATTGGGTGCGATTAAACAATTAAATTACCCCCTTAGTATTCAATACTCCCTTTGATGGTACCAAATCGCTCGTTTTTTTGCCGCCCTGATACTTATTTCAGTGTCATTTGCTGATGCAGCTATGTTTATATACCCTGTACTTGTCCTATATTGTTTTGAAACAAAAATAAACAAACTGAGACCTTGATCACAGGTTGTTTAGATACCGGCGCTGTAAATCAATCAAGTGTCTATCACTGTTCCAGCTGCTGAGTGGACACAGTCTGCCAAGATATGTATATGGAAATGAAATGGATAAATATAGAAAAAACACTGCGCTTTGTACACTGGTAAATATAAATCATTAAATATCTGAAAGTGCTGTCTTGTCAGAATGAATAGACTCTCTGTCTTGTGGAAGTCTCCGGTTGCTAGGAGACGAAACGCGTTGATGCCCACTTCCTTTCGTTCACTCTCGCTGTTGGACCTCCTGGCTACTTTCTACAGCTATCTGGCTCTCGCATCATACCCCCATTGCCCGACAGTACTCTCCTGCTGCCGGCTGGTCCGCTTTCAGGGTCTGTCTGTGGGGTGCGTGCTCCACTGGCCTCATGGTGGCGGTTGACATCTGCAGAGATATACACAGCTGCAGGTTTTTTGTGCACATCGAGGAGACTGTCTTTTCATACAGCGGACAGGCAGTTCACTGATCTATCCAAAGGCTGCAGCCCTTTCAAATGAACATTGCTTTACATACCACATGCACATTATTACTACAGGATCCCTGACTGCTATACAGGAACCAGCACGGTGGTAACTATACGTATCAATACGTGACTGCATGCTGTTACTATCATACTAATTATTGGGTGCATGTACTGTGAGAGCCAAATAGCAGATTACGAACAACTTAACCCCACTGGGACGCCAGTAGTGCAGTTTTACATATTCTTCGGGAGAGACATTTTATCCCAGCAATTTTACTAACTAGTATTAAAATATTGCTTCTGTTTATTAATGCACTTTATTTCCATTGTAAAAGTTTGTTTTAATAACCAATATCTGGAGCTTGCAAGCTCATAGACATGTGCTAATTGTTTTTATATGAAAACAAGTATGTTTGAATTTGTTTATAAAACAAAGATTTTTTTTTACATGATGGAGCTTCACTGAATGTATTCATTCTTACAGACGGCACTTTTAGATATTTAATGATTTATATTTACCAGTGTCCCAAGCGCAGTGTTTTTTCTATATTGATCTATATTGTTTTGATCTGTTACTGTTTTCTTGTCTTGCCTATTTGTTTATTGTAATTGGGTGCTACTTATCCCTTGTGGCGCCATATAAATAAAGGATAATAATCTGCCTCTGGGTCTGTTACTTTGTTGTGGAAAAGTTGGCTGATATGTGAGAAAAAATATGAAATAAACCATTTTTACACCATAACACAAAATAGCATTTTATGTGTGTGTAGAAAATGTTATATGTATTGTGTTGGTGAACTGCATTATACGTAATTTGTTTGTTTGTGAAATAGGCTTCAATAATTTGTGAATTGTGTTGATTTCAGTGACGTTTAACATTTTTACGATTATAAATAATGCAATCTGCACAAGCAGCGAACAATTTAACTATGAAGCCTTGAAAAATTGCACCCTTGGGAACACAATAGTTCTCAGATTTGTTCCATGGACATTTCAGCTCCATGTTTTCAGGATTTCTTTCTGGAAACAGAAAGATTTAAGTCCCCCATACATATGCAATGGATTGTCGCAATTCTCCCAATCGGGGATATTCAACATGTTGAATTTTCCTGATTTGCTGTTCCCGACCTAAAAGTGGTCAGGAACAGCATATCGAGGATTTGTAACATGCATGTAGGAATTTGGTTGTTTTGGAATGGGTGCCCGTCGGAGCAGTTCACTTGCCCATCCAAATGGTGCAAGTGTGCGCCCATTAGTATCGGGTTTAGCCTAAAGCCATCTAAAGTGTTCCTTTTGGGAGCACAAAGTGGCGATGTATCGCACATTTCAGCTTGCACCTTAGGAGGCTGCGAGCTGAGATGTTACACACCCCCTGTGGCTATTTACACTTGTATGGAGCAACAATTGACTTTCTCCGTTCGGTGCCATCTAGTGGCATCCGTGGTGTAGAACATTTGAATCCCCAACATATCGCCAATTATCGATGACAGTGGAACGGATTGGGGAATCGGGGAAATGCACCTCAGATATATGGGCTCCTATAAAACAAGTGTGCATGATTAAATAAATCCTGATAACATGAGCTGCAAGGGTGTACCTGGATTTGGGAACTACTTTCTCTGACGTCCTAGTGGATGCTGGGGACTCCGTAAGGACCATGGGGGATTAGCGGCTCCGCAGGAGACTGGGCACAAAAGTAAAAGCTTTTAGGTCACCTGGTGTGCACTGGCTCCTCCCCCTATGACCCTCCTCCAAGCCTCAGTTAGATTTTTGTGCCCGAACGAGAAGGGTGCACACTAGGTGGCTCTCCTGAGCTGCTTAGTGAAAAGTTTAGTTTTAGTTTTTTTATTTTCAGTGAGTCCTGCTGGCAACAGGCTCACTGCATCGAGGGACTAAGGGGAGAAGAAGCGAACTCACCTGCGTGCAGAGTGGATTGGGCTTCTTAGGCTACTGGACATTAGCTCCAGAGGGACCGATCACAGGCCCAGCCATGGATAGGTCCCAGAGCCGCGCCGCCGGCCCCCTTACAGAGACAGAAGAGGTCCGGAAAATCGGCGGCAGAAGACGTCCTGTCTTCAACAAGGTAGCGCACAGCACTGCAGCTGTGCGCCATTGCTCTCAGCACACTTCACACTCCGGTCACTGAGGGTGCAGGGCGCTGGGGGGGGGGCGCCCTGAGACGCAATAAAACACCTTGGATGGCAAAAAAAATGCATCACATATAGCTCCTGGGCTATATGGATGAATTTAATCCCTGCCAGAATACACAGAAAAACGGGAGATAGGCTCCGCCCCCTTCTCGGCGGCCTTATCTCCTCAGCACACTGGCGCCATTTTCCCTCACAGCTCCGTTGGAGGGAAGCTCCCTGGCTCTCCCCTGCAGTCACTACACTACAGAAAGGGTTAAAAAAGAGAGGGGGGCACTAATTACGCGCAGTATTAAATAATACAGCAGCTATAAGGGGAAAAACACTTATATAAGGTTATCCCTGTATGTATGTATGTATGTGTGTATATGTATGTATATATATATATATATATATATATATATATATATATATATATATATATATATATATAGCGCTCTGGTGTGTGCTGGCAAACTCTCCCTCTGTCTCCCCAAAGGGCTAGTGGGGTCCTGTCCTCTATCAGAGCATTCCCTGTGTGTGTGCTGTGTGTCGGTACGTTTGTGTCGACATGTATGAGGAGAAAAATGATGTGGAGACGGAGCAGATTGCCTGTAATAGTGATGTCACCCCCTAGGGGGTCGACACCTGAGTGGATGAACTGTTGGAAGGAATTACGTGACAGTGTCAGCTCTGTATAAAAGACAGTGGTTGACATGAGACAGCCGGCTACTCAGCTTGTGCCTGTCCAGACGTCTCATAGGCCGTCAGGGGCTCTAAAGCGCCCGTTACCTCAGATGGCAGATATAGACGCCGACACGGATACTGACTCCAGTGTCGACGGTGAAGAGACAAATGTGACTTCCAGTAGGGCCACACGTTACATGATTGAGGCAATGAAAAATGTTTTACACATTTCTGATAATACGAGTACAACCAAAAAGGGGTATTATGTTCGGTGAGGAAAAACTACCTGTAGTTTTCCTGAATCTGAGAAATTAAATGAGGTGTGTGATGATGCGTGGGTTTCCCCCGATAACAACTGATAATTTCTAAAATGTTATTGGCATTATATCCTTTCCTGCCAGAGGTTAGGGTGCGTTGGGAAACACCCCCTAGGGTGGATAAAGCGCTCACACGCTTGTAAGAACAAGGGCTCTACCCTCTCCTGAGATGGCCGCCCTTAAGGATCCTGCTGATAGAAAGCAGGAGGGTATCCTAAAATGTATTTACACACATACTGGTGTTATACTGCGACCAGCAATCGCCTCAGCCTGGATGTGCAGTGCTGGGTTGGCGTGGTCGGATTCCCTGACTGAAAATATTGATACCCTAGATAGGGACAGTATATTATTGCCTATAGAGCATTTAAAAGATGCATTTCTATATATGCGTGATGCACAGCGGAATAATTGCCGACTGGCATCAAGTCTAAGTGCGTTGTCCATTTCTGCCAGTAGAGGGTTATGGACACGACAGTGGTCAGGTGATGCGGATTCCAAACGGCATTTGGAAGTATTACCTTATTAAGGGGAGGAGTTATTTGGGGTCGGTCTTTCAGACCTGGTGGCCACGGCAACAGCTGGGAAATCCACGTTTGTACCCCAGGTCGCCTCTCAACATAAGAAGACGCCGTATTATCAGGTGCAGTCCTTTCGTGGGCAAGCGGACAAAAGGTTCCTCATTTCTGCCCCGTGACAGAGGGAGAGGAAAAAGGCTGCAGAAATCAGCCAGTTCCCAGGAACAGAAGCCCTCTCCCGCCTCTGCCAAGCCCTCAGTATGACGCTGGGGCTTTACAAGCAGAATCAGGCACGGTGGGGGCCCGTCTCAATGAATTTCAGCGCGCAGTGGGCTCACTCACAAGTAGACCCCTGGATCCTTCAGGTGATATCTCAGGGGTACAAATTGGAATTCGAGACGTCTCCCCCTCGCCGTTTCCTAAAGTCGGCTTTACCGATGTCTCCCTCTGACAGGGAGGCAGTTTTGGAAGCCATTCACAAGCTGTATTCCCAGCAGGTGATAATCAAGGTACCCCTCCTGCAACAGGGAACGGGGTATTATTCCACACTGTTGTGGTACCGAAGCCGGACGGCTCGGTGAGACCGATTCTAAATCTAAAATCTTTGAACACTTACATACAGAGGTTCAAATTCAAGATTGAGTCACTCAGAGCAGTGATTGCGAACCTGGAAGAAGGGGACTACATGATGTCTCGGGACATCAAGGATGCTTACCTTCATGTCCAAATTTACCCTTCTCACCAAGGGTACCTCAGGTTTGTGGTACAGAACTGTCACTATCAGTTTCAGACAATGCCGTATGGATGGTCCACGGCACCCCGGGTCTTTACCAAGGTAATGGCCGAAATGATGATACTCCTTCGAAGGAAGGGAATTTTAGTTATCCCTTACTTGGACGATTCCCTGATAAGGGTAAGATCCAGGGAACAGTTGGAGGTTGGTGTAGCACTATGTCAGGTAGTGTTGCGGCAGCACGATTGGATTCTCAATATTCCAAAATCGCAGCTGATTCCGACGACTCGTCTTCTGTTCCTAGGGATGATCCTGGACACAGTCCAGAAAAAGGTGTTTCTCCTGGAGGAGAGAGTCAGGGAGTTATCCGAGCTAGTCGGGAACCTCCTATAACCGAGCCAAGTCTCAGTACATCAATGAAAGGGTTCTGGGAAAAATGGTGGCTTCCTACGAAGCAATCCCATTCGGCAAATTCCACGCAAGAACTTTCCAGTGGGACCTGCTGGACAAATGGTCCGGGTCGCATCTTCAGATGCATCAGCGGATAACCCTGTCACCAAGCAGAAGGGTGTCTCTCCTGTGGGGGTTGCAGAGTGCTCATCTTCTAGAGGGCCGCAGATTCGACATTCAGGACTGGGTCCTGGTGACCACGGATGCCAGCCTGCGAGGCTGGGGAGCAGTCACACAGGGAAGGGATTTCCAGAGCTTATGGTCAAGCCTGGAGACATCACTTCACATAAATATCCTGAAGCTAAGGGCCATTTACAATGCTCTAAGCTCAGCAAGACTTCTGCTTCAAGGTCACCCGGAGTTGATCCATTCGGACAACATCACGGCAGTCACCCACGTAAACAGACAGGGTGACACAAGAAGCAGGAGGGCAATGGCAGAAGCTGCAAGGATTCTTCGCTGGGCGGAAAATCATGTGATAGCACTGTCAGCAGTATTCATTCCGGGAGTGGACAACTGGGAAGCAGACTTCCTCAGCAGACACGACCTCCACCCGGGAGAGTGGGGACTTCACCCAGAAGTCTTCCACATGTTTATAAAACTCGACAAGTATTGCGCCAGGTCAAGGGACCCTCAGGTAATAGCTGTAGACGCTCTGGTAACACAGTGGGTGTTCCAGTCAGTGTATGTGTTCCCTCCTCTGCCTCTCATACCCAAGGTACTGAGAATCATAAGATGGAGAGGAGTAAGCACTATATTCGTGGCTCCGGATTGGCCAAGAAGGACTTGGTAACCGGAACTTCAAGAGATGCTCACGGAGGATCCGTGGCCTCTACCTCTAAGAAGGGACCTGCTCCAGCAAGGACCCTGTCTGTTCCAAGACTTACCGCGGCTGCGTTTGACGGCATGGCGGTTGAACGCCGGATCCTGAAGGAGAAAGGCATTCCGGATGAAGTCATTCCTATCCTGATCAAAGCCAGGGAGGATATAACCGCAAAACATTATCACCGCATTTGGCGAAAATATGTTGCGTGGTGCGAGGCCAGTAAGGCCCCGACGGAGGAATTTTCAACTAGGTCGATTCCTACATTTCCTGCAAACAGGAGTGTCTATGGGCCTGAAATTGGGGTCCATTAAGGTTCAAATTTCGGCCCTGTCAATTTTCTTCCAAAAAGAACTAGCTTCAGTCCCTGAAGTTCAGACGTTTGTAAAGGGGGTACTGTATATACAGCCTCCTTTTGTGCCTCCAGTGGCACCTTGGGATCTCAATGTAGTTTTTGGGTTCCAAAAGTCACATTGGTTTGAACCACTTAAATATGTGGAGTTAAAATATCTCGCATGGAAAGTGGTCATGCTGTTGGCCCTGGCCTGGGCCAGGTGCGTGTCAGAATTGGCGGCTTTATCCTGTAAAAGCCCTCATCTGATTTTCCATTCGGACAGGGCGGAATTGAGGACTCGTCCTCAGTTTCTCCCTAAGGTGGTTTTCAGCGTTTCACCTGAATCAACCTATTGTGGTGCCTGCGACTACTAGGGACTTGGAGGACTCCAAGTTGCTAGACGTTGTCAGGGCCCTGGAAATATAGGTTTCCAGGACGGCTGGAGTCAGAAAATCTGACTCGTTGTTTATTCTGTATGCACCCAACAAGCTGGGTGCTCCTGCTTCTAAGCAGACTATTGCTTGTTGGATTTGTAGTACAATTCAGCTTGCACATTCTGTGGCAGGCCTGCCACAGCCAAAATCTGTAAAAGCCCATTCCACAAGGAAGGTGGGCTCATCTTGGGCGGCTGCCCGAGGGGTCTTGGCTTTACAACTTTGCCGAGCAGCTACTTGGCCAGGAGCAAATACGTTTGTAAAATTCTACAAATTTGATACCCTGGCTGAGGAGGACCTGGAGTTCTCTCATTTGGTGCTGCAGAGTCATCCGCACTCTCCCGCCCGTTTGGGAGCTTTGGTATAATCCCCATGGTCCTTACGGAGTCCCCAGCATCCACTAGGACGTCAGAGAAAATAAGAATTTACTTACCGATAATTCTATTTCTCGTAGTCCGTAGTGGATGCTGGGCGCCCATCCCAAGTGCGGATTGTCTGCAATACTGGTACATAGTTATTGTTACCAAAAAATCGGGTTATTGCTGTAGTGAGCCATCTTTTCTAGAGGCTCCTCTGTTATCATGCTGTTAACTGGGTTTAGATCACAAGTTATATGGTGTGGCAGGTATGAGTCTTACCCGGGATTCAAAATCCTTCCTTATTGTGTACGCTCGTCCGGGCACAGTATCCTAACTGAGGCTTGGAGGAGGGTTATAGGGGGAGGAGCCAGTGCACACCAGGTGACCTAAAAGCTTTTACTTTTGTGCCCAGTCTCCTGCGGAGCCGCTAATCCACCATGGTCCTTACGGAGTCCCCAGCATCCACTACGGACTACGAGAAATAGAATTATCGGTAAGTAAATTCTTATTTTTTTTTAAATTTTTTTTTTTTTGCTGCTGTCCATTAGTAGAAAACGAAGCATACTTTGTGGGTAGTTAGAGAGTAAATATAACTTTCTAGTTATTCATTCTTTGTTTCATCTGTTGAAGCTTCCCATTGCTGTAACAGTGTCATGCTGTACTCCTCAGCTTTGTCATATTAAACCAAGCTGACATTTCATGTGACTGGGAATTATTTGTTGTACTGTAATGAACACCTACTGTTTTTTTTTTTTTTTTTCTGTGATGCTTTATAGCCCCCTCTACTTTCTCTGCGGGAGATTCAGTTGTCTTATTAATAGTTTGTCGTTTGGCTGATTCTTTTATGGTGTACGGTGTGCACAAGGGACTTTTCTGCTTGTGTTTTGTTTCCTTCATTTCTTTGTTGTCTTTCCATTGTCCATCAGAGTTAAGCTAGGTACACACCTATATAATCGGCCTGTTCTTCCGATATCGGGTGAACAGCCGGTGATTGTATAGGTGTGTATGCTGTACCGATGCAGGATCGTTAGCCGATAAACGACTTATAACGCCCCTGCGACGGTCGCGACCAGGGAGGTCACGTCTTATGTGGTGCACAGGTGACCTACTGATCCCCCTCACTGCTGCTGCTGCCACCTCACAGGAGGTAACGGCTGAAAAAATTCTGCTTGGTTGATCGGGAGCGTATAACACGATCAGTCGGGAATCAAATAGTTGTGTACCCAGCTTTATAATGTCTCTGATTAGGTGATTTAATATTACTCTACTACTGTACTTTTGTAGATGTAGTTTTGATAAATTACGTTGTCCTTTTTTTTTCTTTCTTTTTTTTAATCCTTTTTTTTTCTTTTAATTTTTAAATTTGCCACATTGGATGCTTTTTATTGTCTGGGTGTTTTATTTTACTTCTGTAAGGGATGCAGTTTCTCATTTGAAGCATATGTAGTCCTGGCTGCAAGAATAACAAAAATCAATGAAGTGCAGTGAGGGAATTGTTTCTGTATTGACATGGAAACGGCTACAAAGGTGGGGGAGCTATAGGCTTTGGGAACTGCAATAATAAAAGAAAAAAATCTGGCTAATCTGCATTTTCCCATGTTAATAGCTACATTTTGTGAGCCAAGGCATACTATAGATTTTTTGTGGTAGGCAACAAATCAATAAAGATTTGCATCTGCAAAGTATCTAACTGAATCACAGTAGAAAACGTAAGCACATAATTATCATCAAAGAGCTGCTATTGCCGTGGGTACATTTTCCACAAAGTTGTTTGGATACCGTCGTCTAATGCAGCAAAAACTGTAAAGCTATGTTGTAAAAAGGGGCACCTGTGTGATAGAGCTATGACTGAAAAGCACATAAGATAGATGGAAATATAGAGTACATGTACCAGACAAACGAAGGTTATCTGCGGATGGTGGATTAAACACGTTTGTGTTATTTGTAGATTTTCATCTACAGGGGGAGCATGATCCAGTATGCACCATTTTCATGAAGTTATTTGGAAGATTTGCTCTTGCCTAAAACAACCAGCCTTCTTTGTGACTTAGAACCGTTACTCCCCCCCCCTTACATCCACATCACACACACATCTTAGGGGGATATGTACTAAGAAGTGATAAGAGCAGCAGAGAAGTGAGCCAGTGGAGAAGTTGCTCCATCAACCATTCAGCAGCTCTGTGTAATTTTATAGATGTTACTTTAGTACTTCTCCACTGGCTCACTTTTCCACTCTTATCACTGCTCAGTAAATGTCCCCCTTAAGCTGTACACACACAAAGTTTAGTCTGTAGAAAGATACATGGGGCAATTAAAATGTTTTTTTTCCCCGCAGCATATTGCCTGTCACTTTAAACAGGGCGATATACTAGTCTTGTTCTTGTGCTGGGCGCTCAATACTTTTTGCACCTAAATAGACTTGGTTTAGTCTCGCAAAACTGCTAAACCCATCTAAACTGTTGGGCGCGATTAGAAAAATATGCAAAAAGTCTGACTTTTTGCACATTTCTGCTCGCCCATTCAGGGTGGAGCAAGCATAAATCATGAGCCCCCTTGTGTATTCACACCTGAATTGAGCAGCAATTGAGTTCCTCCACTGGGGAGTGCACGGCACCCAAAAATAGAGAATTGAGAAGTACTGTAAAATGCGGAGATTTCCTACTTATCCTGTGTGTAGTGTCCCTTCAGTTACACTGAGGCTTATGACTTAACTGTTTACTGGTATAAGAAATTTGTATCTCACTTTATCGCCATGGGACTAATGAGAAGATCATGATTACTAATAGAATAGATGTTATCACCGTTATTGCTAATACCTGGGAAGTAAAGGAGATTAAAGACTGGATTTATACACAGCTAAACTTGAAATTGCCATAATCATGTTCTACTTATTCTTTTAAACGGTATGTGCCGTTTTAGGCCTATGTTTGAATTGCTTTTTTTTAACAAGCTCTCAGAATTTATAAAAGCAATGCGTCTATGTTGAGTATAATTTATGGGAATGTTTGTGTAAGGAATATGTCCTGTTACTAAGAAAATCGTATATTGCGAGTCTACAAAATTATTGTAGAGGTTCTGGAGTCGGTCTAATCTATGAGCTGGCTGTTTGATTTATTAAACAAAGATAATATTAAGTCATGGCACGTGTGTGGTTTGTATGTTTTCTCTTCCACACTCCAAAAACATTCTGGTAGTTTAACTGGCTTCTGACAAAAAAAAAAATTAACCCTAGTGTGTATGTATGTCCATGTGGTATTGAACAAATAATATAAGCTCCACTAGGGCATGTACTGATATGAATGAAATATTCTCTAAGAATATGTGTACGCCAGTATTTCCCAAACTCTGCTAATATAGTCCAGGTTTTAAGGCTATCCATGACGCCGCATCATCGGGGCTAATAGGACTAACACCCCGGCAATATAATTGGATACGCCTTTAACAATCGCATGCAATCGAAAGGCGACCTAATAGTTCATCAGAGTATTGTGGATGACAGTGATTTGTTAACACTGCTACTTTCATATCACCTTTTAATACTACCTGTGATAAGTTTGTGTGGTCGCACTATGTTTGCATTTTGTGCCCTCTGGGTGCTCTATAGTAGTTGGAATTGTAGTGCTGCATGATATTAGTAATAGATAAATATACAGTGCCTTGCTAAAGTGTTCACTATTGCATTTTTCATGTTTTGTTGCCTCACAACCTGGAAATAAAATGGATTGTTTGAAGGTTTGCATAATTTTCATTCACAGAACATGCCTACAACTTTGAAGATGTGTTGTGTTTTTCCCCCCTCTTACGTCCTAGAGCATGCTGGGGACTCCGTAAGGACCATGGGGTATAGACGGGCTCCGCAGAAGACATGGGTACCTAAAAACTTTTTAGTATGGGTGTGCACTGGCTCCTCCCTCTATGCCCCTCCTCCAGACCTCAGTTAGATCTTGTGCCCAGAGGAGATGGGGTGCATTACAGAGAGCTCTCCTGAGTTTTCTGTAATAGAACTTTGTTAGGTTTTTTATTTTCAGGGAGCACTGCTGGCAACAGGCTCCCTGCATCGTGGGACTGAGGAGAGAGAAGCAGAACTACTTAAGTGATAGGCTTTGCTTCTTAGGCTACTGGACACCATTAGCTCCAGAGGGAGTCGGAACACAGGTCTCACCCTGGGGTTCGTCACGGTGCCGCGCCGCCATCCTCCTCACAGATGCCGGAAAAAAGAAGCCGAGGGAGTAAAGAAGAAAGGAAGACTTCAGATCTTCCTGAGGTAAGCGCGCAGCAGTAAGCTGCGCGCCATTGCTCCCTCACTTTACACACATACAGGGCACTGATGGGCGCAGGGGGGGCGCCCTGGGCAGCAATCCTCGTTTGGGCATAAAATTAAGTAGTTGGGCTGCGGAGGCAGTAAACTACACATCCCCCGCCATTTTTTCAAATATACGAGTGGGACTGAAGCCCGAGGGGGCGGAGCTTGATCCCTCAGCATTAATCAGCGCCATTTTCTCCAGAGAGGCTGCAGAGAACGCTGGCTCCCCGGACTCTCCCCTGCTGAACATCAGAGGGCTGGAAACAAAGAGAGGGGGGCACATAATTGGAGCAGTGAGTGGGGAAAATCAGTGTGTGTATATATATATATATATATATATATATATATATATATATATATGATATAAAAGCGCTGTCTGGGTGTTTTCCTGGGTCAGTTTGGCGCTGGTGTGTGCTGGCATACTCTCTCTCTCTCTCTCTCTCTCTCTCTCTCTCTCTCTCTCTCTCTCTCTCTCTCTCTCTCTCTCTCTCCAAAGGGCCTGCTTTGGGGAATTGTCCCCTCATAGCTATATCCCTGTGTGTGTGGGGTGTCAGTACGTGTGTGTCGGCATGTCTGAAACGGAAGGCTTATCCAAAGAGGAGGTGGAACAGATGAGTGGTGGGTCCCAGTCGGCGGGGCCGACGCAGGATTGGATGGATATGTGGCATATGTTAAATGCTAGTGTAGCTTCACTGCATAAGAGGCTGGACAAAGCAGAGTCCGGGGTGTCGGCAGGTGGTCAATCTATGGATTGTGCCGACTCACAGGACCC
This sequence comes from Pseudophryne corroboree, assembly GCF_028390025.1. Lineage (NCBI taxonomy): Eukaryota > Metazoa > Chordata > Amphibia > Anura > Myobatrachidae > Pseudophryne > Pseudophryne corroboree. Next base: position 428,453,977 of record NC_086447.1, on the reverse strand, counting down.
GTCGGGGTCTCAAACGTCCATTCTCACAAATAGGGGACACAGATACCGACACGGACTCTGATTCCAGTGTCGACTATGATGAAGCAAGATTGCACCCCAGGGTGTCAAAAAGTATTCAGTGCATGATTATTGCAATAAAAGATGTTTTACATATCGCTGATGAGCCCTCGGTGCCCGACACGAGGATACACATATTTAAGGGAAAGAAACAGGTTATAAACTTTCCTCCTTCCCGTGAACTTAATGAGTTATGTGAAAAAGCATGGGAAACTCCAGATAAGAAGCTGCAGATTCCCAAAAGGATTCTTATGGCGTACCCTTTCCCTACACAGGACAGGGTATGTTGGGAATCCTCTCCCACAGTGGACAAAGCCTTAACACGCCTTTCCAAGAAGGCGGCGCTACCGTCCCCTGACACAGCGGCCCTCAAGGACCCTGCGGACCGCAGGCAAGAGACTACATTAAAGTCTATTTACACACATGCTGGTACTTTGCTTAGACCGGCAATTGCGTCGGCATGGGTATGTAGTGCAGTAGCAGCTTGGACAGATACCCTGTCAGCTGACCTTGATACCCTAGATAGGGATACCATTTTGTTAACATTAGCTCATATTAAGGAAGCAGTCTTATATATGACGGACGCTCAAAGAGACATTGGATTACTGGGTTCAAGAGCCAATGCTATGGCTATTTCGGCAAGAAGAGCCTTATGGATCCGCCAATGGACAGGGGATGCAGACTCAAAAAGGCATATGGAGGTTTTACCTTACAAAGGTGATGTATTGTTTGGGGACGCCCTCGCGGACCTGGTTTCCACAGCTACCGCGGGTAAGTCTACCTTTTTACCTTTTGTTCGCCAGCAGCAAAAGAAACCTCCACAATATCAGATGCAGTCCTTTCGGTCGCATAGATCCAGAAGAGGTCGAGGCTCCTCTTTCCTCGCCAGAGGTAAGGGTAGAGGCAAGAGGACACCTGCTGCGGCTAGTTCCCAAGAGCAGAAGTCCTGCCCGGCTTCCGCTAAGTCTACCGCATGACGCTGGGGCTCCCCTGCGGGAGTCCGCACAGGTGGGGGCACGCCTTCGACTATTCAGCCAAGTCAGGGTTCAGTCAGACGTGGACCCTTGGGTGATAGAAATAGTCTCCCAGGGCTACAAGCTAGAATTCGAAGAGGTGCCCCCACGCCGATTTATCAAGTCGGCCTTACTAGCTTCTACCCCAGAGCGGGAAGTAGTGCTAGCTGCAATTCAAACGCTGTGTCAACAGCGAGTGATTATCAGGGTTCCCCTGAGCCAACAGGGAAACGGGTATTATTCAACCCTATTTGTGGTCCCGAAGCCGGATGGTTCGGTCAGGCCTATTTTAAATCTAAAATCCCTAAACCTGTACCTGAAAAGATTCAAATTCAAGATGGAATCGCTCCGAGCGGTGATAGCCTGGACTTTATGCTGTCACTGGACATAAAGGATGCTTACCTTCATGTACCCATATATCCCTATCATCATGAGTACCTGAGATTCGCGGTACAGGATTGTCTTTATCAGTTTCAGACATTGCTGTTTGGGATTTCCACGGCCCCGAGGACTTTCACCAAGATAATGGCGGAAATGATGGTGATCCTGTGCAAGCAAGGAGTCACAATTATCCCATACTTGGACGATCTCCTGATAAAAGCGTGATCAAGGGAGCAATTACTGGAGAACGTGTCACTCTCTCAGAGTGCTTCAGCAACATGGGTGGATTCTCAATCTGCCAAAGTCACAGTTGGTTCCAACAACTCGGCTAGTGTTCCTAGGCATGCTACTGGACACGGAACAAAACAAAGTTTTCCTCCCGTTGGAAAAAGTCCAGGACCTCCAGAACATGGTCCGAGACCTGCTAAAGCCAAAAAGTGTCAGTTCATCAATGCACTCGAGTTCTGGGGAAAATGGTTGCAGCTTACGAGGCCATTCCCTTCGGCAGGTTCCATGCGAGGACGTTTCAATGGGATCTTCTGGAAAAATGGTCCGGGTCCCATCTACAATTACATCAAAAAATAACCCTGTCCCCCAGGGCCAGGGTGTCTCTTCTATGGTGGCTGCAAAGTGCCCACCTTCTAGAGGGTCACAGGTTCGGCATTCAGGACTGGGTCCTGGTAACCACGGACGCGAGCCTCTGAGGATGGGGAGCAGTCACCCAAGGTAGAAATTTTCAAGGACTGTGGTCAGACCAGGAGTCCTGTCTACATATCAACGTGTTGGAATTAAGGGCCATATACAACGACCTTCGACAAGCGGATAGTCTTCATTGCAACCTACCGGTTCTGATTCAATCAGACAATGTCACAGCAGTGGCTCATGTGAACCGCCAAGGCGGGACAAGAAGCAGAGTCGCGATGGCGGAGGCCACCAGGATTCTTCGCTGGGCGGAAAATCACGCAAGCGTTCTGTCAGCTGTCTTCATTCCAAGAGTGGACAACTGGGAAGCAGACTTCCTCAGCAGACACGATCTCCATCCAGGAGAGTGGGGACTTCATCAAGAAGTCTTTGCAGAGATAACAGGTTTCTGGGGAGTTCCTCAAATAAACATGATGGAGTCACGCCTCAACAAGAAGCTTAGGTATTGTGCCAGGTCCCGGGACCCTCAGGCAATAGCAGTAGACGCTCTGGTAACGCCATGGGTATTCCAGTCGGTCTATGTGTTTCCTCCTCTTCCTCTCATCACAAAAGTGTTGAGGATCATAAGACGAAAAGGAGTACAGACAATTCTCATTGTTCCAGACTGGCCTCGAAGGGCCTGGTACTCAGATCTTCAGGAGATGCTCACAGAAGATCCTTGGCCTCTTCCTCTAAGGGAGGACCTGTAACAGAAGGGGCCCTGCATGTTCCAAGACTTACTGCGGTTACGTTTGATGGCATGGCGGTTGAACGCCGGATCCTAGCTGGGAAGGGTATTCCGGAGGAGGTCATACCTACTCTAATAAAGGCTAGGAAGGAAGTGACGGCAACACATTATCACCGTATCTGGCGGAAATATGTCTCTTGGTGTGAAACAAAGAATGATCCTATGGAAGATTTCCATCTGGGTCGTTTTCTCCACTTCCTACAGACAGGAGTCGATATGGGCCTAAAGTTAGGCTCTGTTAATGTACAGATTTCGGCCCTGTCGATATTCTTTCAGAAGGAATTGGCTTCTCTTCCAGAAGTCCAGACTTTTGTAAAGGGAGTGCTGCACATCCAGCCTCCTTTTGTGCCCCCAGTGGCACCATGGGACCTGAACGTGGTGTTGCAGTTCCTTAAATCACACTGGTTTGAAACCCTTAAAACGGTGGAGTTGAAATTTCTCACCTGGAAGGTGGTCATGTTATTAGCCTTGGCATCTGCGAGGCGGGTGTCAGAATTTGGCGGCCTTGTCTCACAAGAGCCCCTACTTGATTTTTCATGTGGATAGAGCGGAATTGAGGACTCGTCCTCAATTTCTACCTAAGGTGGTGTCTTCATTTCATATGAACCAACCTATAGTGGTGCCTGTGGCTACGAGTGACTTGGAGGATTCTCTGTCCCTGGATGTAGTCAGGGCTTTAAAGATTTATGTAGCCAGGACGGCTAGAATTAGGAAAACAGAAGCATTGTTTGTCCTGTATTCTGCCAACAAGATTGGCGCGCCTGCTTCGAAGCAGACTATTGCTCGCTGGATCTGTAACACGATTCAGCAGGCTTATGTTACGTCTGGATTGCCGTTACCGCATTCAGTAAAGGCCCATTCCACTAGGAAGGTGGGCTCTTCTTGGGCGGCTGCCCGGGGTGTCTCGGCATTACAGCTTTGCCGAGCGGCGACTTGGTCGGGTTCAAACACTTTTGCTTAATTCTACAAGTTTGATACCCTGGCTGATGAGGACCTAGCGTTTGCTCAGTCGGTGCTGCAGAGTCATCCGCAGTCTCCTGCCCGATTGGGAGCTTTGGTATAAACCCCATGGTCTTTACGGAGTCCCCAGCATCCTCTAGGACATAAGAGTAAATAACATTTGAAACCTACCGGTAAATCTTTTTCTCCTAGTTCGTAGAGGATGCTGGGCGCCCGTCCCAGTGCGGAAAATCTGCAAGACTTGTATATAGTTATTGCTTACATAAGGGTTATGTTACAGTTAGAATCGGTCTTGGACCGATGCTGTTGTTTGTTCATACTGGTAACTGGTTATGTGTATTCCAGGTTATATGGTATGATTGGTGTGGGCTGGTATAAATCTTGGCCTTAGATTAACAAAATCCTTTCCTCGTGTTGTCCATCTCCTCTGGGCACAGTTATCTAACTGAGGTCTGGAGGAGAGGCATAGAGGGAGGAGCCAGTGCACACCCATACTAAAAGTTCTTTTAGGTGCCCTATCTCCTGCGGAGCCCGTCTATACCCCATGGTCCTTACAGAGTCCCCAGCATCCTCTACGGACTAGGAGAAAAAGATTTACCGGTAGGTTTAAAATCTTATTTTTTTTTTATTGTGAAGCAAACAACAAATAGGACAAAATAACAACAGAAAACTTCAGCGTGCATAACTATAAACCCCTCTAAAGTCAGTACTTTGTAGAGCCACCTTTTGCGGCAATTACAGCTGCAAGTCGCTTTGGATAAGTCTCTATGAGCTTGCCACTGGGATTTTTGCCCATTCCTCAAGGCAAAACTGCTCCAGCTCCTTCATGTTGGATGGTTTCCGCTTGTGAACAGCAATCTTCAAGTCTGACAATTGGATTGAGATCTGGGCTTTGACTAGGCCATTCCAACACATTTAAATGTTTCTCCTTAAATCTCGAGAGTGTTGCTTTAGCAGTATGCTTCAGGTCATTGTCCTGCTGGAAGGTGAATCTCCGTCCTAGTCTCCAATCACAGGCAGACTGAAACAGGTTTTGCTCAAAACTGTTTCACAGTCCCTGCTGCTGAAAAACATCCCCACAGCACGATGCTGCCACCACCATGTTTAACTGTGGGGATGGTGTTCTTGGGGTGATGGGATGTATTGGATTTGTGACAGAAAATAAGATTTTACTCACCGGTAAATCTATTTCTCGTAGTCCGTAGTGGATGCTGGGAACTCCGAAAGGACCATGGGGAATAGCGGCTCCGCAGGAGACTGGGCACAACTAAAGAAAGCTTTTAGGTCACCTGGTGTGCATTGGCTCCTCCCACTATGACCCTCCTCCAAGCCTCAGTTAGGACACTGTGCCCGGACGAGCTGACATAATAAGGAAGGATTTTGAATCCCGGGTAAGACTCCTACCAGCCACACCAATCACACCGTATTACTCGTGATACTATACCCAGTTAAACAGTATGAAAACAACTGAGCCTCTCAACAGATGGCTCAACAATAACCCTTTAGTTAACAATAACTATTTACAAGTATTGCAGACAATCCGCACTTGGGATGGGCGCCCAGCATCCACTACGGACTACGAGAAATAGATTTACCGGTGAGTAAAATCTTATTTTCTCTGACGTCCTAGTGGATGCTGGGGACTCCGTAAGGACCATGGGGAATAGCGGCTCCGCAGGAGACTGGGCACAAAAGTAAAAGCTTTAGGACTACCTGGTGTGCACTGGCTCCTCCCCCTATGACCCTCCTCCAAGCCTCAGTTAGATTTTTGTGCCCGAACGAGAAGGGTGCACACTAGGTGGCTCTCCTGAGCTGCTTAGTGAAAAAGTTTTAAGTTAGGTTTTTTATTTTCAGTGAGTCCTGCTGGCAACAGGCTCACTGCATCGAGGGACTAAGGGGAGAAGAAGCGAACTCACCTGCGTGCAGAGTGGATTGGGCTTCTTAGGCTACTGGACATTAGCTCCAGAGGGACCGATCACAGGCCCAGCCATGGATGGGTACCAGAGCCGCGCCGCCGGCCCCCTTACAGAGCCAGAAGACAGAAGAGGTCCGGAAAATCGGCGGCAGAAGACGTCCTGTCTTCAACAAGGTAGCGCACAGCACTGCAGCTGTGCGCCATTGCTCTCAGCACACTTCACACTCCGGTCACTGAGGGTGCAGGGCGCTGGCGGGGGGGGGCGCCCTGAGACTCAATAGAAACACCTTGGATGGCAAAAAAATGCATCACATATAGCTCCTGGGCTATATGGATGAATTTAACCCCTGCCAGAATACACACAAAAACGGGACATAAGGCCGCCGAGAAGGGGGCGGAGCCTATCTCCTCAGCACACTGGCGCCATTTTCTCTCACAGCTCAGTTGGAGGGAAGCTCCCTGGCTCTCCCCTGCAGTCACTACACTACAGAAAGGGTTAAAGAGAGGGGGGCACTAATTACGCGCAGTATTAAAAATACAGCAGCTATAAGGGGAAAAACACTTATATAAGGTTATCCCTGTATATATATATATATGGCGCTCTGGTGTGTGCTGGCATACTCTCCCTCTGTCTCCCCAAAGGGCTAGTGGGGTCCTGTCCTCTATCAGAGCATTCCCTGTGTGTGTGCTGTGTGTCGGTACGTTTGTGTCGACATGTATGAGGAGAAAAATGATGTGGAGACGGAGCAGATTGCCTGTAATAGTGATGTCACCCCCTAGGGGGTCGACACCTGAGTGGATGAACTGTTGGAAGGAATTACGTGACAGTGTCGGCTCTGTATAAAAGACAGTGGTTGACATGAGACAGCCGGCTACTCAGCTTGTGCCTGTCCAGACGTCTCATAGGCCGTCAGGGGCTCTAAAGCGCCCGTTACCTCAGATGGCAGATATAGACGCCGACACGGATACTGACTCCAGTGTCGACGGTGAAGAGACAAATGTGACTTCCAGTAGGGCCACACGTTACATGATTGAGGCAATGAAAAAATGTTTTACACATTTCTGATAATACGAGTACCACCAAAAAGGGGTATTATGTTCGGTGAGGAAAAACTACCTGTAGTTTTCCTGAATCTGAGAAATTAAATGAGGTGTGTGTGATGAAGCGTGGGTTTCCCCCGATAACAACTGATAATTTCTAAAATGTTATTGTCATTATATCCTTTCCCGCCAGAGGTTAGGGTGCGTTGGGAAACACCCCCTAGGGTGGATAAAGCGCTCACACGCTTTTAAGAACAAGGGCTCTACCCTCTCCTGAGATGGCCGCCCTTAAGGATCCTGCTGATAGAAAGCAGGAGGGTATCCTAAAATGTATTTACACACATACTGGTGTTATACTGCGACCAGCAATCGCCTCAGCCTGGATGTGCTGGGTTGGCGTGGTCGGATTCCCTGACTGAAAATATTGATATCCTAGATAGGGACAGTATATTATTGCCTATAGAGCATATAAAAGATGCATTTCTATATATGCGTGATGCACAGCGGAATAATTGCCGACTGGCATCAAGTCTAAGTGCGTTGTCCATTTCTGCCAGTAGAGGGTTATGGACACGACAGTGGTCAGGTGATGCGGATTCCAAACGGCATTTGGAAGTATTACCTTATTAAGGGGAGGAGTTATTTGGGGTCGGTCTTTCAGACCTGGTGGTCACGGCAACAGCTGGGAAATCCACGTTTGTACCCCAGGTCGCCTCTCAACATAAGAAGACGCCGTATTATCAGGCGCAGTCCTTTCGTGGGCAAGCGGGCAAAAGGTTCCTCTTTTCTGCCCCGTGACAGAGGGAGAGGAAAATAGGCTGCAGAAATCAGCCAGTTCCCAGGAACAGAAGCCCTCTCCCGCCTCTACCAAGCCCTCAGTATGACGCTGGGGCTTTACAAGCAGAATCAGGCACGGTGGGGGCCCGTCTCAATGAATTTCAGCGCGCAGTGGGCTCACTCGCAAGTAGACCCCTGGATCCTTCAGGTGATATCTCAGGGGTACAAATTGGAATTCGAGACGTCTCCCCCTCGCCGTTTTTCCTAAAGTCGGCTTTACCGACGTCTCCCTCTGACAGGGAGGCAGTTTTGGAAGCCATTCACAAGCTGTATTCCCAGCAGGTGATAATCAAGGTACCCCTCCTGCAACAGGGAACGGGGTATTATTCCACACTGTTGTGGTACCGAAGCCGGACGGCTTGGTGAGACCGATTCTAAATCAAAAATCTTTGAACACTTACATACGGAGGTTCAAATTCAAGTTGGAGTCACTCAGAGCAGTGATTGCGAACCTGGAAGAAGGGGACTACATGATGTCTCGGGACATCAAGGATGCTTACCTTCATGTCCCAATTTACCCTTCTCACCAAGGGTACCTCAGGTTTGTGGTACAGAACTGTCACTATCAGTTTCAGACGCTGCCGTTTGGATGGTCCACGGCACCCCGGGTCTTTACCAAGGTAACGGCCGAAATGATGATACTCCTTCGAAGGAAGGGAGTTTTAGTTATCCCTTACTTGGACGATCTCCTGATAAGGGTAAGATCCAGAGAACAGTTGGAGGTCGGTGTAGCACTATCTCAGGTAGTGTTGCGGCAGCACGTTGGATTCTCAATATTCCAAAATCGCAGCTGGTTCCGGCGACTCGTCTTCTGTTCCTAGGGATGATCCTGGACACAGTCCAGAAAAAGGTGTTTCTCCCGGAGGAGAAAGCCAGGGAGTTATCCGAGCTAGTCAGGAACCTCCTAAAACCGAGCCAAGTCTCAGTGCATCAATGCACAAGGGTTCTGGGAAAAATGGTGGCTTCCTACGAAGCAATCCCATTCGGCAGATTCCACGCAAGAACTTTCCAGTGGGACCTGCTGGACAAATGGTCCGGGTCGCATCTTCAGATGCATCAGCGGATAACCCTGTCACCAAGGACAAGGGTGTCCCTCCTGTGGTGGTTGCAGAGTGCTCATCTTCTAGAGGGCCGCAGATTCGGCATTCAGGACTGGGTCCTGGTGACCACGGATGCCAGCCTGCGAGGCTGGGGAGCAGTCACACAGGGAAGGAATTTCCAGGACTTATGGTCAAGCCTGGAGACATCACTTCACATAAATATCCTGAAGCTAAGGGCCATTTACAATGCTCTAAGCTTAGCAAGACCTCTGCTTCAAGGTCAGCCGGTGTTGATCCAGTCGGACAACATCACGGCAGTCACCCACGTAAACAGACAGGGTGGCACAAGAAGCAGGAGGGCAATGGCAGAAGCTGCAAGGATTCTTCGCTGGGCGGAAAATCATGTGATAGCACTGTCAGCAGTGTTCATTCCGGGAATGGACAACTGGGAAGCAGACTTCCTCAGCAGATCAGGCAATAGCTGTAGACGCTCTGGTAACACCGTGGGTGTACCGGTCAGTGTATGTGTTCCATCCTCTGCCTCTCATACACAAGGTACTGAGAATTATAAGATGGAGAGGAGTAAGCACTAGATTTGTGACTCCGGATTGGCCAAGAAGGACTTGGTAACCGGAACTTCAAGAGATGCTCACGGAGGATCCGTGGCCTCTACCTCTAAGAAGGGACCTGCTCCAGCAAGGACCCTGTCTGTTCCAAGACTTACCGCGGCTGCGTTTGACGGCATGGTGGTTGAACGCCGGATCCTGAAGGAAAAAGGCATTCCGGATGAAGTCATCCCTATCCTGATCAAAGCCAGGAAGGATGTAACCGCAAAACATTATCACCGCATTTGGCGAAAATATGTTGCGTGGTGCGAGGCCAGTAAGGCCGACGGAGGAATTTCAACTGGGTCGATTCCTACATTTCCTGCAAACAGGAGTGTCTATGGGCCTGAAATTGGGGTCCATTAAGGTTCAAATTTCGGCCCTGTCAATTTTCTTCCAAAAAGAACTAGCTTCAGTCCCTGAAGTTCAGACGTTTGTAAAAGGGGTACTGTATATACAGCCTCCTTTTGTGCCTCCAGTGGCACCTTGGGATCTCAATGTAGTTTTTGGGTTCCAAAAGTCACATTGGTTTGAACCACTTAAATATGTGGAGTTAAAATATCTCACATGGAAGGTGGTCATGCTGTTGGCCCTGGCCTGGGCCAGGCGCGTGTCAGAATTGGCGGCTTTATCCTGTAAAAGCCCTTATCTGATTTTCCATTCGGACAGGGCGGAATTGAGGACTCGTCCTCTGTTTCTCCCTAAGGTGGTTTCAGCGTTTCACCTGAACCAACCTATGGTGGTGCCTGCGGCTACTAGGGACTTGGAGGACTCCAAGTTGCTAGACGTTGTCAGGGCCCTGAAAATATGTTTCCAGGACGGCTGGAGTCAGAAAATCTGACTCGCTGTTTATCCTGTATGCACCCAACAAGCTGGGTGCTCCTGCTTCTAAGCAGACTATTGCTCGTTGGATTTGTAGTACAATTCAGCTTGCACATTCTGTGGCAGGCCTGCCACAGCCAAAATCTGTAAATGCCCACTCCACAAGGGAGGTGGGCTCATCTTGGGTCGGCTGCCCGAGGGGTCTCGGCTTTACAACTTTGCCGAGCAGCTACTTGGTCAGGAGCAAATACGTTTGTAAAATTCTACAAATTTGATACCCTGGCTGAGGAGGACCTGGAGTTCTCTCATTTGGTGCTGCAGAGTCATCCGCACTCTCCCGCCAGTTTGGGAGCTTTGGTATAATCCCCATGGTCCTTACGGAGTCCCCAGCATCCACTAGGACGTCAGAGAAAATAAGAATTTACTTACCGATAATTCTATTTCTCGTAGTCCGTAGTGGATGCTGGGCGCCCATCCCAAGTGCGGATTGTCTGCAATACTGGTACATAGTTATTGTTACCAAAAAATCGGGTTATTGCTGTAGTGAGCCATCTTTTCTAGAGGCTCCTTTGTTATCATGCTGATAACTGGGTTTAGATCACAAGTTATATGGTGTGATTGGTATGGCTGGTATGAGTCTTACCCGGGATTCAAAATCCTTCCTTATTGTGTACGCTCGTCCGGGCACAGTATCCTAACTGAGGCTTGGAGGAGGGTCATAGGGGGAGGAGCCAGTGCACACCAGGTAGTCCTAAAGCTTTTACTTTTGTGCCCAGTCTCCTGCGGAGCCGCTATTCCCCATGGTCCTTACGGAGTCCCCAGCATCCACTACGGACTACGAGAAATAGAATTATCGGTAAGTAAATTCTTATTTTCTCTGACGTCCTAGTGGATGCTGGGAACTCCGAAAGGACCATGGGGATTATACCAAAGCTCCCAAACGGGCGGGAGAGTGCGGATGACTCTGCAGCACCGAATGAGAGAACTCAAGGTCCTCCTCAGCCAGGGTATCAAATTTGTAGAATTTTGGAAACGTGTTTTCCCCTGACCAAGTAGCAGCTCGGCAAAGTTGTAAAGCCGAGACCCCTCAGGCAGCCGCCCAAGATGAGCCCACCTTCCTTGTGGAATGGGCTTTTACTGATTTAGGATGCGGCAGTCCAGCCGCAGAATGCGCCAGTTGAATTGTGCTACAAATCCAGCGAGCAATAGTCTGCTTAGAAGCAGGAGCACCCAGTTTGTTGGGTGCATACAGGATAAATAGCGAGTCAGTTTTCCTGACTCTAGCCGTCCTGGAAACATAAATTTTCAAGGCCCTGACTACGTCCAGTAACTTGGAATCCTCCAAGTCCCTAGTAGCCGCAGGCACCACAATAGGTTGGTTCAAGTGAAAAGCTGATACCACCTTAGGGAGAAACTGGGGACGAGTCCTCAATTCCGCCCTATCCATATGGAAAATCAGATAAGGGCTTTTACATGACAAAGCTGCCAATTCTGACACACGCCTGGCTGAAGCCAAGGCCAATAACATGACCACTTTCCACGTGAGATATTTTAGATCCACGGTTTTAAGTGGCTCAAACCAATGTGATTTTTAAGAAACTCAACACCACGTTGAGATCCCAAGGTGCCACTGGAGGCACAAACGGGGGCTGAATATGCAGCACTCCTTTCACAAACGTCTGAACTTCAGGTAGTGAAGCTAGTTCTTTCTGGAAGAAAATCGACAGAGCCGAGATCTGTACCTTAATGGAGCCTAATTTCAGGCCCATAGTCACTCCTGCTTGTAGGAAATGCAGAAATCGACCTAGTTGAAATTCCTCTGTTGGGGCCTTTTTGGCCTCACACCAAGCAACATATTTCCGCCATATGTGGTGATAATGCTTTGCAGTTACATCTTTCCTGGCTTTAATCAGCGTAGGAATGACTTCCTCCGGAATGCCCTTTTCCTTCAGGATCCGGCGTTCAACCGCCATGCCGTCAAACGCAGCTGCGGTAAGTCTTGGAACAGACAGGGCCCCTGCTGCAGCAGGTCCTGTCTGAACGGCAGAGGCCATGGGTCCTCTGAGATCATCTCTTGAAGTTCCGGGTACCACGCTCGTCTTGGCCAATCCGGAACCACGAGTATTGTTCTTACTCCTCGTTTTCTTATTATTCTCAGTACCCTTGGTATGAGAGGCAGAGGAGGGAACACATAAACTGACTGGTACACCCACGGTGTCACTAGAGCGTCCACAGCTATCGCCTGAGGGTCCCTTGACCTGGCGCAATACCTCTCTAGTTTTTTGTTTAGGCGGGACGCCATCATGTCCACCTGTGGCCGTTCCCATCGATTTACAATCAGCGTGAAGACTTCTGGATGAAGTCCCCACTCTCCCGGGTGGAGGTCGTGCCTGCTGAGAAAGTCTGCTTCCCAGTTGTCCACTCCCGGAATGAACACTGCTGACAGTGCTAGTACGTGATTTTCCGCCCATCGGAGAATCCTTGTGGCTTCTGCCATTGCCATCCTGCTTCTTGTGCCGCCCTGTCGATTTACATGGGCGACTGCCGTGATGTTGTCTGACTGGATCAGTACCGGCTGGTGTAGAAGCAGGGATTTTGCCTGACTTAGGGCATTGTAAATGGCACTTAGTTCCAGAATATTTATGTGTAGGGAAGTCTCCTGACTCGACCATAGTCCTTGGAAGTTTCTTCCCTGTGTGACTGCCCCCCAGCCTCGAAGGCTGGCATCCGTGGTCACCAGGACCCAGTCCTGTATGCCGAATCTGCGGCCCTCTAGAAGATGAGCACTCTGCAGCCACCACAGCAGAGACACCCTGGTTCTTGGAGACAGGGTTATTAGGCGATGCATCTGAAGATGCGATCCGGACCATTGGTCCAACAGGTCCCACTGAAAGATTCTGGCATGGAACCTGCCGAAAGGAATTGCTTCGTAAGAAGCCACCATCTTTCCCAGGACCAGCGTGCAGTGATGCACCGATACCTTTTTTGGTTTCAGGAGGTCTCTGACTAGAGATGACAGCTCCTTGGCTTTCTCCTCCGGGAGAAACACTTTTTTCTGGACTGTATCCAGAATCATACCCAGGAACAGTAGACGTGTCGTCGGAACCAGCTGTGATTTTGGAACATTCAGAATCCTACCGTGCTGGTGTAGCACCTCCTGAGATAGTGCTACTCCCACCAACTACTGCTCCTTGGACCTCGCCTTTATTAGGAGATCGTCCAAGTACGGGATAATTAAAACTCCCTTTCTTCGAATGAGTATCATCATTTCCGCCATTACCTTGGTAAACACCCTCGGTGCCGTGGAGAGTCCAAACGGCAGCGTCTGGAATTGGTAATGGCAATCCTGTACCACAAATCTGAGGTACTCCTGGTGAGGATAGTAAATGGGGACATGCAGGGTAAGCATCCTTGATGTCCAGGGATACCATGTAATCCCCCTCGTCCAGGCTTGCAATAACCGCCCTGAGCGATTCCATCTTGAACTTGAATTTTTTTATGTATGTGTTCAAGGATTTCAAATTTAAAATGGGTCTCACCGAACCGTCTGGTTTCGGTACCACAAACAGTGTGGAATAGTAACCCCGTCCTTGTTGAAGTAGGGGCACCTTGATTATCACCTGCTGGGAATACAGCTTGTGAATTGCCGCTAGCACAGCCTCCCTGTCTGAAGGAGTAATCGGCAAGGCAGATTTTAGGAACCGGTGGGGTGGAGACGCCTCGAATTCCAGTTTGTACCCTTGAGATACTATTTGCAGGATTCAGGGATCCACCTGTGAGCAAACCCACTGATCGCTGAAATTTGAGGCGGCCCCCCACCGTACCTGGCTCCGCCTGTGGAGCCCCACCGTCATGCGGCGGACTTGGAAGAAGCAGGGGAGGACTTTTGCTCCTGGGAACCTGCTGTTTGTTGCAGCCTTTTTCCCCTACCTCTGCCTCTGGACAGAAAGGACCCGCCTTTTCCACGCCTGTTTTTCTGAGTCCGAAAGGACTGTACCTGATAAAACGGCGCCTTTTTAGGCTGTGAGGGAACATGGGGTAAAAATGCTGACTTCCCAGCAGTTGCTGTGGAAACTAGGTCCGAGAGACCATCCCCAAATAACTCCTCACCCTTATAAGGCAAAACTTCCATGTGCCTTTTTGAATCTGCATCCCCTGTCCACTGGCGAGTCCATAAGCCTCTCCTAGCAGAAATGGACAATGCACTTATTTTAGATGCCAGCCGGCAGATCTCCCTCTGTGCATCTCTCATGTATAAGACTGAGTCTTTTATATGCTCTATGGTTAGCAGAATAGTGTCCCTGTCTAGGGTGTCAATATTTTCTGACAGGGAATCTGACCACGCAGCGGCAGCACTGCACATCCATGCTGACGCAATAGCTGGTCTAAGTATAATGCCTGAGTGTGTGTATATACAGACTTCAGGATCGCCTCCTGCTTTCTATCAGCAGGTTCCTTGAGGGCGGCCGTCCCCGGAGACGGTAGTGCCACCTTTTTAGACAAACGTGTGAGCGCTTTATCCACCCTAGGGGGTGTCTCCCAACGTGACCTATCCTCTGGCGGGAAAGGGAACGCCATTAGTAACTTCTTAGAGATTACCAATCTTTTATCAGGGAAAGCCCACGCTTCTTCACACACTTCATTTAATTCTTCTGATGGGGGAAAAACTACGGGTAGTTTTTTCTCCACAAACATAATACCCTTTTTAGTGGTACCTGGGTTTATATCAGAAATTTGTAACACCTCTTTCATTGCTTCAATTATGCAACGAATGTCCTTAGTGGACATTAGACTAGACTCATCGTCATCGACACTGGTGTCAGTATCCGTGTCGACATCCGCGTCTGCCATCTGAGGTAGCGGGCGTTTTAGAGCCCCCGATGGCCTTTGAGACGCCTGGACAGGCACGAGCTGAGAAGCCGGCTGTCCCGTATTTGGCACGTCGTCAAATTTTTTGTGTAAGGAGTAGACACGTGCACGCAATTCCTTCCATAAGTCCATCCACTCGGGTGTCTGCCCCGCAGGGGGTGACATCCCTTCTATAGGCATCTGCTCCGCCTCCACATCATTATCCTCATCAAACATGTCGACACAGCCGTACCGACACACCGCACACACACAGGGAATGCTCTAACAGAGGACAGGACCCACAAAAGCCCTTTGGGGAGACAGAGTGAGAGTATGCCAGCACACACCAGAGCGCTATATAATGCAGGGACTAACTGAATTATGTCCCCTATAGCTGCTGTTATATATATACTGCGCCTAAATTTAGTGGCCCCCCTCTCTTTTTTACCCTTTTCTGTAGTGTAGACTGCAGGGGAGAGCCAGGGAGCTTCCTTCCAGCGGAGCTGTGAGGGAGAGATGGCACCAGTGTGCTGAAGGAGATAGCTCCGCCCCTTTTTCGCAGACTTTTCTCCCGCTTTTTTTATGGATTCTGGCAGGGGTAATTATCACATATATAGCCTCTGGGGCTATATATTGTGGTATTTTTGCCAGCCAAGGTGTTTTTATTGCTGCTCAGGGCGCCCCCCCCTAGCGCCCTGCAACCTCAGTGACCTGAGTGTGAAGTGTGTATGAGGAGCAATGGCGCACAGCTGCAGTGCTGTGCGCTACCTTGGTGAAGACTGATGTCTTCTGCCGCCGATTTTCCGGACCTCTTCTTGCTTCTGGCTCTGTAAGGGGGACGGCGGCGCGGCTCCGGGACCGAACACCAATGCCAGTTCCATGCGGTCGATCCCTCTGGAGCTAATGGTGTCCAGTAGCCTAAGAAGCCCAAGCTAGCTGCAAGCAGGTAGGTTCGCTTCTTCTCCCCTTAGTCCCTCGCTGCAGTGAGCCTGTTGCCAGCAGGTCTCACTGTAAAATAAAAAACCTAATTATATACTTACTTTTTTAGAAGCTCAGGAGAGCCCCTAGTGTGCATCCAACCTCGGCCGGGCACAAAATCTAACTGAGGCTTGGAGGAGGGTCATAGTGGGAGGAGCCAGTGCACACCAGGTGACCTAAAAGCTTTCTTTAGTTGTGCCCAGTCTCCTGTGGAGCCGCTATTCCCCATGGTCCTTTCGGAGTTCCCAGCATCCACTAGGACGTCAGAGAAATAGCATTTTCCTTGGTGGCCGAAAAATTAAATTTTAGTTTTATCTGACCAGGGCACCTTCCACCATACATTTGGGGAGTTGTCCACATGCCTTTTGCCAAACTCAAAATGTGCCGCCTTATTTTTAACACTAAGTAATGACTTTTTTTCTGGCCACTCTTCCATAAAGGCCAGCTCTATGGAGTGTATGGCTTATTGTCACATGCGCAGATACACCAGTCTCTGCTGTGGAACTCTGCAGCTCCTTCAGGGTTACCTTTTTGGTCTGTGTGCTGCCTCTCTGATTAATGCCCTCCTTGCCCAGTCTGTGAGTTTTGGTGGCCGGCCCCCTCTTGGCAGGTTTGTTGTGGTTCTCTCCATTCGAAGATGATGGATTTGATGGTGTTTGATGGGATCATCAAAGATTTGGATACTTTTTTTTTATATTTTTTTTTTTATAACCCAACCCTGACTTGTACTGCTCAACAACTTTGTCCCTGACTTGTTTGGAGAGCTCCTTTGGTCTTCATGGTGTGATAAAAGAAAGATCTATGCCCGGGCGCTATTATTTACAATAAATATCCAATAATATAATACAATGATAACTTAAGCAGCAAAATATTACCCTCCTGTATGCTTGTGAACATATACTTTATATACAGTCTGTTTACCCTGAATATAACAAACTGGGACAAGTTTTTTTTTAGTTTTTTGCGATAGTACTAAAAAACACTCTGGAGTCTGATATCTGAATAAATCATACACTCTAAGGGTGGAATTCAATTCTTTGAAAAGTCGGCTCGGTGTCTGTGTTTTTTCCTGTCTACCAGATAGAAAAAACAGACACCCAACTGACTTTTCAAACAATTGAATTCCTCCCTATATGTTATACCAAACAAGTTTTTATTTTTCAAAGGCATTAATATTCAGTATACAAATACCACATGAACAACCGGTTGTTCACAATACCAATAAAAGCAAATATGTATGTATATTTGTGTGTGTGTGTGTGTATATATATATATATATATATATATATATATATATATATATATATATATATATATATATATATATATATATATATATGTGTGTGTGTGTGTGTGTGTGTGTATATATATATATATATATTTTTTTTTTATTCCATTAATGGCACTCTGTCAGTGAGCATATGCCGGGGTGCCCTCCTTCAAGATAAACAGGTAGCAGGGTTCTCTAGAGGATACCTTGCAAGTATGTCCCAAGTAGCAACAAGAACCAGGCGGCACTCACCAGACTTTTTCCGAAAAATCAATTCTATTAAGAGCTGTAGTTACAGTAAGAGGAACAGCATATTCAGTCTCACCAACGTTTCAACATAATATAGATGTTTTTATCAGGGTGCTGTGCTGCAAAAAAAGTGCCTCCTCTCTGCGCTGGCAGAGAGGCGGCAGGCTGTGGAGTTTTTGTATAGAGAATTGATTATGTGAACATAAATTTTCAGTGGTGGCCATCTTGTTTTCATTCACAGGTGTGCAGATAAAATGGGCTTTTCTCTCTGAGGGGAAGATTTTACTATAGTCCAGTTAGTTAGCTGCAGATGAGAAGGAGGAGGCTATGAGACTTTAACTCCCTACTGGTATTAAGGGGGTCATTCAGAGTTGATTGTAGCTGTGCTAAATTTAGCACAGCTACGATCATTCACACTGACATGCGCTGGGTCGCCCAGCACAGGGCTAGTCCGCCCCACATGTCAGTGCCGGCCCCCCCCCGCCTGCAGAAGTGCAAAGGCATCACACAGCGGCGATGCCTTTGCACTTCAAGAGTCGCTCCCGACCAACGCAGCTTTAACGTGCTGGCCGGGAGCTACACGTCGCTCCCCGGCCCGCAGCGGCTGCGTGTGACGTCACGCAGCCGCCGCGGTCTGGCCATGCCTGCGTTGGCCGGACTGTGCCCCCTAAACGGCGGCTTAACACCGCCGTCCAGCTCCCTCCCGCCCAGCAACCGCCTCTCTGAGGCGTTCGCTAGGCAACGACGGCTGCCATGCGGTGGCGCCGGCGCATGCTCAGTTCTGACCCAATCACTGCGCTGCAACAAACTGCAGCGAGCGGGTCAGAATGACCCCCTAAGTGCGCTGTTAGATTAGAGGCTCTGCTGCTAAGATTTCACTGCTTACAATGCATAAAACTGTTTTTTATTTCCCTAGGGACTTTACTGAAAGGTCCTGCGGAGAGAGTGGAGCAACAGATTTGCCGACTAGTCAATTCACAGTTGGTGGTGTGAGGGTTGCAGTCAGGCTGGTTTTATTTTAATTTTTATTTATTTGCTCATTAAATATAATTTCAGCTGTGACTGTAAGTTACCTTTGCTACCTATATCCCTATGGTCTTTCTCTTCCTATCATAACAGGGTGAAAGCACTGCTGAGTGGGGTCTGTGTGTGTATTAACATGTCAAAAGCACCAACCAAGACCACTAAAACCTGTTATAAATGCTCAAAATGTGGTAAGAAGAGTGCTAATGTTGGCAGCTCCGGGGTGTGCGACACATGTTTGGGAATGGACGCTCAGCCTGGGAACAGTGGTCCGTCTGGGTCATGGGAATCTGCCCTGGCGGATATTTGTAATGAGATGGAAGAATCCCACAAGCAACATTTAGACTGGGCAGCAGGGTTTTCCAAAACTATGGAGGAATTCCTGATCAGAATTATACCGCCAGCACAAACAGAAAAGAGTGTCCGTAAAGCGGTAAAGACTCTGCTCCTGCGGGAACAGTCGGAGGAGGGAGAGTCTGAGCAAATCATGCAGGTCAGCCCTCAGGAGGAGGGCGTTGAGGTTAAGGGATTAGTTTCCCTTACTGAGGAGGAAAAGAAGGTCCTTCACTTCAAGGAAGAAATTAAGGCACCTGAGGTGTTTAATTTATTTAGGTCTCAGAAACCGCAAACAGTGGTTTTTCCAATTCCTCAGACCCTCCGAGATTAAATGCGTGAAGTATGGAAGCAGCCTGATAAACGCTTCCAAATTCCCGAGAAAGTTCCCGACTAGTTACCCACTATCCAAGGGTGTCATGTCCAAGTGGGAGACCCCGCTGATTGTGGACTTCTCCCTGGCTAGACTGTCAAAAAAGACAATCTTGCCGATACCAAATGTCGCTACACTAAAGGATGCGTCAGACCGTAAATTAGAAACGGCACTGAAATCAATTTTTGTGACTGCTGGTGCATCGCATAGACCTACTATTGTTAATGCTTAGGTGACCAAGGCTATTGCAGCATGGGCAGATAATATTGTTCAGGCTGTAGAGGAAGATAACAGCCAGGAGGAAATAGTTTGGTTAGCAGAGCATATCCGGGAATCTGCTACAAAGCCACAAAGGATGCTAGCAGAATAGCATCACGCATCTCAGCTTCAGCTATATCGGGCAGAAGGATTTTGTGGCTCAGAGTGGCATGTGGATTCTGATTCCAAGAAGGCAGTGGAGGCGATCCCCTATGTAGGGGAGACTTTATTCGGTCCAGCGTTAGACAAGTGGATTTCACAGGCAACAGCTGGGAAATTTACTTTTTCTGCTTACTACTTATCCTAGAACCATGCCACCGGTCATAAGAAATTATTCTGGACCGGTGTTCAATTCCTTTAGATCTCGATCCTTTCGAGCCAGATGAATGGGGTTTTGGAGGTCAACCCCGTGGAAGCATGGGTAGAGGCCGTTCCCAGACCACTGACAGAAAGCAGGACTCTAAACCTACTGACAAGACCGTGTCATGACTCTCCCAGCTTACTTTGGGTCTCCCATGGTGGACGCATGGTTGGAAATGTTTCGGGACTCCTGGGCCGAAATCTCGACAGAGTTCTGGATCAACAGTATTATCTCCCAGGGATACCAGATACATTTTCTAAACCGCTCTTACTGTCAGTTCTTTACAACAGGCCTTCCTCTGTGTCCTCAGAAGGCGACAGCATTAGATAAGGCGATTCGAAAGTTACTTTACACGGAAGTAATTATTCCTGTCCCGACCTCTCAAAAAGGAACGGGATTTTATTCAAGTCTCTTTGTAGTACCACAACCGGATGGGTCCGTTCAGGCTAATTCTCAATTTAAAAGAATCCCTACCAGTTCAGAGCTCTACCATTCGGACTATCTTCGGCTCTGAGAATCTTCCCAAAGATAATGGCAGTCATGGTTGCAAAATTGAGATTCTTATGCGTAAAGTTAATCCCATACCTGGACGACCTTCTAATCAAGGCTCCCTCTCAGGACCAGTTGATCCGGGATGCTCAGGTCACTGTTCAATTTCTGATCCGACACGACTGGATCGTGACTTTCAAAAAATCCAACCCACAGCCAACGCAGAGGATTCAATTCTTTGGCCTCATTTTAGATACAATATATCTCATGGTGGTTCTCCCAGAAGACCAGATACAAGACATCAAGGAAATGGTTAGTCATGTTCTGTGAAACCAGACTGTCTCGCTGCATCTTTGTGTAAAGCTTCTGGGGAAGATGTTGGCATCCTTCGAAGCGATCCAATACGGCAGGCTTCATTCCTGACCTTTTCAGCTGAATCTGATTGCTCAGGGGGCAGGGATACATTGGCTTCTCCACAGACTGATTCGCTTGTCGGCCTAGGCCAGGACCTCTCTAGTTTGGTGGTCGGTCCACAAGAATCTAGTGGCAGGATGGAGGCTTGGAATATGGAATTGAAAGATTCTGACAACAGATGCCAGTCTCAGAGGATGGGGAGCAGTACTGGAAGACCATCAGTTTCAGGGCAGATGGTCACCGCAGGAGCGCAGTCTTCCAATAAATATTCTTGAACTAAGAGCCATTTACAATGCTCTTCTTTTGGCGGAAGACCTAGTGAAGGCTCAACATGTGAGTTCAGTCGAACAGTGCGACTGCCTACATAAACCGCCAGGGAGGTACAAAAAGCCGCATGGCTTTAAGAGAGGCAACAAGGATCCTGACTTGGGCAGAAAAGCGCAACATAATCCTGTCGGCAGTCTTCATTCCGGGAGTGGGAAATTGGGAAGCAGACTCTCCGTTGCCAGGATATGCATCTAGGGGAGTGGTCTCTACACCCACAGGTGTTCGAGGCAGTAGTGCGAAAGTGGGGCCTACCGCAAATAGACCTCATGACCTCTTGGAAAAAACATCAGTTACCAAGGTATGTGGCCAGGACACTGGATCCAGCAGCAGAAGCGGTGGACGCACTGGCGATTCCCTGGACATACGATCTGGTGTACATCTTTCCGCCGTTTCCCCTTTTGCCGAGAGTGTTAAAGAAGGTGAAAAAGGAGAGAGTATGTGTTATTTTAATCGCACCAGACTGGCCTCGCTGAAGTTGGTACTCAGACATGAGGAGACTCCTGGCAGAAGATACTTGGAGGCTGCCTCAGAGGGAGGTCCTCTTGTCACAAGGCCCATTCCTTCACCCAGACCTGAACCGTCTATGTTTGACGGCGTGGTTCTTGAGACCAGGATTCTAAGAGACAGGGCTGCCGAAATTGGCTATCCCAACCATGTTAGCGGCAAGGAAGCCAGTCACTGTGGCACATTATTATAGAATATGGAAGAAGTACATAGACTGGTGTCGGTCTAAGGATTGGAATTCCAGAGTTTTGCCTAAATAGACTTTTGCGGTTTTCTCCAGAATGGTTTAGATGTAAGTTTGAGGTTGGTATCCTTGAAGGTACAAGTCTCTGCCCTCTATTCTGTTCCAACAACGTCTGGCGTCCTTGTAGGAGGTCCAGACATTTTTACAAGGTGTGTTAAGGATACAAGCACCTGTAAATTTAGTGCTCAAATTCTTTTAAATCGGCTGTTTTCTTACCTAAGGTGGTATTGGGTTTTCAGATCAACCAGACCATTGTGGTCCCTTCCTTCCAAGGTTTTGTGTAGGGGGACTTGTCTTTGGATGTGGTCAGGCTACGGCCTCTATTAGAAAATCTGACGCTTGGGTTGGCCAGTTTCAAAGCAGACTATTGCCAGATGGATACGATTTACTATCAAACAGGCTTATATCTCTAGTGTTAAGAGGGTCTCATTTTGGTTAGATACTCATACCACCATGGACTGCGGCTAGAGGACCCTCCACTACCCAACTTTGCAGAGCTACAACGTGGTCATCAGCACACACGTTCACTAGATTCTACAAGTTTGATACGTTTGCATCTAGGGATACCATGTTTGGAAGCTTGGTTCTACAGGCTTCGGACAGCACTCCTGCCTATGGGAGTATCTTTGGGACGTCCCCAGCTGTCTGAAGGGTTCCAGTGTCCCCTAGTGGGTGAAAGAGAAAAGAGGATTATTATACTTACCGATTAAATCCATTTCTCTGAATCCACTCTGGGACACTGGACACTCGCCTCGGTACTGTCAGCCTGCGTGTTCTTGTTCAAATTAGTTTAAACTGTTTTCTTTATTAAGTTAATAGTTCTTGGTTGCTGTTTGATGTGTTGCTACGGTTGGTTCCTCTCTGTACGGCTTTATTTTTCATGTTCCTTCTCTGTCAAATTTTTTTAAACTGCGGGATAGGGTGTGTAAATTCAGCTGTGGATACATTTTTTATTTAGATTGTGCCACCTCCGGTCTGCATGCTTCACACCCCAGCTGTCTGAAGTGTTTCAGTGTCACCAAGTGAACCATCCACCGTGAAGGCTGGTGATGGTTCCACAATGGTATGGAATTTGTTCATGTGGCATGGGTTGGGGCCAGTTGTCTGCTGAACATGTCATTAACCGGCAATCACTACTTTGCAGTGCTTGGTGACCATCTGCTGCCTTTCATGGACTTCATGTACTCCCACTACGATAGAATATTAAAGCAGGATAATGCAGTGTCATTGGTCACAAGCTATACAGAATTGGTTCACGGAGCATTCTGGGGAGTTACTACAAATGGTCTGGCCACCACGTTCTCCTGTCACAAGCCCAAGCAAGCATTTATGGAACGGTGTGTAGACGTCTATTCGCACCCAAGATCCTGCACCTACAAATATCGGGGAGCTGTTGAAAGCTAAGGTCTTCTGTTCACTTGTGGATTCGATGCCTCCTCAAGTTGCTGCTCTTTGCCGAGCTAGATGTTCACCTACACGATACAAGTTACACTATCCCATGACTTCTGGCACTTAAGCGTGTGTTTTTATCTCTCTCACAGTTATGAACCCTACACACTCGGGGATCCGCCGCCGAGCCGGCCGACAGGCGACCCGGTGGCGGGGGCACTTCCTCCTGGATGCTGCTGCTGCGCCGTCATCTCAGAGCCCGGCAGCAGAGCCCGACATCTGAGAGCGCGGCAGCAGAGCGCCCGCATCTCAGAGCCCAGCAACAGAGCCGGCATCATGTGACTCCCCTGCTGGTATCTTATATGAAGACAGCGAAAAAAGTGATGTCAGTGATTGTGAGCAAATGAGCTTCATAAATTCTGACTCTAGCGATGATGAGTTCTCGGGGTTTCCAGAAAACTAGAGTACTCAAACCTTTAAGTCTCCATTTGTTAATGACAGTGATAATGGTTCTTAATGCCACTTGAGTCTTTTCACTTTACATGGTTCAAATGCTATTCTGTTTAGTCAATATTTTATTACACTATTTGGTTCAGAATATTTTTTTTCCTGTTCTCCTACTTTAAAAACTAGGTGCGTCTTATGGTCAGGTGCGTCTTATGGTCCGAAAAATACGGTAATTTGATTTCTGGCCCTTAAAATATGGTACTATGTATAAAAATGGTTGCAATTCCTAAATGTTTCATATAATATTCATGTTCAACCCCTTGAATTAAAGCTGAAAGACTGCACTTTATTACATCTCCATTGTTTAATTTCAAATCCATTGTGGTGGAGTACCTATCACAAAATGTATGAATTGTTTGTGTCAATTATATATGGACCTGTGTGTAAAAAATAAATAAAATAAAATATAAATATATATATGTATCTTTTATTGATGCTTTATTTTAAATAGCTACTGACATTAAGGCTAAATTGCGTGGCCCATTTGAACATTAAAGGACCACCTGTTGCATGGTAGCAGGTTGCTGGTAACAACGTATTGTATAATTCTCCTAGATAAACATGTTGCTATTCCCATGTTAGCCTGTGTTTTTTTTTTTTTTTGTTCAAGGCTGTGTCTACACAAACAAGCCCCTTAGGACCAATGAGAGAGAAGCACCTGCTACTAGGTTTTGTTAAATAATAAACTCTGTTCTCACAGATGTGTGATCAATGAACGTGAAATATGATACCATCTAGGAGCCATTGTCTTATTTGTGCTGTACTGTGTTTTTCTCTTACGTCCTAGAGGATGCTGGGGACTCCGTAAAATTATAAGATTTTAAACCTACCGGTAAATCTATTTCTCCTAGTCCGTAGAGGATGCTGGGGACTCCGTAAGGACCATGGGGTATAGACGGGCTCTGCAGGAGAGAGGGCACCTAAAAAGAACTTTGACTATGGGTGTGCACTGGCTCCTCCCTCTATGCCCCTCCTCCAGACCTCAGTTAGATCTTGTTCCCAGAGGAGAATGGGTGCACTGCAGAGAGCTCTCCAGAGTTTTCTGTGGAAAAAGAATTTTGTTAGGTTTTTATTTTCAGGGAGTCCTGTTGGCAACAGGCTCCCTGCATCGTGGGACCGAGGAGAGAGAAGCAGAGCTGGCTTGTCAAGTTGGGCACTGGTTCTAAGGCTACTGGACACCATTAGCTCCAGAGGGAGTCGGAACACAGGTCTCACCTGGGGTTCGTCCCGGAGCCGTGCCGCCGTCCTCCTCACAGATGCCGAAGATAGAAGCCGGATCGAGAAGGCAGAAGACATCTTAGGCGGCAGAAGACATCAGATCTTCATGAGGTAAGGTGCGCAGCGGTAAGCTGCGCGCCATTGCTCCCAGTCACACACACACACACACACACACACACACACACACACACACACACACAGAGCAGCACTGAAGGGTGCAGGGGGGGGGGGGGGCGCGCCATGGGCAGCAATAAACCTCACATTTTGGCACAAATACAGTTGGATTAGACTGCAGAGGCAGTAAATCTATGATCCCCCGCCATTTTATTGATCACTGGGACCGAAGCCCGCCGTCGGGTGGGCGGGGCTTGATCCTCAGCACTAACCAGCGCCATTTTCTCCACAGAAGCTGCATGAGGAAAATGCTGGCTCCCTAGTCTCTCCCCTGCTGAACACACAGGCTGGAAAAAAGAGGAGGGGGGCACATTAGCGACGCAGTGAGTGGGAATTGGCATAATATATATAAAAAAGCGCTATCTTGACATATTTTTTCCAGTGTTTTTAAGCACTGGTGTGTGCTGGCATACTCTTTCTCTGTCTCTCCTTAGTACCTGGTTGGGGTTTTGTCCCCTTATAGGTTAATCCCTGTGTGTGTGGGGTGTCGGTACGTGTGTGTCGACATGTCTGAGGCGGAAGGCTTCTCCAAGGAGGAGGTGGAGCAAATGAGTGGTGTGTCCCCGTCGGTTGTGCCGACTCCAGATTGGATGGACATGTGGCATATGTTGAATGCAAGTGTGACATCTTTACATAAAAGGCTTGATAAGGCTGGTTTAGGGGGGACATCAGGGGGTCCATCCTCAGATTGGACCGACTCACAGGGCCCGTCGGGGTCTCAAAAGCGTCCCTTAACACAAGACACTACTACCGACACGGATTCTGATTTCAGTGTCGACTATGACGAAGTAAAATTGCACCCTAGTGTGACTAAAACCATTCAGTGTATGATTGTGGCAATAAGGGATGTGTTGCATATTGAGGATGAACCCTCGGTCCCCGACACAAGGGTACACATGTTTAAGGAAAAGAAACATATTATTAATTTTCCCACATCTCATGAATTAAATGAATTCTTTGGAAAAGCTTGGGAGACTCCGGATAAGAGACCGCAGATCCCCAAAAGAATTTATATGGCATACCCTTTCCCTAAGCAGGACAGGGAGATTTGGAAATCGCCCCCCACTGTGGACAAGGCCCTGACACGCTTGTCCAAAAAAGTGGCGCTACCGTCTCCTGACACAGCGGCCCTTAAGGACCCTGCAGATCGCAGGCAAGAAACTACCTTAAAGTGTATTTATTCTCATACGGGTGCTGTGTTAAGACCGACAATTGCGTCGGCATGGGTGTGTAGCGCAATTGTAGCTTGGACAGATGAGCTGACAGATCAATTTGATAATATGGATAAGGATACTATATTCTTAACTCTAGCCCACATAAAAGACGCAGTCTTATTTATGAGGGATGCTCAAAGGGACATTGGATTGCTAGCTTCTAGGGCCAATGCCATGTCTATCTCAGCGAGAAGATCCTTATGGACTCGCCAATGGACGGGTGATGCGGATTCCAAAAAACATATGGAAGTACTACCCTATAAGGGTGATGTATTGTTTGGGGATGGGCTGACGGACCTGGTTTCCACAGCTACAGCAGGTCAATCAAATTTTTTACCATATATTCCCCAACAGCAAAAGAAAGTAACACCTTATCAGATGCAGTCCTTTCGGTCGCACAAGTCCAAAAGAGGTCGGGGATCCTCTTTCCTCGCCAGAGGTAAGGGCAGAGGCAAGAGAGCACCTGCTTCGACAGGTGCCCAGGAACAAAAGTCCTCCCTTGCTGCTCCAAAACCCACAGCATGACGCTGGGGCTCCCCTGAGGGAGTCTGCACCGGTGGGGGCACGTCTTCGACTTTTCAGTCAGGCCTGGGTCAGTTCGGACCTGAATCCCTGGGTGTTTGAAATAGTTTCCCAGGGTTACAAATTGAAATTCGAGGATGTGCCCCCGCGCCGATTTTTTAAATCGGCCCTACCAGCTTCCACATCGGAAAGGGATGTAGTGTTAGCTGCAATTCAAACGCTGTGTATACAGCAAGTGATAATCAAGGTTCCCCTGCACCAGCAGGGAAGAGGTTACTATTCAACCCTTTTTGTGGTCCCGAAACCGGACGGTTCGGTCAGACCTATTTTGGATCTGAAATGGAATCTCTCAGAGCGATAATAGCCAACATGGAGGAGGGGGAGTTTATGGTGTCTCTGGACATAAAGGATGCGTACCTTCATGTCCCCATATATGCCCCCCATCAGGAATACCTGAGATTCGCTGTACAGGATTGTCATTACCAATTTCAGACGTTGCCGTTTGGACTCTCCACGGCCCCGAGGATTTTCACCAAGATAATGGCGGAAATGATGGTGGTCCTGCGCAAGCATGGAGTCACAATTATCCCATACTTGGACGATCTCCTGATAAAAGCGAGATCAAGGGAGAAATTGCTGAGCAGTGTGGCGCTCTCTCTGAGAGTGCTCCAGCAACACGGTTGGATTCTAAATCTACCGAAGTCACAGTTGATTCCGACAACTCGACTACCGTTCCTAGGTATGATACTGGATACGGAACAAATGAAGGTCTTCCTCCCAATAGAGAGAGCCCAAGACATCCAGAACATGGTCAGAGACCTGATAAAGCCGAAAAGGGTGTAAGTTCACCAATGCACTCGAGTTCTGGGGAAAATGGTGGCGGCCTACGAGGCCATTCCCTTCGGAAGGTACCATGCAAGGACTTTTCAATGGGACCTTCTGGACAAGTGGTCCGGGTCCCATCTGCACTTACATCGGAAAATAACTCTGTCCCCAGGGACAAGAGTGTCCCTCCTGTGGTGGTTGCAAAGTGCTCACCTCCTGGAGGGTCGCAGGTTCGGAATTCAGGATTGGGTCCTGGTTACCACGGACGCGAGCCTCCGAGGATGTGGAGCGGTCACACAGGGAAAGACTTTTCAGGGTCTTTGGTCAGACCAGGAGTCCTGTCTACACATCAATGTGTTGGAACTCAGGGCCATTTACAACAGCTTTCGACAAGCGGAGAGTTTTCTTCGAAACCTACCGGTTCTGATTCAATCAGACAATGTCACAGCAGTGGCTCATGTGAACCGCCAAGGCGGGACAAGAAGCAGAGTCGCGATGGCGGAAGCCACAAGGATCCTTCATTGGGCGGAAAATCATGTAAGCGCTCTGTCGGCTGTCTTCATTCTGGGAGTAACTGGGAAGCAGACTTCCTCAGCAGACACGATCTCCATCCAGGAGAGTGGAGACTTCATCAAGAAGTCTTTGCAGACATAACACGTCTTTGGGGAACTCCTCAAATAGACATGATGGCGTCACGCCTCAACAAAAAACTTCGGAGGTATTGCGCCAGGTCTCGGGACCCTCAGGCAGTAGCAGTAGACGCACTGGTAACACCGTGGGTGTTCGAATCGGTCTACGTGTTTCCTCCTCTTCTTGTCATCACGAAAGTGAGGATCATAAGACGAAGAAGAGTACAGACGATACTCGTTGTCCCAGACTGGCCTCGAAGGGCCTGGTACTCGGATCTACAAGAGATGCTCACAGGAAATCCCTGGCCTCTTCCTCTGAGGGAAGACCTGTTGCAGCAGGTGCCCTGTGTATTTCAAGACTTACCGCGGTTACGTTTGACGGCATGGCGGTTGAATGCCGAATCCTAGCGTAAAAGGGGATTCCGGAAGAGGTCATCCCTACTTTAATAAAGGCTAGGAAGGAGGTGACTGTAAAACATTATCACCGTATCTGGCGAAAGTATGTGTCTTGGTGTGAGACCAAGAATGCACCTACGGAAGATTTTCATCTGGGTCGTCTTCTCCACTTCCTACAGACAGGAGTGGATATGGGCCTGAAATTAGGCTCGGTTAAGGTACAGATTTCGGCCCTCTCGATATTCTTTCAGAAGGAATTGGCTTCTCTTCCAGAAGTCCAGACGTTTGTAAAGGGAGTGCTGCACATCCAGCCCCCTTTTGTGCCTCCAATGGCACCATGGGACCTGAACGTGGTGTTGCAGTTCCTAAAATCACACTGGTTTGAACCGCTTAACAAGGTTGAGTTGAAATTTCTTACCTGGAAGGTGGTCATGTTGTTGGCCTTAGCATCAGCAAGGCAAGTGTCAGAATTGGCGGCTTTGTCACACAAGAGCCCCTACTTGATTTTTCATGTGGATCGAGCTGAATTGAGGACACGTCCGAAATTTTTGCCTAAAGTGGTTTCTTCGTTCCATATGAATTAACCTATTGTGGTGGCCTGGAGGATTCCAGATCCCTGGACATAGTCAGGGCCTTAAAAATGTATGCATCCAGGACGGCTAGAATTAGGAAAATAGAGGCTCTGTTTGTCCTGTATGCGGCCAATAAGATTGGCGCTCCTGCTTCAAAGCAGACTATTGCTCGCTGGATCTGTAATACGATTCAGCAGGCTCACTCTACGGCTGGATTGCCGGTACCAATTTCGGTTAAGGCCCATTCCACTAGGAAGGTGGGCTCTTCTTGGGCGGCTGCCCGAGGCGTCTCGGCATTACAACTTTGCCGAGCGGCGACTTGGTCGGGGTCAAACACTTTTGCTAAATTCTACAAGTTTGATATCCTGGCTGATGAGGACCTAGCGTTTGCTCAGTCGGTGCTGCAGAGTCATACGCACTCTCCCGCCCGATTGGATGCTTTGGTATAAACCCCATGGTCCATACGGAGTCCCCAGCATCCTCTAGGACGTAAGAGAAAATAAGATTTTAAACCTACCGGTAAATCTATTTCTCCTAGTCCGTAGAGGATGCTGGGCGCCCGTCCCAGTGCGGAAACTCTGCAAGACTTGTATATAGTTGTTGCTTACATAAGGGTTATGTTACAGTTGACATCGGTCTTGGACCGTTACTGTCGTTTTGTTCATACTGTTAATTGGTTATGTATGTTCCAGGTTACATGGTATGATTGGTGTGGGCTGGTATGAATTTTGCCCTTGGATTGCTAAATCCTGTCTTGTATTGTCCATCTCCTCTGGGCACAGTTCTCTAACTCAGGTCTGGAGGAGGGGCATAGAGGGAGGAGCCAGTGCACACCCATAGTCAAAGTTCTTTTTAGGTGCCCTCTCTCCTGCAGAGCCCGTCTATACCCCATGGTCCTTACGGAGTCCCCAGCATCCTCTACGGACTAGGAGAAATAGATTTACCGGTAGGTTTAAAATCTTATAATTTTTTTTCTCATGTCCTAGAGGATGCTTGGGTCTATTTAGTACCATGGAGTATAGACTGGTCCTTTGGGAGCCATTGGCACTTTAAGAGTTTAATAGTGTGGCTGGCCCCTCCCTCTATGCCCCTCCTACCAGACTCCGTTTAGAAAATGTGCCCAGAGGAGCCGGTCACAGCTAGGGGAGTTTTTTCTAGTTTTATTTTTTTTTCCTAAGAGTGTTAGGTACAGGGAGGCTGCTGGCAACAGCCTACCTGCTTCGTGGGACTTAGTAGGGGGAGTAGGAACCAACTTTTGATGTTAATGGTTCTCTTTCTCCGCTAACAGGACACTGAGCTCCTGAGGGTTCTGACCGCAAGCCCACGAGGCGACCGCTCACTCCCGCAGCACGGCCGCCACCCCCTAACAGATCCTGATGAAAGAAGAATGGTGAGTACAGCGCCGGTGGCCCAGTTAGCGGGTCGCTGGCGGGAATGGCGCACAAGGGTGGGAGCGCAGCTCTTGCAGGCTGCGCTCCGTACAGGCTCGGCAACATGTACATGTAGACGCTGTTGAGGGGCGTCCTGGCCCAGCAAAGATCACCCTAACACTGGTAAAAAAGTTAACGGGTTAATCCCGCTGTTAGCACACAGAGACCTCAGACCTGTATAATCATTGTGCGGGAAGCTACGTTCCACTACAGGGGGTGGGGATTCTCCTCAGAGCTGATCCAGCACTCACCAGCGCCATTTTCTCCCTGCAAGAACGCTGAATAACGCTAACAGGGGGCGCTGCACCCCACCTAACTCCATTTACTGCGGTACCAGGGTGTTTATAGACATGGGATGGGGGGGGGAGTGTAATTAGTACTATACAACCTATTAAGGTTGAATAGTGAGCGCCGGGCATTTTATCGTAATAACTGTCCACAACGGCGCTGTGTGGCTGGCTCCTCATACTCTGTGGCTCTCTGAGGGTACTCTGGGGGAAACTGTGTCTGACATTTTCCTGTATGTGTGTGTGTGTGTGTATATATCCACATTACCATGTCTAAGGGCTCTGTTTCTTGTACTGCAGAGTGTGTATCTTCTCCTGAGAAGTCTATCCCATGTAATTAGGACTGCAATGTGCTTTCCCAGCCTTCTAAATCCAAACCCCCATGGGTGGATTCTTTAAGGGGAATAATATCCCAGATTTCATCAAGGTTGTCCCATAATGAGAAAGATGCAGTTTTTGAGATTCTGTAGAGGGGTTGCAGCATTCAGCTCCCACTACTTCCTCTACTAGCCCACCTACTTACCCAAAGAAGCGTACACTTGCCCAGATAATGCAAGTTGATACTGATACCGACTCTGATACAGGGGATGGTGATGGGGATATACAGGGGGGTGATGCATCCCTTGCTAAGGGTGTGCAGCTAATGATTGAAGCTATTAGGGATGTTTTACATATTTCTGAGAAGGTTCCTGAGCAAGTAGAGGAATCTTATTTTACGGAAAATAAGAAATCCTCGTTCACCTTCCCTGCTTCTAAGGAGTTAAATTCTTTATTTGAAAAATACTGGGAGAACCCAGAGAGAAAATTCCAGATCCCTAAAAGAATTCTCATTGCTTTCCCATTCCCTGAGGAGGATAGAAAGAAGTTGGAAAACCCACCTATAGTAGATGCGTCTGTATCTAGGTTGTCTAAAAAGGTGGTTTTACCTGTCCCTGGTTAAACCACCTTAAAAGAGCCCGCTGACTGCAAGATTATGACTACGCTCAAATCTCTTTTCTCTTACGTCCTAGAGGATGCTGGGGACTCCGTAAGGACCATGGGGATAGACTGGCTCCGCAGGAGACATGGGCATTTTAAGAAAGACTTTAGGTATGGGTGTGCACTGGCTCCTCCCTCTATGCCCCTCCTCCAGACCTCAGTTTACTACTGTGCCCAGATGAGACTGGGTGCATTACAGGGAGCTCTCCTGAGTTTCCTGTCAAAGTATATTTGTTAGGTTTTTTTATTTTCAGGGAGCCTGCTGGCAACAGACTCCCTGCATCGAGGGACTGAGGAGAGAGAAGCAGATCTACTTCTGTGAGTTTCAAGGCTCTGCTTCTTAGGCTACTGGACACCATAAGCTCCAGAGGGATCGGTACGCAGGTCTCACCCTTGCCGTCCGTCCCGGAGCCGTGCCGCCGCCGTCCTCACACAGCCGGAAGATAGAAGCCGGGTGAGTATGAGAAGAAAAGAAGACTTCAGAGGCGGCAGAAAGACTTCATGATCTTCACTGAGGTAACGCACAGCGGTGAAGCTGTGCGCCATTGCTCCCATACACCTCACACACGGCAGTCACTGTAAGGGTGCAGGGCGCAGGGGGGGGCAGTAGCGTACATAAACTGTCAGGGCGGAACAAAAAGCAGAGCGGCAATGGCAGAAGCCACAAGGATTTTCCGCTGGGCGGAAAAGCATACAAGCGCTCTGTCAGCGATCTTCTTTCCAGGAATGGGCAACTGGGAAGCAGACATGATCTCCATCCAGGAGAGTGGGGCCTCCACCAAGAAGTCTTCGCAGAGGTGACAAGTCGTTGGGGAGTTCCTCAAGTAGACATGATGGCATCTTGTCTCAACAAGAAGCTTCAGAGAGATTGTTCCAGGTCAAAGGACCCTCAAGCAATTGCAGTGGATGCACTGGTGACACTGTGGGTGTTTCAGTCGGTGTATATATTCCCTCCACTTCCTCTCATTCCAAAGGTTCTAAAGATCATAAGAACAACAACAAATCGGGGCGATCCTCATTGTCCCAGACTGGCCAAGGAGGGCTTGGTATCCAGATCTTCAGGAATTAATCATAGGAGATCCCTGGCCTCTTCCTCTGCGCGAGGACCTGTTACAACAGGGGCCGTGCGTGTATCAGGACTTACCGAGGCTACGTTTGACGGCACGCCGGTTGAGCGCACAATCCTAGCCCGTATGGGTATTCCCAGTGAAGTCATTCCCACACTTATTCAGGACAGAAAAGGGGTAACGTCTAAACATTACCACCGTATTTGGAGAAAATATGTTTCTTGGTGTGAATCCAAGGGGGCTCCTACAGAGAAGTTTCGGCTAGGACGTTTTCTCCATTTTCTACAAGCAGGTGTGGATGCGGACCTAAAATTAGGCTCAATTAAGGTACAGATTTTGGCCTTATCGGTTTTCTTTCAGAAACAATTGGCCTCCCTTCCAGAAGTTCAGACTTTCGTGAAAGGCGTGTTGCACATCCAACCTCCATTTGTGCCTCCAGTGGCACCATGGGATCTTAATATGGTGTTGCAGTTCCTTCAATCACATTGGTTTGAGCCTTGTACGGAAGGTGGAGTTGAAATGCCTCACTTGGAAAGTGGTCTTCCTGTTGGCCTTTGCATCTGCAAGGCGGGTGTCTGTGTTAGCGGCCTTGTCTCAGAAGAGCCCTTATTTGATCTTCCATGAGGATAGAGCTGAATTGAGGACACGTCAACAATTTCTACCGAAGGTGGTTTCTTCTTTCCACATGAACCAACCTATTGTGGTGCCTTTGGCTACTGACTCCTTCGCTGAGTCAAAATCTCTGGATGTGGTCAGAGCTTTGAAGATTTATGTCGCCAGAAAGGCTCAGATTAGGAAAACAGAGGCTCTGTTTGTCCTGTATGCTCCCAACAAGGTTGGGTGTCCTGTTTCCAAGCAGACCGTTGCACGCTGGATCTGTAACACGCTTCAGCATGCTCATTCCACGGCTGGATTGCCATTACCGGAATCTGTAAAAGCCCATTCTACTAGAAAGGTGGGCTCATCCTGGGTGGCTTCCCGGGGGGGTCTCGGCATTACAACTTTGCTGAGCAGCTACTTGGTCGGGGTCAAACGCTTTTGCAAAGTTCTACAAGTTTGACACCTTGGCCAATGAAGACCTTAAGTTTGGTAAATCGGTGCTGCAGAGTCATCCGCACTCTCCCGCCTGTTCTAGAGCTTTGGTATAACCCCATGGTTCTATGATGACCCCAGCATCCTCTAGGACGTATGAGAAAATAGGATTTTAATACCTACTGGTAAATACTTTTCTCTTAGTCCATAGAGGATGCTGGGTGCCCGTCCCAGGCCGTACTGTATCTGCAGTTATTAGTTGTGGTTACACACATTTTGTGTTGCGTTATTGTCAGCATGTTGCTGCAAGTGTTCATGCCGTTGGCTTGTGTTCTGTTGAATGCCACGTTGTGCGGCATGCTTGAGGTGTGAGCTGGTATAAATCTCACCTTAGTTTAACAATAAATCCTTTCCTCAAAATGTCTGTCTCCCTGGGCACAGTTCCTATAACTGGAGTCTTGAGGAGGGGCATAGAGGGAGGAGCCAGTTCACACCCTTTCAAAGTCTTAAAGTGCCCATGTCTCTATACCCCATGGTTCTATGATGACCCCAGCATCCTCTACAGACTAAGTGAAAAGTATTTACCGGCAGGTATTAAAATCCTATTTTTTGCACATGGTGCGAAATTGCACTTCCAATATTGCACTTATTTATTTTTGTTCTATCACAACTCTATTGATTAACAAATAGTGCAAATATTTATCATTATTCCATACACGATACTGAATTGTAAAAGAATATTGCACTGAATTATCTTTCTTTAAATTATAAGTAATCCCTAGGGACATCATGTTCTTTCCACTCAGTTCTTGCATTCTTTATTCTTTTCAGGGTGCTCTCATATCCCATAATTATCAGTGGCATTTTGCAATGCTTATGGTAACAGAACGCCACGCCATCTAGGGACAGCAGAAGCACCGCTCTATTCTATACTTCTGGGCCATTGTCTGTCTGTTTCTTCGCCACTCTCTTTCTGTCATTCGATGTTTTAAAACAGATGATTGAACAGCAGAAGTGCTAAGTAACATGGACCTGGCTCCTGTTTCTCACGAATGTGATAAACATATATATTGAGAACTATATATCATGGTGCACGTTATTCAGTAACATTTTTCGTTTTAGTGCATTTTTCAGTACATTAAGTGATATTCAGGTACTTTCAAGTACACATCCATCATCCTAATATATGATTTGTAAGACTGTCTGTATGTGTGGATTGATTGCACATGTGGAGAATTGATTCACCTACGATCAGACCGCACTGGGTATGCCCAATCTCATCTGATCTTGGAAGCCATACACTGCAAGGCCTGGTCAGTACCTGGATGGGACACCACCAGAGAATACTAGGTACCGTAGGTATTTTACTCTCCCGCATTGGTGATTTATTCACTTATACCAGGTCATGACTTATTGACACAAGCTGAACCTAAGAGAGCTACTTATTCCCATTAATATACACTGCTCAAAAAAATAAAGGGAACACTAAAATAACACATCCTAGATCTGAATGAATGAAATATTCTTATTAAATACTTTGTTCTTTACATAGTTGAATGTGCTGACAACAAAATCACACAAAAATTATCAATGGAAATCAAATTTATTAACCCATGGAGGTCTGGATTTGGAGTCACACAAAATTAAAGTGGAAAAACACTACAGGCTGATCCAACTTTGATGTAATGTCCTTAAAACAAGTCAAGATGAGGCTCAGTAGTGTGTGTGTGGCCTCCACATGCCTGTATGACCTCCCTACAACACCTGGGCATGCTCCTGATGAGGTGGCGGATGGTCTCCTGAGGGATTTCCTCCCAGACCTGGACTAAAGCATCCGCCAACTCCTGGACAGTCTGTGGTGCAACGTGGCGTTGGTGGATGGAGCGAGACATGATGTCCCATATGTGCTCAATTGGAATCAGGTCTGGGGAATGGGCGGGCCAGTCCATAGCATCAATGCCTTCGTCTTGCAGGAACTGCTGACACACTCCAGCCACATGAGGTCTAGCATTGTCTTGCATTAGGAGGAACCCAGGGCCAACCCCACCAGCATATGGTCTCACAAGGGGTCTGAGGATCTCATTTCGGTACCTAATGGCAGTCAGGCTACCTCTGGTGAGCACATGGAGGGCTGTGCAGCCCCCCCAAAGAAATGCCACCCCACACCATTACTGACCCACTGCCAAACCGGTCATGCTGGAGGATGTTGCAGGCAGCAGAACATTCTCCTTAGTGTCTCCAGACTCTGTCACGTCTGTCACATGTGCTCAGTGAGAACCTGTTTTCATCTGTGAAGAGCACAGGGCGCCAGTGGCGAATTTGCCAATCTTGGTGTTCTCTGGCAAATGCCAAACGTCCTACACGGTGTTGGGCAGTAAGCACAACCCCCACCTGTGGACGTCGGGCCCTCATACCACCCTCATGGAGTCTGTTTCTGATCATTTGAGTAGACACATGCACATTTGTGGCTTACTGGAGGTCATTTTGTAGGGCTCTGGCAGTGCTCCTCCTGTTCCTCCTTGCACAAAGGCAGACGTATTGGTCCTGCTGCTGGGTTGTTGCCCTTCTACAGCCTCCTCCATGTCTCCTGATGTACTGGCCTGTCTCCTGGTAGCGCCTCCATGCTCTGGACACTACGCTGACAGACACAGCAAACCTTCTTGCCACAGCTCGCATTGATGTGCCATCCTGGATGAGCTGCACTACCTGAGCCACTTGTGTGGGTTGTAGGGAGGTCATACAGGCACGTGGAGGCCACACACACTACTGAGCCTCATTTTGACTTGTTTTAAGGACATTACATCAAAATTGGATCAGCCTGTAGTGTGTTTTTCCACTTTAATTTTGAGTGCGACTCCAAATCCAGACCTCCATGGGTTAATAAATTTGATTTTCATTGATAATTTTTGTGTGATTTTGTTGTCAGCTCATTCAACTTTGTAAAGAACAAAGTATTTTTAATAAGAATATTTCATTTATTCAGATCTAGGATGTGATATTTTAGTGTTCCCTTTATTTTTTTGAGCAGTGTATTTCCTCGTCGGGAAAATAAAACAATTTTTGTGATTATAAAGGGAACATAATATTTTCGCTCAGTCACGTAATCTATTTTTCTTCGCCTAGAAATTACAGCATTTGTGCATTTATTTGATATATACCAAATGCCTTTTTTTCCCCCCTTTTTTTTTTTTTCTCTCCTTTTTTTAGTATATCACAATAAAAGTAAAATTTTAATACATTCATAATTTCAATCATATAAGTGTGCCCTGGAAAAGGCATATAGTTGCTTTTTTTTTTTTTTTTTTACTAAAAGACAATACCCTTTTTATAATTGAATATGCCTCTCATTGTTGCACATTGTAGGCTCACTGCGCTTGAGACTATAAACTATTCATAGTTTCTAGTGGACAAGGAGTCATAACACACCAAGGGGGGTATTCAATTGTTTGAAAAGTCCCCAAAAAATATCTAACTAATATTTATTATATTTATTTGTATCAATGCTCATATATGTATAAATGATGTGCTTTTCAGATGGATGAATATATATTTCCAAACATCTGTAATGGTGGGCACACAGTCAGGTAAAATACCTGTTGGACCAGCAGACATTTTATCTGACCCTGCAGATATCCAGGACATACAGTGGAAGAGATCTCACAGTGTATGTCACCTGATATTGGTGCTCTGCCCCTGGGGAGGAGACGCTTCCCTGTTCCCTCTCATGTGAAGGAATGGGAAATGTCAGTCAGCAGTTGTAGGGCATACGCTGCTTGAGGCGGATGTCCGGACATGGAATTATAGAATTTGAGGGACATGCTGGACGATCTGGTATGTCTGACCAATCATACATTTTGGATCGGTTTCCCGCATAAGCGCTGAAATTATCTGGCAGATCAACCAGTTAATCATAGTGTGTATGCCCAGAATAACTTTTTTGGATTGCCCATATCTACTTACAACAGAAATCCTACGTTTACAGTTTTATAAATGGTTGCTCCACCCTTTTACGTTTTTCAGACCTACAAATCCAGTTAATTTAATAAAGGTAATATCTGCAATGTGATAATTTAACACCATCTGAATTTAAATATATCATTGGTTTAAGATGTGTAGGTTCAAGTGCTTGTTTTGTTTTTTAGGTCTTATGATTATCTTATTGAGTACATTTTTATATTTATAGCCACAGCTGACTGTTTACACTTAATATACTTTCCTTTTAATTTTTAATGAATTGTGTGATTATAGCCCTGTGATTTAATTTTTTTCGTAGTTTGCGACCATTATTTTTACAGCAGCTTGTGTCAGGCAACATTGCACACAAGCATACATATTAGTTATTTAGTCAGTTGCTTAGCGGTATCCTATTATTCCCAATTCTTCTGCTTCGGTCGATCAAAATGACTGGATATCGCAATGTAGTACTGATGGTCATCATCACTGTATCCAATTTGAGGCTGTTCTGATTGGCCAAGATCGGACTCTTTCTCACAAAAACACATGGGATCCGGGATAAGTCCCCTATCCTAAGTGTTATTGCGGCTCCAGCGGCCCCTTATCCTGGATTATGCATTGGGTGCCTGAGGGACCTGAAGCATTGAGAGAAAAGTATGCTGGCATCAGGGCTAATAGGATACCGCCTCAATATGTGATATATTTCACAGCACCTTTAGTGATACCTTATGTTTCTATAGCATGTGCACTGATTCTATGTCAAGTTTTAGTTATGCAAAATAAATAAAGGGTAGAAAAAGCGGTTTCATCTAAATGGACACATACGGATTTATTCCACCACTGATAACCACATGGAAACGAATATGCATTTCTCTGACGTCCTAGTGGATGCTGGGGACTCCGTAAGGACCATGGGGAATAGCGGCTCCGCAGGAGACTGGGCACAAAAATAAAGCTTTAGAACTACCTGGTGTGCACTGGCTCCTCCCCCTATGACCCTCCTCCAAGCCTCAGTTAGATTTTTGTGCCCAAACGAGAAGGGTGCACACTAGGTGGCTCTCCTGAGCTGCTTAGTGAAAAGTTTTTAGTTTTAGGTTTTTTATGTTCAGTGAGACCTGCTGGCAACAGGCTCACTGCATCGAGGGACTAAGGGGAGAAGAAGCGAACTCACCTGTGTGCAGAGTGGATTGGGCTTATTAGGCTACTGGACATTAGCTCCAGAGGGACCGATCACAGGCCCAGCCATGGATAGGTACCAGAGCCGCGCCGCCGGCCCCCTTACAGAGCCAGAAGACAGAAGAGGTCCGGAAAATCGGCGGCAGAAGACGTCCTGTCTTCAACAAGGTAGCGCACAGCACTGCAGCTGTGCGCCATTGCTCTCAGCACACTTCACACTCCGGTCACTGAGGGTGCAGGGCGCTGGGGGGGGCGCGCCCTGAGACGCAATAAAAACACCTTGGATGGCAAAAAATGCATCACACATAGCTCCTGGGCTATATGGATGAATTTAACCCCTGCCAGAATACACAGAAAAACGAGAGATAAGGCCGCCGAGAAGGGGGCGGAGCCTATCTCCTTAGCACACTGGCGCCATTTTCCCTCACAGCTCCGTTGGAGGGAAGCTCCCTGGCTCTCCCCTGCAGTCACTACACTACAGAAAGGGTTAAAAAAGAGAGGGGGGCACTAATTACGCGCAGTATTAAAAATACAGCAGCTATAAGGGGAAAAACACTTATATAAGGTTATCCCTGTGTATATATATAGCGCTCTGGTGTGTGCTGGCAAACTCTCCCTCTGTCTCCCCAAAGGGCTTGTGGGGTCCTGTCCTCTATCAGAGCATTCCCTGTGTGTGTGCTGTGTGTCGGTACGTTTGTGTCGACATGTATGAGGAGAAAAATGATGTGGAGACGGAGCAGATTGCCTGTAATAGTGATGCCACCCCCTAGGGGGTCGACACCTGAGTGGATGAACTGTTGGAAGGAATTACGTGACAGTGTCAGCTCTGTATAAAAGACAGTGGTTGACATGAGATAGCCGGCTACTCAGCTTGTGCCTGTCCAGACGTCTCATAGGCCGTCAGGGGCTCTAAAGCGCCCGTTACCTCAGATGGCAGATATAGACGCCGACACGGATACTGACTCCAGTGTCGACGGTGAAGAGACAAATGTGACTTCCAGTAGGGCCACACGTTACATGATTGAGGCAATGAAAAATGTTTTACACATTTCTGATAATACGAGTACCACCAAAAAGGGGTATTATGTTCGGTGAGGAAAAACTACCTGTAGTTTTCCTGAATCTGAGAAATTAAATGAGGTGTGTGATGATGCGTGGGTTTCCCCCGATAACAACTGATAATTTCTAAAATGTTATTGGCATTATATCCTTTCCCGCCAGAGGTTAGGGTGCGTTGGGAAACACCCCCTAGGGTGGATAAAGCGCTCACACGCTTGTAAGAACAAGGGCTCTACCCTCTCCTGAGATGGCCGCCCTTAAGGATCCTGCTGATAGAAAGCAGGAGGGTATCCTAAAATGTATTTACACACATACTGGTGTTATACTGCGACCAGCAATCGCCTCAGCCTGGATGTGCAGTGCTGGGTTGGCGTGGTCGGATTCCCTGACTGAAAATATTGATACCCTAGATAGGGACAGTATATTATTGCCTATAGAGCATTTAAAAGATGCATTTCTATATATGCGTGATGCACAGCGGAATATTTGCCGACTGGCATCAAGTCTAAGTGCGTTGTCCATTTCTGCCAGTAGAGGGTTATGGACACGACAGTGGTCAGGTGATGCGGATTCCAAACGGCATTTGGAAGTATTGCCTTATTAAGGGGAGGAGTTATTTGGGGTCGGTCTTTCAGACCTGGTGGCCACGGCAACAGCTGGGAAATCCACGTTTGTACCCCAGGTCGCCTCTCAACATAAGAAGACGCCGTATTATCAGGCGCAGTCCTTTCGTGGGCAAGCGGGCAAAAGGTTCCTCATTTCTGCCCCGTGACAGAGGGAGAGGAAAAAGGCTGCAGAAATCAGCCAGTTCCCAGGAACAGAAGCCCTCTCCCGCCTCTGCCAAGCCCTCAGTATGACGCTGGGGCTTTACAAGCAGAATCAGGCACGGTGGGGGCCCGTCTCAATGAATTTCAGCGCGCAGTGGGTTCACTCGCAATTAGACCCCTGGATCCTTCAGGTGATATCTCAGGGGTACAAATTGGAATTCGAGACGTCTCCCCCTCGCCGTTTCCTAAAGTCGGCTTTACCGATGTCTCCCTCTGACAGGGAGGCAGTTTTGGAAGCCATTCACAAGCTGTATTCCCAGCAGGTGATAATCAAGGTACCCCTCCTGCATCAGGGAACGGGGTATTATTCCACACTGTTGTGGTACCGAAGCCGGACGGCTCGGTGAGACCGATTCTAAATCTAAAATCTTGAACACTTACATACGGAGGTTCAAATTCAAGATTGAGTCACTCAGAGCAGTGATTGCGAACCTGGAAGAAGGGGACTACATGATGTCTCGGGACATCAAGGATGCTTACCTTCATGTCAAAATATACCCTTCTCACCAAGGGTACCTCAGGTTATGGTACAGAACTGTCACTATCAGTTCAGACGCTGCCGTATGGATGGTCCACGGCACCCCGGGTCTTTACCAAGGTAATGGCCGAAATGATTATACTCTTTCGAAGGAAGGGAATTTTAGTTATCCCTTACTTGGACGATTCCCTGATAAGGGTAAGATCCAGGGAACAGTTGGAGGTCGGTGTAGCACTATCTCAGGTAGTGTTGCGGCAGCACGATTGGATTCTCAATATTCCAAAATCGCAGCTGATTCCGACGACTCGTCTTCTGTTCCTAGGGATGATCCTGGACACAGTCCAGAAAAAGGTGTTTCTCCCGGAGGAGAAAGTCAGGGAGTTATCCGAGCTAGTCGGGAACCTCCTATAACCGAGCCAAGTCTCAGTACATCAATGAAAGGGTTCTGGGAAAAATGGTGGCTTCCTACGAAGCAATCCCATTCGGCAGATTCCACGCAAGAACTTTCCAGTGGGACCTGCTGGACAAATGGTCCGGGTCGCATCTTCAGATGCATCAGCGGATAACCCTGTCACCAAGCAGAAGGGTGTCTCTCCTGTGGTGGTTGCAGAGTGCTCATCTTCTAGAGGGCCGCAGATTCGACATTCAGGACTGGGTCCTGGTGACCACGGATGCCAGCCTGCGAGGCTGGGGAGCAGTCACACAGGGAAGGAATTTCCAGAGCTTATGGTCAAGCCTGGAGACATCACTTCACATAAATATCCTGAAGCTAAGGGCCATTTACAATGCTCTAAGCTCAGCAAGACCTCTGCTTCAAGGTCACCCGGAGTTGATCCATTCGGACAACATCACGGCAGTCACCCACGTAAACAGACAGGGTGACACAAGAAGCAGGAGGGCAAGGCAGAAGCTGCAAGGATTCTTCGCTGGGCGGAAAATCATGTGATAGCACTGTCAGCAGTATTCATTCCGGGAGTGGACAACTGGGAAGCAGACTTCCTCAGCAGACACGACCCCCACCCGGGAGAGTGGGGACTTCACCCAGAAGTCTTCCACATGTTTATAAAACTCGACAAGTATTGCGCCAGGTCAAGGGACCCTCAGGCAATAGCTGTAGACGCTCTGGTAACACAGTGGGTGTACCAGTCAATGTATGTGTTCCCTCCTCTGCCTCTCATACCCAAGGTACTGAGAATTATAAGATGGAGAGGAGTAAGCACTATATTCGTGGCTCCGGATTGGCCAAGAAGGACTTGGTAACCGGAACTTCAAGAGATGCTCACGGAGGATCCGTGGCCTCTACCTCTAAGAAGGGACCTGCTCCAGCAAGGACTCTGTCTGTTCCAAGACTTACCGCGGCTGCGTTTGACGGCATGGCGGTTGAACGCCGGATCCTGAAGGAGAAAGGCATTCCGGATGAAGTCATTCCTATCCTGATCAAAGCCAGGAAAGATATAACCGCAAAACATTATCACCGCATTTGGCGAAAATATGTTGCGTGGTGCGAGGCCAGTAAGGCCCCGACGGAGGAATTTTCAACTAGGTCGATTCCTACATTTCCTGCAAACAGGAGTGTCTATGGGCCTGAAATGGGGGTCCATTAAGGTTCAAATTTCGGCCCTGTCAATTTTCTTCCAAAAAGAACTAGCTTCAGTCCCTGAAGTTCAAACGTTTGTGAAAAGGGTACTGTATATACAGCCTCCTTTTGTGCCTCCAGTGGCACCTTGGGATCTAAATGTAGTTTTTGGGTTCCAAAAGTCACATTGGTTTGAACCACTTAAATATGTGGAGTTAAAATATCTCACATGGAAAGTGGTCATGCTGTTGGCCCTGGCCTGGGCCAGGTGCGTGTCAGAATTGGCGGCTTTATCCTGTAAAAGCCCTCATCTGATTTTCCATTCGGACAGGGCGGAATTGAGGACTTGTCCTCAGTTACTCCCTAAGGTGGTTTTCAGCGTTTCACCTGAATCAACCTATTGTGGTGCCTGCGGCTACTAGGGACTTGGAGACGTTGTCAGGGCCCTGGAAATATAGGTTTCCAGGACGGCTGGAGTCAGAAAATCTGACTCGTTGTTTATTCTGTATGCACCCAACAAGCTGGGTGCTCCTGCTTCTAAGCAGACTATTGCTCGTTGGATTTGTAGTACAATTCAGCTTGCACATTCTGTGGCAGGCCTGCCACAGCCAAAATCTGTAGAAGCCCATTCCACAAGGAAGGCGGGCTCATCTTGGGCGGCTGCCCGAGGGGTCTCGGCTTTACAACTTTGCCGAGCAGCTACTTGGTCAGGAGCAAATACGTTTGTAAAATTCTGCAAATTTGATACCCTGGCTGAGGAGGACCTGGAGTTCTCTCATTTGGTCTGCAGAGTCATCCGCACTCTCCCGCCCGTTTGGGAGCTTTGGTATAATCCCCATGGTCCTTACGGAGTCCCCAGCATCCACTAGGACGTCAGAGAAAATAAGAATTTACTTACCGATAATTCTATTTCTCGTAGTCCGTAGTGGATGCTGGGCGCCCATCCCAAGTGCGGATTGTCTGCAATACTGGTACATAGTTATTGTTACCAAAAAATCGGGTTATTGCTGTAGTGAGCCATCTTTTCTAGAGGCTCCTCTGTTATCATGCTGTTAACTGTGTTTAGATCACAAGTTATATGGTGTGATTGGTGTGGCTGGTATGAGTCTTACCCGGGATTCAAAATCCTTCCTTATTGTGTACGCTCGTCCGGGCACAGTATCCTAACTGAGGCTTGGAGGAGGGTTATAGGGGGAGGAGCCAGTGCACACCAGGTAGTACTAAAGCTTTACTTTTGTGCCCAGTCTCCTGCGGAGCCGCTATTCCCCATGGTCCTTATGGAGTCCCCAGCATCCACTACGGACTACGAGAAATAGAATAATCGGTAAGTAATTTCTTATTTTTTACATGTTTTCTG
The DNA here is from genome assembly GCF_028390025.1 of Pseudophryne corroboree. NCBI lineage: Eukaryota > Metazoa > Chordata > Amphibia > Anura > Myobatrachidae > Pseudophryne > Pseudophryne corroboree. The sequence continues at coordinate 428,409,539 of NC_086447.1, read as the reverse complement.
TATGCATTCCTGTATTGCACATTATTGAATGCATTTTTCATGAATTTATTAAATAGAGCATTAGAAGTGGATAGTCGTGAACAAACCCCCACTATTCCTGAAGCTGATCTACTACTGAATGAAAAACAGTGTTTCTCTAACGTCCTAGTGGATGCTGGGGACTCCGTAAGGACCATGGGGAATAGACGGGCTCCGCAGGAGACTGGGCACTCTAAAGAAAGATTCAGTACTATCTGGTGTGCACTGGCTCCTCCCTCTATGCCCCTCCTCCAGACCTCAGTTAGAATCTGTGCCCGGCCAGAGCTGGGTGCTCCTAGTGGGCTCTCCTGAGCTTGCTAGAAAAGAAAGTATTTTGTCAGGTTTTTTATTTTCAGAGAGCTTCTGCTGGCAACAGACTCTCTGCTACGTGGGACTGAGGGGAGAGAAGCAAACCTACTCACTGCAGCTAGGTTGCGCTTCTTAGGCTACTGGACACCATTAGCTCCAGAGGGATCGAACACGCCGCCGTCCCCCTCGCAGAGCCAGAAGTACAGAAGCAAGAAGACATCGAAATCGGCGGCAGAAGACTCCTGTCTTCACTTAAGGTAGCGCACAGCACTGCAGCTGTGCGCCATTGCTCCCGCAGCACACCCACACACTCCGGTCACTGTAGGGTGCAGGGGGGGGGGGGGGGGGGGGGGGGGGGCGCGCGCCCTGGGCAGCAATTAATATACCTGATGGCAAAAGTATACATATATACAGTCAGGCACTGTATATATGTGCGAGCCCCCGCCATTTTTACACATGAAAAGCGGGACAGAAGCCCGCCGCTGAGGGGGCGGGGCCTTCTTCCTCAGCACACCAGCGCCATTTTCTCTTCACAGCTCCGCTGGAAGGACGCTCCCCAGGCTCTCCCCTGCAGTATACAGGTGCAATAGAGGGTAAAAAAGAGAGGGGGGGCACATAAATTTAGGCGCAGAGATATAAAAAACAGCAGCTACTGGGTAAACACTAAGGTACAGTGTAATCCCTGGGTTATATAGCGCTGGCGGTGTGTGCTGGCATACTCTCTCTCTCTGTCTCCCCAAAAGCCTTTGTGGGGTCCTGTCCTCAGTCAGAGTGTTCCCTGTATGTGTGCGGTGTGTCGGTACGCCTGTGTCGACATGTTTGATGAGGAAGGATACGTGGAGGCAGAACAAGTGCAAACAGATGTGGTGTCGCCCCCGACGGGGCCGACACCTGATTGGATGGATATGTGGAAGGTGTTAAATGATAATGTAAGCTCCTTACATAACAGATTGGATAAAGCCGTAGCCTTGGGACAGTCGGGGTCTCAACCCATGCCTGCTCCCACAGCGCAGAGGCCGTCAGGGTCTCAAAAGCGCCCAATATCCCAGTTAGTTGACACAGATGTCGACACGGAATCTGATTCCAGTGTCGATGATGAGGATGCAAAGTTGCAGCCTAAAATGACTAAAGCCATCCGCTACATGATTGTGGCAATGAAGGATGTATTACACATTTCTGAGGAAAATCCTGTCCCTGACCAGAGGATTTATATGTATGGGGAGAAAAAGCAAGAAGTGACTTTTCCCCCGTCACATGAATTGAATGAATTATGTGAAAAAGCGTGGGATTCCCCTGATAAGAAGGTAGTAATTTCCAAGAGATTATTGATGGCGTATCCTTTCCCGCCAACGGACAGGTTACGCTGGGAATCCTCCCCCAGGGTAGACAAGGCGTTGACACGCTTGTCTAAGAAGGTGGCCCTGCCGTCTCAGGATACGGCCGCCCTAAAGGATCCTGCGGATAGAAAGCAGGAAGCTATCCTGAAGTCTGTTTACACACATTCTAGTACGCTGCTGAGGCCAGCAATTGCTTCGGCCTGGATGTGTAGTGCGGTAGCAGCATGGACGGATACTCTGAGGAGTTAGATACCCTGGACAGGGACTCTGTTCTAATGACCCTGGCACATATCAAGGACGCGGTCCTATATATGCGGGATGCCCAGAGGGACATTTGCCTGCTGGGCTCTAGAGTAAACGCAATGTCCATTTCTGCCAGAAGGGTCTTATGGACTCGGCAATGGACAGGGGATACCGACTCTAAAAAACACATGGAGGTTTTACCTTATAAGGGAGAGGAATTGTTTGGGGACGGTCTCTCAGACCTAGTTTCCACAGCTACGGCTGGGAAGTCAAATTTCTTGCCTTATGTCCCTCCACAGCCTAAGAAAGCACCGTATTACCAAATGCAGTCCTTTCGTTCGCAAAAGAGCAAGAAAGTCAGAGGTGCATCTTTTCTTGCCAGAGGCAGGGGTAAAGGAAAGAGGCTGCACCACGCAGCTAGTTCCCAGGAACAAAAGTCCTCCCCGGCTTCCACAAAATCCACTGCATGACGCTGGGGCTCCACAGGCGGAGCCAGGAGCCGTGGGGGCGCGTCTCCGACATTTCAGCCACCAGTGGGTTCGCTCACAGGTGGATCCTTGGGCTATACAAGTTGTGTCAGGGATACAAGCTGGAATTCGAGGTGATGCCCCCTCACCGTTACCTAAAATCGGCCTTGCCAGCTTCCCCCATGGAAAGGGAGGTAGTGCTGGCAGCAATTCACAAGCTATACATCCAGCAGGTGGTTGTAAAGGTTCCTCTCCTTCAACAGGGAAGGGGTTACTATTCCACTATGTTTGTAGTACCGAAACCGGACGGTTCAGTCAGACCCATCTTGAATTTAAAATCCCTGAACATTTATCTGAAGAAATTCAAGTTCAAAATGGAATCGCTCAGAGCGGTCATTGCAAGCCTAGAAGAGGGGGCTTTTATGGTGTCTCTGGACATCAAGGATGCTTACTTGCATGTCCCTATTTATCCACTTCATCAGGTGTACCTCAGGTTTGTGGTACTGGACTGTGATTACCAATTCCAGACGTTGCCGTTTGGCCTGTCCACGGCACCGAGAATATTTACCAAGGTGATGGCAGAAATGATGGTGCTCCTTCGGAAGCAGGGGGTTACCATTATCCCATACTTGGACGATCTCCTCATAAAGGCGAGGTCCAGGGAGCAGTTGCTGATCAGCGTAGCACACTCTCAGGAAGTGTTGCGTCAGCACGGCTGGATTCTGAATATTCCAAAGTCGCAGCTGATTCCTACGACACGTCTGCCCTTCCTGGGCATGATTCTGGACACAGACCAGAAGAAGGTGTTTCTCCCGGAGGAGAAGGCTCAGGAGCTCGTGACGCTGGTCAGAGACCTCCTAAAACCAAAACAGGTGTCTGTGCATCACTGCACGCGCGTCCTGGGAAAGATGGTGGCGTCATACGATGCCATTCCCTTCGGCAGGTTCCATGCGAGGATCTTTCAGTGGGATCTGCTGGACAAGTGGTCCGGATCGCATCTTCAGATGCATCGGACGATCACCCTGTCCCCCAGGGCCAGGGTGTCCCTTCTCTGGTGGCTGCAAAGTGCTCACCTCCTCGAGGGCTGCAGATTCGGCATACAGGACTGGGTCCTGGTGACCACGGATGCAAGTCTCCGAGGGTGGGGAGCAGTCACTCAAGGAAGAAACTTCCAAGGGCTGTGGTCAAGTCAGGAGACTTGTCTGCACATAAATATTCTGGAGCTACGGGCCATATACAACGCCCTGAGTCAGGCGGAGCCGCTGCTTCGAGACCAACCAGTTCTGATTCAGTCAGACAACATCACGGCGGTCGCCCATGTAAACCGCCAGGGAGGCACAAGAAGCAGAGTGGCAATGGCGGAAGCCACCAGGATTCTTCGTTGGGCGGAGAATCACGTGCAAGCACTGTCGGCAGTGTTCATTCCGGGAGTGGACAACTGGGAAGCAGACTTCCTCAGCAGACACGACCTCCACCCGGGAGAGTGGGGACTTCATCAAGAAGTTTTCCAGCAGATTGCAAATCGGTGGGAACTGCCACAGGTGGACATGATGGCGTCCTGCCTCAACAAAAAGCTAAAAAGGTATTGCGCCAGGTCAAGGGACCCTCAGGCGATAGCTGTGGACGCACTGGTGACACCGTGGGTGTTCCAGTCAGTCTATGTGTTTCCTCCTCTTCCTCTCATACCCAAGGTACTGAGAATCGTAAGAAAAAGAAGAGTGAAAACAATACTCTTTGTTCCGGACTGGCCAAGAAGGACTTGGTACCCGGAACTGCAAGAAATGCTCACAGAGGAACCATGGCTTCTACCTCTCAGACAGAACCTGTTGCAAGAAGGGCCCTGTCTGTTCCAAGACTTACCGCGGCTGCGTTTGACGGCATGGCGGTTGAACGCCGGATCCTAGCGGAAAAGGGCATTCCGGATGAAGTTATTCCTACGCTGATAAAAGCTAGGAAGGACGTGACAGCAAAGCATTATCACCGTATATGGCGAAAATATGTTACTTGGTGTGAGGCCAGGAAGGCCCCTACAGAGGAATTCCAGCTGGGTCGATTCCTGCACTTCCTACAGTCAGGTGTGACCTATGGGCCTAAAATTAGGGTCCATAAAGGTCCAGATTTCGGCCCTATCCATTTTCTTTCAAAAAGAACTGGCTTCACTGCCTGAGGTTCAGACGTTTGTTAAGGGAGTGCTGCATATTCAGCCTCCTTTTTGTGCCACCATTGGCACCTTGGGATCTTAACGTGGCAACGTGGTGTTGGATTTCCTGAAATCCCACTGGTTTGAGCCACTTAAGACCGTGGAACTAAAGTATCTCGCGTGGAAAGTGGTCATGCTGTTGGCTTTAGCTTCAGCTAGGCGTGTGTCAGAATTGGCGGCTTTGTCATGTAAAAGCCCCTATCTGGTTTTCCATATGGGCAGAGTTGCGGACTCGTCCGCAGTTTCTGCCAAAGGTGGTGTCATCTTTTCATTTGAACCAACCTATTGTGGTGCCTGCGGCTACTCGTGACTTGGAGGACTCCAAGTTGCTGGATGTAGTCCGGGCTTTGAAGATTTATGTAACCAGAACGGCTGGAGTCCGAAAGACTGACTCGCTGTTTATCCTGTATGCATCCAACAAGCTGGGTGCTCCTGCTTCAAAGCAAACCATTGCTCGCTGGATCTGTAACACGATTCAGCAGGCTCATTCTGCGGCGGGATTGCCGCAGCCGAAATCAGTGAAAGCCCATTCCACAAGGAAAGTGGGCTCTTCTTGGGCGGCTGCCCGAGGAGTCTCGGCATTACAGCTTTGCCGAGCTGCTACTTGGTCGGGTTCAAACACTTTTGCAAAATTCTACAGGTTTGATACCCTGGCTAAGGAGGACCTTGTGTTTGCCCATTTGGTGCTGCAGAGTCATCCGCACTCTCCCGCCCGTTTGGGAGCTTTGGTATAATCCCCATGGTCCTTGCGGAGTCCCCAGCATCCACTAGGACATTAGAGAAAATAAGAAGTTACTCACCGGTAATTCTATTTCTCGTAGTCCGTAGTGGATGCTGGGCGCCCGTCCCAAGTGCGGACTTTCTGCAATACGTGTATATAGTTATTGCTTAACAAAGGGTTATGTTTATGTGGCATCGGTTGAGTGATGCTCAGTTGTTGTTGTTGTTTATACTGTTAACTGGGTAAGTTTATCACAAGTTGTACAGTGTGATTGGTGTGGCTGGTATGAGTCTTGCCCTGGATTCCAAAATCCTTTCCTTGTAATGTCAGCTCTTCCGGGCACAGTTTCCTTAACTGAGGTCTGGAGGAGGGGCATAGAGGGAGGAGCCAGTGCACACCAGATAGTACTGAATCTTTCTTTAGAGTGCCCAGTCTCTTGCGGAGCCCGTCTATTCCCCATGGTCCTTACGGAGTCCCCAGCATCCACTACGGACTACGAGAAATAGAATTACCGGTGAGTAAATTCTTATTTTAGAAAGCTGTTTTTTTTTCTTTCTTTTTTTTTTTTTTTTTTTTTATTGGAGAATTTCAGAGGTCTGATGGGTTCCTGAAATATTTACCACAAAAAGCTGCCATATTTATGTGCACCAGATAGGTAGATCTATGACAGCAGTTTGAGAACAGTATGGCAGGTTTGTCTGTAATTGCAGGTTGCATTTTATGTTCACTCTGTTTCCATCTCCTAAAGAAACGTAGTCCGTTTCTAAACATATATTTTTATTTCTATAGGTAAAATATTACCGTAATTTGGCACCTGACCATTTACTGCAAATATGCCAAAGGGTAGGGCCACTCCTCGAGAAAGACATTCCTCAAAGTGTCCCTGGAGTCCTGACACTATTGGGAGCAGGCCGCCAGTCTCTGCTTCGCACAAATAAAAGTATGACCACTTTTAAAACGTTCCAGTCTTTATTTACTTGAAGTAATAATTCTGGTTTACTTTACATAATGGATTGTCTGCTCTGTTTTTTCTGCTTAGGCTGCAAACATGTTGTTTGGAAGGGTTCGGCTCTTGCCGCTTTACACTGTGGAAGACCCCCAGAGTCGCCAATAAATTATGGTAATCCATCAAGTATTGGTAAGTGTATTTTGAAAAATAGTGCACATATCTAACCTGAGCATTGTAATTACATAGGGTCTGTTGCAAAGTGAGAGCAAGGCCAGTTTTTTGGCAGAGTAACCAGAAAAGCAGTAACATGACTGTCGTTTTTGGGATTCTGGCACTTTTGTATACTAGCAGCTGAAGAGATGAGATGAAGGTGGAGTACAGTATAGGCCTTTTTGGTCATTGCAAACAAATTCAGACCAGGACACAAATGCATACGCATCTGAGAGCTGTATTTGAAGCTGGTCAAAGCATGTGCAATTGTGGATGGTTATGGACTCCGGCACTACCACCCAGCTCGTGATTGATAGTGAGATGAGAGTTGTTTCTGATGTATTAGAAGATCAGAATTTTGACTTATACCAAATAGTTGAATGTGTGTTTTGCAATCAAAATAAATGGTTCAAATATTGGCATTAAGTGTATGTAACACATGCCTATTGTAAACCAGAACATCTGCTTCTGGTGCCGACATGCATGTTTCTAGTGACTTTTGCGGCTTTGCATATACACACAATTTTTATGAAAGCAGTTTGCTATGTGATCAGACAACTTTTCATCAGCACCATAGTTTGCATTGTCTAATGCTTTTTCTCTGACGTCCTAGTGGATGCTGGGAACTCCGTAAGGACCATGGGGAATAGCGGCTCCGCAGGAGACTGGGCACAAATAGAAAGCTTTAGTACTACCTGGTGTGCACTGGCTCCTCCCCCTATGACCCTTCTCCAGTTAGATTTTTGTGCCCGAACGAGAAGGGTGCACACTAGGGGCTCTCCTGAGCTTCTTAGTGAAAGTTTTAGTTTAGGTTTTTTATTTTCAGTGAGACCTGCTGGCAACAGGCTCACTGCATCGAGGGACTAAGGGGAGAAGAAGCGAACTCACCTGCGTGCAGAGTGGATTGGGCTTCTTAGGCTACTGGACACCATTAGCTCCAGCGGGACCGATCACAGGCCCAGCCTTGGAGCTCGGTCCCAGAGCCGCGCCGCCGGCCTCCTTACAGAGCCAGAAGCAAGAACAGGTCCGGAAAATCGGCGGCAGAAGACATACTGTCTTCCACAAGGTAGCGCACAGCACTGCAGCTGTGCGCCATTGCTTCTCAGCACACTTCACACTCCGGTCACTGAGGGTGCAGGGCGCTAGGGGGGGGCGCCCTGAGCAGCAATAGAAACACCTTGGCTGGCGAAAATGCATCACATATGCCAGCCTATGACCAGGACATCGCCAAGACCAGTGTATCTATGGAATTGACTATCCATTGCCTTTCCTAAAATTGGATTTAAAGATTTGGGACGACCCACAGTGGTCTTCAGAGCTCTGACCCATCCAACACTCATTTATCCGGAGACCGTTCCATGCATGTGGACATTTAACAAAAAGGGAGAACCACCATTCACATTTGCGCAGGACAGAGTCATCATCACCGCGCTAGGTGGAATACCCTGCCATCTTCCACTCAGGATCCGGTAATTATCTTATGGTTATCCATGCAGGATATGATTTAATAAAGCATTGGAACAATCCTATCATCACTTGGCCTTCACATGAGTCCGTAGAAATTTCCTTTGGTCGTATTACTGGCATATGAGGCTTGTTTTATTCAATTGATTTTAATATGTGTTTATGACATTAATTCATCTTTATTAAATTTTATTTATTGTTTTGAATACCAGCACCTGGTAGCGCTGTTTATTTATTGTTTTGTTTTCTTTATGTGGTGACTGACTATCACCTTGATTTAACAGCCGCTTTAGGAAAACAGCCCTGTCTAAGCGCCCGGAGAAAAATATACTGATTTATTAGTATATTTTTTTATTAAAAAGAATTTTAACCCCTGCCAGATTTCCACAAAAAGCGGGAGAAAGGCTCCGCCCCCTTCTCGGCGGCCTATCTCCTCAGCACACAGGCGCCATTTTCCCTCACCGCTCCGCTGGAAGGACGTCTCCCTGACTCTCCCCTGCAGTCCTGCACTACAGAAACAGGGTAAAAAAGAGAGGGGGGCACTAATTGGCGGGATATTAACAATACAGCAGCTATAAAGGGAGAAACACTTATAAAGGTTGTCCCTATATATATATATATATAGCGCTCTGGTGTGTGCTGGCATACTCTCCCTCTGTCTCCCCAAAGGGCTAGTGGGGTCCTGTCCTCTATCAGAGCATTCCCTGTGCGTGTGCTGTGTGTCGGTACGTTTGTGTCGACATGTATGAGGAGGAAAATGATGTGGAGGCGGAGCAATTGCCTATAATAGAGATGTCACCCCCTAGGGAGTCGACACCTGAGTGGATGGCTTTATGGAAGGATTTACGTGACAATGTCGGCTCTTTACAAAAGACAGTTGATGACATGAGACAGCCGGCTAATCAGCTAGTCCCTGTCCAGGCGTCTCAGAAACCATCAGGGGCTCTAAAACGGCCGTTACCTCAGATGGTAGATACAGACGTCGACACGGATACTGACTCCAGTGTCGACGGTGAGGAGACAAACGTGACTTCCAGTAGGGCCACACGTTACATGATCACGGCAATGAGAGAGGTTTTAAACATTTCTGATACTGCAAGTACCATTAAAAAGGGTATTATGTGGGGTGTGAAAAAACTACCCGTAGTTTTTCCTGAATCAGATGAATTAAATGAGGTGTGTGATGAAGCGTGGGTTTCCCCCTATAAAACACTGATAATTTCTAAAAAGTTATTGGCATTATACCCTTTCCCGCCAGAGGTTAGGGCGCGTTGGGAAACACCCCCTAGAGTGGATAAAGCACTCAGACGCTTATCAAAACAAGTGGCGTTACCGTCTCCTGATACGGCCGCCCTCAAGGAACCAGAAGAAAACTGGAGAATATCCTAAAAAGTATATACACACATACTGCTGTTATACTGCGACCAGCAATCGCCTCAGCCTGGATGTGCAGCGCTGGGGTGGCTTGGTCGGATTCCCTGACTGAAAATATTGATACCCTGGATAGGGACAGTATATTGTTGACTATAGAGCATTTAAAAGATGCATTTCTATATATGCGAGATGCACAGAGGGATATTTGCACTCTGGCATCAAGAGTGAGTGCGCTGTCCATTTCTGCCAGAAGAGGGTTATGGACGCGACAGTGGTCAGGTGATGCGGATTCTAAACGGCATATGGAAATATTGCCTTATAAAGGGGAGGAGTTATTTGGGGTCGGTCTATCGGACCTGGTGGCCACGGCAACTGCTGGGAAATCCACATTTTTACCCCAGGTCGCCGCTCAGCATAAAAAGACGCCGTCTTATCAGGCTCAGTCCTTTCGTCCCCATAAGGGCAAGCGGGCAAAAGGTTCCTCTTTTCTGCCCCGGGGCAGAGGAAGGGGAAAAAGACTGCAACAGACAGCCAATTCCCAGGAACAAAAGCCCTCTCCCGCTTCTGCCAAGTCCTCAGCATGACGCTGGGGCCTTACAAGCGGACTCAGGCACCGTGGGGGCCCGTCTCAAGAATTTCAGCACGCAGTGGGCTCACTCGCAAGTGGACCCCTGGATCCTTCAAGTAGTATCTCAGGGGTACAAATTGGAGTTCGAGACGTCTCCCCCTCGCCGGTTCCTGAAGTCTGCTTTACCAACGTCTCCCTCCGACAGGGAGGCAGTATTGGATGCAGTTCACAAGCTGTATTCCCAGCAGGTGATAATCAAGGTACCCCTCCTGCAACAAGGGAAGGGGTATTATTCCACGCTGTTTGTGGTACCGAAGCTGAACGGCTCGGTGAGACCTATTTTAAATCTGAAGTCTTTGAACACTTACATACAGAGGTTCAAATTCAAGATGGAGTCACTCAGGGCAGTGATCGCGAACCTGGAAGAGGGGGACTATATGGTGTCTCTGGACATCAAAGTTGCCTACCTCCATGTCCCCATTTACCCTTCTCATCAAGGGTACCTCAGGTTTGTGGTTCAAAACTGTCACTATCCGTTTCAGACGCTGCCGTTTGGATTATCCACGGCACCCCGGGTCTTTACCAAGGTAATGGCCGAAATGATGATTCTTCTTCGAAGAAAAGGCGTTTTAATTATCCCTTACTTGGACGATCTCCTGATAAGAGCAAGATCCAGAGTACAGTTAGTAGTCGGAGTAGCCCTATCTCAAGTAGTGCTACGGCAGCACGGCTGGATTCTAAATATCCCAAAATCGCAGCTGATTCCGACAACACGTCTTCTGTTCCTAGGGATGATTCTGGACACAGTCCAGAAAAAGGTGTTCCTTCCGGAGGAGAAAGCCAGGGAGCTATCCGAACTGGTCAGAAACCTCCTGAAACCAGGGCAAGTCTCAGTGCTTCAATGCACAAGAGTCCTGGGAAAGATGGTAGCTTCCTACGAAGTGATTCAATTCGGCAGATTCCACGCAAGAACGTTCCAGTGGGATCTGCTGGAAAAATGGTCCGGATCGCATCTTCAGATGCATCAGCGGATAACCCTGTCCCCAAGGACAAGGGTGTCTCTTCTGTGGTGGTTGCAGAGTGCTCATCTTCTAGAGGGCCGCAGATTCGGCATTCAGGACTGGGTCCTGGTGACCACGGATGCCAGCCTGAGAGGCTGGGGAGCAGTCACACAAGGAAGAAATTTCCAGGGCTTGTGGTCAAGCCTGGAGACAACACTTCACATAAATATACTGGAGCTAAGAGCCATTTACAATGCTCTAAGCCTAGCAAGGCCTCTGCTTCAGGGTCAGCCGGTGTTGATCCAGTCGGACAACATCACGGCAGTCGCCCACGTAAACAGACAGGGCGGCACAAGAAGCAGGAGGGCAATGGCAGAAGTTGCAAGGATTCTTCGCTGGGCGGAAAATCATGTGATAGCACTGTCAGCAGTATTCATTCCGGGAGTGGACAACTGGGAAGCAGACTTCCTCAGCAGACACGACCTCCACCCGGGAGAGTGGGGACTTCACCCAGAAGTCTTCCACATGATTGTGAACCGTTGGGAAAAACCAAAGGTGGACATGATGGCGTCCCGCCTCAACAAAAAACTAGACAGGTATTGCGCCAGGTCACGGGACCCTCAGGCAATAGCTGTGGACGCTCTGGTAACACCGTGGGTGTACCAGTCAGTGTATGTGTTCCCTCCTCTGCCTCTCATACCCAAGGTACTGAGAATCATAAGAAGGAGAGAGGAGTAAGGACTATACTCGTGGCTCCGGATTGGCCAAGAAGGACTTGGTACCCGGAACTTCAAGAGATGCTCACAGAGGACCCGTGGCCTCTACCTCGAAGAAGGGACCTGCTCCAGCAGGGACCCTGTCTGTTCCAAGACTTAACGCGGCTGCGTTTGACGGCATGGCGGTTGAACGCCGGATCCTGAAGGAAAAAGGCATTCCGGATGAAGTCATCCCTACCCTGATCAAAGCCAGGAAGGATGTAACCGTGCAGCATTATCACCGTATTTGGCGTAAATATGTTGCGTGTGGTGCGAGGCCAGGAAGGCCCCTACAGAGGAATTTCAACTGGGTCGTTTCCTGCATTTCCTGCAAACAGGACTGTCTATGGGCCTAAAATTAGGGTCCATTAGGGTTCAAATTTCGGCCCTGTCTATTTTCCTCCAGAAAGAACTGGCTTCAGTTCCTGAGGTTCAGACGTTTGTCAAAGGGGTACTGCATATACAGCCTCCTTTTGTGCCTCCAGTGGCACCTTGGGATCTCAATGTAGTTTTGGGGTTCCTAAAATCACATTGGTTTGAACCACTCACCACTGTGGACTTAAAATATCCCACATGGAAAGTGGTAATGCTGTTGGCCCTGGCTTCAGCCAGGCGTGTCTCAGAATTGGCGGCTTTGTCATATAAAAGCCCTTACCTAATTTTTCATACGGACAGGGCAGAATTGAGGACTCGTCCTCAATTTCTCCCTAAGGTGGTTTCAGCGTTTCACTTGAACCAGCCTATTGTGGTACCTGCGGCTACTAGGGACTTGGAGGACTCCAAGTTGCTGGACGTAGTCAGGGCCCTGAAAATATGTTTCCAGGACAGCTGGAGTCAGAAAATCTGACTCGCTGTTTATCCTGTATGCACCCAACAAGCTGGGTGCTCCTGCTTCTAAGCAGACTATTGCTCGTTGGATTTGTAGTACAATTCAGCTTGCTCATTCTGTGGCAGGCCTGCCACAGCCAAAATCTGTAAAAGCCCATTCCACACGGAAAGTGGGCTCATCTTGGGCGGCTGCCCGAGGGGTCTCGGCTTTACAACTTTGCCGAGCAGCTACTTGGTCAGGGGCAAACACGTTTGCTAAATTCTACAAATTTGATACCCTGGCTGAGGAGGACCTGGAGTTCTCTCATTCGGTGCTGCAGAGTCATCCGCACTCTCCCGCCCGTTTGGGAGCTTTGGTATAATCCCCATGGTCCTTACGGAGTTCCCAGCATCCACTAGGACGTCAGAGAAAATAAGAATTTACTTACCGATAATTCTATTTCTCGTAGTCCGTAGTGCAGCGTTTTTCAACCGCTGTGCCGCGGCACACTAGTGTGCCGTCAGCGGTTGCCAGGTGTGCCGCAGCCTGCCGCTCACCGACCACCAGCGATGCCCTGCACAGTGCTCCGCCGCCCGCCCACCAGTGCTCCACTGCCGCACTCCAGAGATACCTGGGTCCTTCTCCTCTTGCCGTCATCCACGGGCATCACATTCAGCTCTCCTGCTGCCCGGCCTGTGACCTATGATGACATGCTGTGACACGTAGGTCACTAACGCCACGCTGCATTCCCGCCCGCGCTTGGTGCTGGTGTGTGCTGCAGCCTGCCCTGCTCTGCTCGTCCTATTCCAGCTGGGATATACACGACTCCAGGCTGACATTACAGTGGGGGCTGTGAGTACTTTTACAGGGGAGGGGGGGGGGGGGGGGGGGAGTGTGCGTGTGCGTGCCATTACTGTGGGCCTGTGAGTACTATTACATGGGGGGGGGCAGTGTGTGTGCCATTAGTGTGTGTGTGGGGGGGAGGGGGGGCAGTGTGAATTACTGTGGGGGTCAGTGTGGTTTTTTTTCCCCGTGGGTAACTGATAGCGTGCCTTGAGAATTTTAAAGGCTTGTTAGGCGTGCCGCGAGTCGAGAAAGGTTGAAAATCACTGCCGTAGTGGATGCTGGGCGCCCATCCCAAGTGCGGATTGTCTGCAATACTTGTACATAGTTATTGTTAACTAAATCGGGTTATTGTTGTAGTGAGCCATCTTTTCTAGAGGCTCCTCTGTTATCATACTGTTAACTGGGTTCAGATCACAAGTTATACGGTGTGATTGGTGTGGCTGGTATGAGTCTTACTCGGGATTCAAAATCCTTCCTTATTGTGTACGCTCGTCCGGGCACAGTATCCTAACTGAGGCTTGGAGGAGGGTCATAGGGGGAGGAGCCAGTGCACACCAGGTAGTACTAAAGCTTTCTATTTGTGCCCAGTCTCCTGCGGAGCCGCTATTCCCCATGGTCCTTACGGAGTTCCCAGCATCCACTACGGACTACGAGAAATAGAATTATCGGTAAGTAAATTCTTATTTTCTCTTACGTCCTAGAGGATGCTGGGGGCCACACCCATGGGGTATAGACGGGTCCACTAGCAGCCACTGGCACTTTAAGAGTTTGAGAGTGTGGGCTGGCTCCTCCCTCTATGCTCCTCCTACAAGACTCCGTTTAGAAATTGTTCCCGGAGGAGCCTGTCACAGCTAGGAGAGCTCCATAGGAGTTTTTAGTGGTTTTTTTTTTTTTTTTTAGAGTTAGGCACAGGAAGGCTGCTGGCAACAGCCTCCCTGCTTCGTGGGACTAAGGGGGGGAAGTAGTGTCCGCCCTGCGGGGTCTGAGCCACTATCTACGCTGACAGGACACTGAGCTCCTGAGGGGATCGAACGTTCGCCGCCACGGGATCGCTCACCCCAGCAGCATGCCGCCACCCCCTTACAGAGCCAGAAGACTTCAGTGGCGACAGATGACTGCAACAGGGTAGGGAGCGCAGTACTAACTGCGCTCCGGGGCAGCCTCAGCGGTACATGGTGGGGTGTCCTGAACCAGTGCCTACACCCTACACTGTCCAACAAGACTGTCAGGGTCCCAGGATCGCTGCCAGCACAATTCCTCACGCCACTATAAACTACAGGAGAGCGGGAAGCAGCGCCATGAAAGGGGGTGGAGCTTCTCCTCAGAGCGGACCCAGCAGAGTTCAGTGCCATCAACTCAAGCTATCTTGTATGGTACCAGGGGGTTGTAGAAGGGAGGGGGAGGCTGTGTAAAGTCTGTGTAGTCTATTAAGGTACACAGACGGCGCTGGTAGTGTCATTAGTTCTACCTTTAAAAAGAGCTGTGTGTGGGTTGGCTCCAATCTCTGTGTCTCTCTGTGGCATACTTGGGGGGAAACGGTGTCTGACATTTCTCTGTGTGCGTGGGTGTTTACTATCTCACATAGCCATGTCTAGGAACTCTGTGTCATATGCTGCAGAAGAAGTTTCCTCTCAGGAGGGATCCAACATGTACACAGGATTGTAATGCTTTGTCTCAGATCCCTATTGTTGAAGCTAATACTGAGACTGAAACTCAGGTGTTGAAGTAGTCTATGGCAGTTTGTTCAGGCTCTGTCCCTATTCCTGCAAAATCCCCTAGCATGTTCCCACAGAAATGTGCACTTGCCCAAATTATGCAAGATGACAAGGATTCCGATTCTGACACTTCAGACGGGGATGTGCTGAGGGGGGTGGCATCCCTTGCAAAGGGGGGGTGCAGCTCATGATGAGGCCGTTAGCGATGTGTTAAACATTAATGACCCTACACCTGAGCATGTTAAGGAGGCTTACTTCACTGACAATAAGCAAGCCTCGCTAACCTTTCCCGTGTCTAAAGAATTAAGCGCTGTATTTTAAAAATCCTTTGGAAACCCGGAGAAAAAATTCTAGATCCCAAAAAGAGTTCTGGTTGCTTTTCCCTTCCCTGAGGAAGATAGGAAAAAATGGGAAAACCCACCAATTGTTGACGCATCTGTGTCCAAACTGTCTAAAAAGGTAGTTTAACCTGTCCCTGGTTCTACCACGTTGAAAGAACCAGCTGATTGTAAGATTTACACTGCTTCAGGAATGTCCTTAAGGCCCACTATTGCCTGTGCATGGATTTCTAAAGCCATAGTAAAGTGGTCAGGCACATTACTAGAGGATTTGGATGCAATGGATAGTAGTGACATTGAATTATTTTCACGTAACATACAGAATTCTGCGGGGTTCATGGTGGAATCCGTGTAAGGCCTTGGTATGCTGACTGCACAGATATCCTCTGTCGGTATCAGCTCGCAGGGGACTCTGACTATGCCAATGATCTGCATACGCGGAATCCAGGAGAAGTGTGGAAAACCTACCCTACACAGGTCAGGCTCTATTTAGGGAAGCGTTGGATGCGTGGATTTCCACAGCAACCACGGATAAGTCACCTTTCCTTCCCTCTGCTACTTCTTCTACGAAGATACCGTTTTCTTCAGCTGTGCAGCAGTCCTTTCGGACCGCTAAGACAAAAAAGCCCAAGCCTTCTACCACTTTCTTTAGAGGTGGTCGGGCAAAATCCACCTGCAGGCTCCCAGGACCAGAGACCTGCTGCTGGTTCCTCAAAATCCTCATCATGACGGTGGACCTCAAAGCCTGGAGGACGGGCTGGTGGGTGCGAGATTTAGACGTTTCAACCACGTCTGGGTGTCATCCAGCCTGGATCCCTGGGTACAGGATATTGTGTCCCAGGGGTACAGACTGGAGTTTCAAGAACTCCCGCCAAATCAGGCTTGCCAGCTTTGCTGACAGACAGGGCTATCCTACAGGAAGCCATCCTAAAATTGGTAAAAATCTCAGGTCATTGTCCCAGTTCCACCTCATGCAAAGCAAGGGTTATTTTTCAAACCTTTTTGTTGTACCGAAACCGGATGGTTCGGTCAGACCAATTTTGAACTTGAAAGGGTGTTCAAATTCAAAATGGAGTCTCTCAGAGCAGTGATTTCATGTCTGAAGGAGGGAGAGTTTCTGGTATTTCTGGATATCAAGAATGCGTACCTCCACATTCCGATTTGGCCACCTCACCAGGCTTATCTCAGATTTGCACTGTTAGACAGTCACTATCTATTCCAGGCACTACCATTTGGCCTCTCCACAGCACCGAGGGTGTTAACCAAGGTGATGGCAGAGATGATGGTTCTCCTCCGCAAACGGGGTGAACATGATCCCATATCTGGAAGATCTGCTGATAAAGGCATCGTCCAGGGAGAGAGTGTTGCAGTCCATTGTTCTAACGACTCATCTGCTCAGGAAACACGGCTGGATCCTGAATTTTCCAAAATCACATTTGGAGCCGTCCAGGAGGTTGTCTTTTCTGGGAATGATCCTCGACACAGAATTGCAGAGGCTGTGTCTTCCGGGGGGAAAAGTGTTGTTGATACAATGGTTCGGGATGTCCTCAAGCCAGCCTGGGTTTTTGGTTCATCAGTGCATTTGCCTTCTGGGGAAGATGGTGGCCTCTTACGAGGCTCTGCAGTATGGAAAGTTTAATGCTCGGCCCTTCCAAATGAATCTCCTGGACAAGTGGCCGGGATCTCATCTACACATGCAGCAGAGAATAAGTCTGTCGCCAAAAGCCAGGATTTCACTCCTATGGTGGCTACAATTACCTCACCTTCTGGAGGGCCGCAGGTTCAGGATTCAGGACTGGATACTTCTAACCACGGACGCAAGTCTCCGAGACTGGGTCGCAGTCACTCAGGGGGAAACCTTCCAAGGAAGGTGGTCAAGCCTGGAATCCAGCCTACCAATAAACATTTGGGAACTAAGAGCCATCTACAACAGTCTTCTCCAAGCGGCCCAACTTCTGCGAGATCGAGCCATTCAAGTGCAGTCAGACAATGTAGCAACAGTGGCTTACGTAAACTGACAGGGAGGAACGAAGAGCAGAGCTGCAATGTCAGTGGTAACAAGAATCATCCTCTTGGCAGAAAAACACGTGTTGGCACTGTTAGCAATCTTCATTCCGGGAGTAGACAGGACTTCCTCAACAGACACGATCTCCATCCAGGAGAGTGGGGACTCCATCCGGAGGTGTTCAGGGAGGTGACAGATCTTTGGGGTGTACCTCAAATAGACATGATGGCCTCTCGTCTCAAGAAGCTTCGGTGGTATTGTTCCAGGTCTAGGGACCCACAAACCGTGGCGGTGGACGCCCTAGTGACTCCGTGGGTGTTCCAGTCTGTGTATGTGTTTCCTCCACTTGCACTCATTCCAAGAGTTCTAAAACACATAAGGAGAAGCGTTCAGGCAGTCCTCATTGCGCCGCACTGGCCTAGAACTGCTTGGTACGCAGAACTTTTGGATCTAGTGCTAGAAGAGCCGAGGCCTCTTCCTCTTCGGGAGGACCTGAAGCAGCAGGGGCCGTTCGCTTATCAAAACTTACCGCGGCTACGTTTGACGGCATGGACGTTGAAAGCCAGATATTAGCTCGGAAGGGCATTCCGAACAAGGTTATTCCTACCCTGATACAGGCTAGGACAGCAGTACCGTATAAATATTTTCATTCAACTTGAAAATGTATGTATCCGTGGTAGTACCTCCCAACTGTAATTTGCCATTCAAATATCATTGTTCATACAGGGTCTATTTTCTGCTGAAAGCAGCAATATGTGAAGAGATCAGTTAGCCTGTGCGACCAATATATTTCTTTACTTCGCTACTGCTGCACCCAGCATAGGTTACTATTACCAGTAGTAGTCCATGTTGATGATAAAGTGAAAAATTTGTGTCAACCTTTTGAACCAGTCAACCTGATATACAGACTACCTTTTTACTTGTCAAGCTTTTGACCATGTTGACCTAATGCATGTTGACAATATGGTGTCGACCTATTGACTATCTATACAGTGTAGCTCTATCAACCACCGTCCCTACTGAGATGCTAGACTGCCATTTTTAGTTACGTGCAAGCAGCATGAACAAACTGAGCGTACATAACCATGTTGCACTGCAGGTAGGGCAGATGTAACATGATAATTTGCTGGGTTTGTGCATTCAATCACTGGTTATTTATGCATCTCCCCTGTGTTTTGGTTGTTGTAATAGTTAGAATTTAAAAAAATCTTTAAGCCACTACTGCTTCAAATTCAGTAATAATGGTACATATATTAATTTATCTTGTATATGTTACATACATCATCTTCTTAAGACCATTGTCTTAACTGTTCAGTCACTAACCAATACACCGTACTATAAGTTTCCGTGGTGGGAGGGCACGTTCTAGCATTTTATTTGTTCTTAATGTGCTAATAGAAAATGTTTTCTTTCAGCAAATACCGTTTTTGCAAGAAAGCTAAATGGAAAGTATAAGTTTGAGAACTTGGTCCCCACAGCGGTCTATCAGCACATGAAGATGCACAAGCGGATCTTGGGACATCTCTCCTCTGTTTATTGTGTGACTTTTGATCGAACTGGCAGAAGGATATTTACAGTAAGTTTGTGTTCTATTGTCAGTTTGCTTTATAATTCTGTGACGAGCAGAATATTAAAATACTATAAAAGTAGATGGCAGATGAGAACCACTTGACACACATAGTCGGCCCTCCTCTTTTTTTTTTTTTTTTTTTTTTAACCCTAAGGTAACCTTAACCCCTTTTCTCTGACGTCCTAGTGGATGCTGGGTACTCCGTAAGGACCATGGGGAATAGACGGGCTCCGCAGGAGACTGGGCACTCTTAAAAGAAAGATTAGGTACTATATCTGGTGTGCACTGGCTCCTCCCTCTATGCCCCTCCTCCAGACCTCAGTTAGAATCTGTGCCCGGCCAGAGCTGGATGCACTCTAGGGGCTCTCCTGAGCTTCCTAGAAAGAAAGTATTTGTTAGTTTTTTTTATTTTCAGTGAGATCTGCTGGCAACAGACTCACTGCTACGTGGGACTGAGGGGAGAGAAGCGAACCTACCTGCTTGCAGCTAGCTTGGGCTTCTAAGGCTACTGGACACCATTAACTCCAGAGGGATCGAACACAGGCCCAGTCCTCGGTCATCCGGTCCCGGTCCCGGAGCCGCGCCGCCGTCCCCCTTGCAGAGCCAGAAGAACCGAAGAGAAGTTGAAAATCGGCGGCTGAAGACTCCGGTCTTCATTAAGGTAGCGCACAGCACTGCAGCTGTGCGCCATTGCTCCCTCTGCACACCACACACTCCGGTCACTCATGGGTGCAGGGCTCTGGGGGGGGGGGGGGGGGCGCCCTGGGCAGCAATTAGAGTACCTTACATGGCTAAATAGCACATAATACAGCTAATAAACTGTATATGTGCATAATCATCCGCCATAAAGCATATAAAAAAGCGGGAGAAGTCCGCCGAGAAAGGGGCAGGGCTATCTTCCTCAGCACACCGGCGCCATTTTCTCTTCACAGCTCCGCTGGAAGGCAGCTCCCCAGGCTCTCCCCTGCAGTTTCCAGGCTTCAAGGGTAAAAAAGAGAGGGGGGGCACTAAATTTAGGCGCAAACTGTGTATAATAAGCTGCTGTAGGGAAAAATCACTCACTTTAGTGTAAATCCCTGGTTATATAGCGCTGTGGTGTGTGCTGGCATACTCTCTCTCTGTCTCCCCAAAGGACTTTGTGGGGTCCTGTCCTCAGTCAGAGCATTCCCTGTGTGTGTGCGGTGTGTCGGTACGGCTGTGTCGACATGTTTGATGAGGAGGGTTACGTGGAGGTGGAGCAAGAGCCGATAAGTGTGATGTCGCCCCCTACGGGGCCGACACCGGAGTGGATGGATATGTGGAAGGTTTTAACCGACAATGTCAACTCCATACATAAAAGGTTGGATGACGTGACAGCCTTGGGACAGCCGGCATCTCAGCCCGCGCCTGCCCAGGCGTCTCAGAGGCCATCAGGGGCTCAAAAACGCCCGCTACCTCAGATGGCAGACACAGATGTCGACACGGAGTCTGACTCCAGTGTCGACGAGGATGAGACAAATGTACAGTCCACAAGGGCCATCCGATGCATGATTACGGCAATGAAAAATGTATTGAACATTTCTGACACTGACCCCGTTACCGTTAAAAAGGGTATTATGTTTGGGGAGAAAAAGCTTCCAGTGACTTTTCCCCCATCTGAGGAGTTAAATGAATTGTGTGAAGAAGCGTGGTGTTCCCCTGATAAAAAACTGGTAATTCCTAAGAAGTTACTGATGGCGTACCCTTTCCCACCAGCGGATAGGGTACGTTGGGAAACATCCCCTAGGGTGGACAAAGCGCTCACACGCTTATCAAAAAAGGTGGCACTGCCGTCTCAAGATACGGCCGCCTTAAAGAAACCTGCAGATAGAAAGCAGGAAGCTATCCTGAAGTCTGTATATACACACTCAGGTACTATACTGAGACCTGCTATTGCGTCAGCATGGATGTGTAGTGCTGCAGCAGCTTGGTCCGACACCCTGTCAGATAACATTGATACACTCGACAGGGATACTATTTTGCTAACCATAGACCATATAAAGGACGTAGTCTTTATATATGAGAGATGCACAGAGGGATATTTGCCGACTGGCATCGGGAATTAATGCAATGTCCATTTCTGCCAGGAGGGTATTATGGACTCGGCAGTGGACAGGTGATGCTGATTCTAAAAGGCACATGGAGGTTTTGCCTTATAAGGGTGAGGCACTGTTTGGGGATGGTCTCTCGGACCTGGTATCCACAGCAACAGCGGAAAAATCAACTTTTCTACCCCACGTTCCCTCACAACCAAAGAAAGCACCGTATTATCAGGTACAGTCCTTTCGGCCTCAGAAAGGCAAGCGTGTCAGAGGCGCTTCCTTTCTGCCCAGAGGCAGGGGTAGAGGAAAGAAGCTGCATCAGACAGCCAGTTCCCAGGAACAAAAGTCCTCCCCCGCTTCCTCTAGGTCCACCGCATGACGCTGGGGCTCCACAGGCGGCGGAGCCCGGTGCGGTGGGGGCCCGTCTCCGGAACTTCAGCAACCAGTGGGTTCGCTCACAGGTGGATCCCTGGGCCCTACAAGTGGTATCTCAGGGATACATGTTGGAGTTCGAGGCGACTCCCCCTCGCCGTTACCTCAAATCAGCTTTTCCAACTGCTCCCAGGGAAAGGGAGGTAGTGCTGGCGGCTATTCACAAGCTGTACCTTCAGCACGTGATAATCAAGGTTCCCCTCCTTCAACAGGGACGGGGTTACTATTCCACAATGTTTGTGGTACTGAAACCGGACGGTTCGGTAAGACCCATTCTAAATTTAAAATCCTTGAACACTTATCTGAGGAAGTTCAAGTTCAAAATGGAATCGCTCAGGGCGGTTATCGCAAGCCTGGAAGAGGGGGATTTTATGGTATCATTGGACATCAAGGATGCATACCTGCATGTCCCCATTTACCCACCTCACCAGGAGTACCTCAGGTTTGTGGTACAGGACTGTCATTACCAATTCCAGACGTTGCCGTTCGGTCTCTCAACGGCACCAAGGGTATTTACCAAGTTAATGGCCGAAATGATGATACTCCTTCGGAGGAAGGGTGTTATAATTATCCCGTACTTGGACGATCTCCTGATAAAGGCGAGGTCCAAGGAACAGTTGTTAGCCAGCGTAGCACTAGCTCGGGAAGTGCTGCAACAACACGGCTGGATTCTGAACATACCAAAGTCGCAGCTGATTCCTGCGACACGTCTATTGTTCTTGGGCATGATCCTGGATACAGAACAAAAGAAGGTGTTTCTCCCTGCGGAGAAGGCCCAGGAATTGTCCTCTCTGGTCAGGAATCTCCTGAAACCAAAACAGGTGTCGGTGCATCACTGCACGCGAGTCCTGGGAAAGATGGTGGCTTCTTACGAAGCAATTCCCTTTGGCAGGTTCCATGCAAGTATCTTTCAGTGGGATCTGTTGGACAAATGGTCCGGATCACATCTTCAGATGCATCTGTTGCTCACCCTGTCCCCGAGGGCTAGGGTGTCTCTACTGTGGTGGCTGCAGAGTGCCCATCTTCTCGAGGGCCGCAGATTCGGCATACAGGACTGGGTCCTGGTGACCACGGATGCAAGCCTCCGAGGTTGGGGGGCAGTCACTCAGGGAAGAAACTTCCAAGGACAGTGGTCAAGTCAGGAGACTTCCCTACACATAAATATTCTGGAACTAAGGGCCATTTACAACGCCCTGGGTCAAGCTGAACCCCTGCTTCAAAACCTACTGGTGCTGATTCAGTCAGACAACATCACGGCGGTCGCCCATATAAACCGCCAGGGCAGCACAAGAAGCAGGATGGCAATGGCAGAAGCCACAAGGATTCTTCGATGGGCGGAGAATCACGTACTGGCACTGTCAGCAGTGTTTATTCCGGGAGTGGACAACTGGGAAGCAGACTTCCTCAGCAGACACGATCTCCACCCGGGAGAGTGGGGACTTCATCCAGAAGTCTTCACACTGATTGTAAATCGTTGGGAACGGCCACAGGTGGACATGATGGCGTCGCGCCTCAACAAAAAGTTAAAAAGATATTGCGCCAGGTCAAGGGACCCTCAGGCGATGGCTGTAGACGCACTAGTGACACCGTGGGTGTACCAGTCGGTTTGTGTTCCCTCCTCTTCCTCTCATACCCAGGGTACTGAGGATAGTAAGAAGGAGAGGAGTAAGAACAATACTGATCGTTCCGGATTGGCCAAGAAGAACTTGGTACCCAGAACTACAAGAAATGATCTCAGAGGACCCATGGCCTCTGCCTCTCAGACAGGACCTGTTACAACAGGGGCCCTGTCTGTTACAAGACTTACCGTTGCTGCGTTTGATGGCATGGCGGTTGAACGCCGGATCCTAACGGAAAAAGGCATTCCAGATGAAGTAATTCCTACGCTGATAAAAGCTATGAAGGATGTGACAGCAAAACATTATCACCGCATATGGCGTAAATATGTTGCTTGGGGTGAGGCCAGGAAGGCCCCTACAGAGGAATTTCAGCTGGGTCGATTTCTGCACTTCCTCCAGTCAGGAGTGACTATGGGCCTCAAATTGGGATTCATAAAAGTACAGATTTCGGCCCTGTCTATTTTCTTAAATCACATTGGTTTGAGCCACTTAAAACCGTGGAGTTGAAGTATCTCACCTGGAAGGTGGTCATGCTGTTGGCCTTGGCTTCGGCTAGGCGTGTGTCAGAATTGGCGGCTTTGTCGTGTAAAAGCACATATCTGATTTTCCATATGGACAGGGCGGAATTGAGGACTCGTCCCCAATTTCTTTCAAAGGTGGTATCAGCATTTCAGTTGAACCAACCTATTGTAGTGCCTGCGGCTACTAGGGACTTGGAGGATTCCAAGTTGCTGGACGTAGTCCGGGCCCTGAAAAAATATGTTTCCAGGACGGCTAGAGTCAGAAAAACTGACTCGCTGTTTATCCTACATGCACCCAACAAGCTGGGTGCTCCTGCTTCAAAGCAGACTATTGCTTGCTGGATCTGTAGCACGATTCAGCTTGCGCATTCTGCGGCTGGACTGCCGCATCCTAAATCAGTAAAAGCCCATTCCACAAGGAAGGTGGGCTCTTCTTGGGCGGCTGCCCGAGGGGTCTCTGCTTTACAGCTTTGCCGAGCTGCTACTTGGTCAGGTTCAAACACTTTTGCAAAATTCTACAAGTTTGATACCCTGGCTGAGGAGGACCTTGAGTTTGCTCATTCGGTGCTGCAGAGTCATCCGCACTCTCCCGCCCGTTTGGGAGCTTTGGTATAATCCCCATGGTCCTTACGGAGTACCCAGCATCCACAAGGACGTCAGAGAAAATAAGAATTTACTCACCGGTAATTCTATTTCTCGTAGTCTGTAGTGGATGCTGGGAGCCCGTCCCAAGTGCGGACTTTCTGCAATACATGTATATAGTTATTGTTATGAGCCATCTGTTGCATGAGGCTCAGTTGTTATTCATACTGTTAACTGGGTATAGTTATCACAAGTTGTACGGTGTGATTGGTGTGGCTGGTATGAGTCTTACCCTGGATTCCAAATCCTTTCCTAGTAATGTCAGCTCTTCCGGGCACAGTTTCTTTAACTGAGGTCTGGAGGAGGGGCATAGAGGGAGGAGCCAGTGCACACCAGATATAGTACCTAATCTTTCTTTTAAGAGTGCCCAGTCTCCTGCGGAGCCCGTCTATTCCCCATTGTCCTTACGGAGTACTCAGCATCCACTACGGACTACGAGAAATAGAATTACCGGTGAGTAAATTCTTATTTGTTCTTTGTAAGGCAATTAATATGCCTATCCATCTGCTGTCTTAGCTTTTACTACCTCTGATGGAAGGCTGTTACACTTGTCCACTACTTTTTCTGTGAAGTAATTTTTCATTAAATTTCCCCTGAATCTTCCTCCCTCCAGTTTCAGTGCTTGTCCTAGTGTTCTAATACTTCTCTTCCTTTGAATAATGTCTCCCTTCTATACCTTGTTAAAACCTTTGATATATTTGAAAGTTTCTATCATGTTCCCTCTTTTCCTTTTCCGCTCTAAACTGTACATGTTAAGATCTTTTTGTTTTTGTGGGAAAGTTTTATGATGTAGGCCATGCAATATTTTAGTTACCCTTCTTTGTACTCTCTAATGTATTTATATCCTTCCTGGAAATATGGCCTCCAGAACTGAACACTGTATTCCAGATGTCACACCAATGAACTATACAGTGGCATTATTAAGTATTTTTTTTACAGCTACTGATTCTTTTCCCTATGCAGCCAAGCATCTTACTAGCCACTCTCATAGCTTTGTTACATTGCTTACCTGCCCTTCAGTCACCTGAAATAGTGACTCCTATATCCCTTTTATCCTCATAATTTCTATTGTTATAGCCTTTATACTATATTTAGCCTTTGTGTTTTTGGAAACCAAAGTAAATGATTTTGCATTTTTTCGTTTTAAACACTATTTCCCACTTAAGTTATCATTCCCAAAGTACTTAGATCATCAATATTTGTTTTACCCCTCCTGGTGTGTCTACCCTGTGTGTGTTATCTGCAAAAGACATACATGCTTTTCCCTTCAAATCCTTTTGCAATTTTACAAACAAAGACATTAAAGAGCACCAACGCAATTGCATATCTCTGGGGTTCTCCACCGGTAACCTTTCCGTCCTTAGACTGCATGCTATTTACTACAAATCTGTTTCCTATCCTGCAACCATTTTTTTTAATTCAGTCCCACATTTCTGAGTTTAACAGTCTGCAATTTGGGACTGTGCCAGAAGCCATACTAAGGTCTAGATATGCTACATCTAACCCCCCTCCCCCCCACCCCTTCCTTAATCTAATATTTTAGTCACAAAGTCAATGGCATGATCACCTCCCAGTAATTCCATGCTGTTTGGGATCTTGTACGTTTCTGCATTTAAAATATTCCACAGCTCGCTCTTATAATATTTTCTATTACTTTCCTTACTGGTCTTGCTTACTTTCACTGGTCTGTAGTTAATTGCCTCTTGCTTGCTTCCATTTTTGTACAGTGGTACTATATTTGCTCTTTTTTGGAGAATTTTTTGTAATTGCCTTTGTAGCAGAAGAATAATTCTGTTAATAGTGTGATCAGCACCCCTTTAAATTTTTTTTTTTTTTTTTTTTAGTATCCTTAGATGTATCCCATCTGGCCCCATTGGTTTCTCCACTTTTGGTTTTGAGAGTTCTGTTAGGACCTTCTCTGTAAATGTACTTTAACTAATTTTTATGAATATCCTTGCAACTAAATTGTGGCCCCTTCCCCACTCCTGTTGTGAAGACTGACCAAAAATAATTTAGATCTGCTATTGTCTTGTGTCCCTCGGTCAGACTGAATTCAGCCCCTTCAACTTGCTGACTGTGCACATCTGATTTACCTTCTTAACCTCCTTCCTTCCATTGAGTCTGCTTATATTTCCTAAATATCATCTATTTTTGCTTTCACACTAGTTGATACTTGTTTTGTAAAGCACACTGACTTCCTTTTCCATAGGCTTTTTCCTAACCCCCTACGCGCAAAGGTCTGTTGCTCTTAATATTGAATTTCTTATTTTCCCACCTCGCCTGCACTCCTTCCAAGTTCGTCCAATCTGCCAATGAATCACTAACGCATCTCCCCATTTTGGTGAAGTCAGCCTTCCTAATAGTCCACACATTTTGTTTGTGTGGCATGAGTTTGTCCCTGTCTTTAGCTAAACCATACTGCTTGATGGTCACCGGATAATAGGTTCTCATGCACATATACTGTACATGTGATATCCTGTCACCATTTGTCGGTTAATGTTAAGTCTAATATTGCGTCTTTGTTAGTGAACTCCCTCACCAGTTGCTTGAGGGATGTTCCCTGTGAAGAATTTTTAGAAGTATGCCACTTGTAAACTAGGAGGGGTCTTTTGCAAGTTCAACTACATCAAGTAAATTAACCCTTTATGACACTACATGTTTCGACTGTATCCCAGTGATGACACTGGTAATAAAGGGTTAAAGTCTCCCATGATTATTTATAAAGCCATGTTAGTGATATCTTGCGATAGGTTCCTGCCCGATGGCCTTGGTGGTCTATATCACCCCAGGGCTGCTAATGTTCTCCCCTATTTCTAGGGCCCTCTCTGTCTTTTCTAAAGTATACCCTGGCATAGCTATGTCCCAGTCATGATTCTCATTGCACCATGACTCCATAAGGTGCCACAGTATCCAGATCATCCCTTGTCACCATCATAATTAGCTCTGGAATTGTGTCTCCTAAGCTCCTAGCAGTTTGCACACAAAGCTTTAAGAATATTGTTTGTGCATCTCTTATGCCTAGCCATGTTCAGAAAGTGCATAAAAAAAAAAATTCTACTTTTTAAGTTGAAATTACCTGTTTGGTGGTGATACATGTTTGTTTGGCTGATTATTTTTTTTTTCTCTTAACGTCCTAGAGGATGCTGGGACTCCGTAAGGACCATGGGGATAGACGGGCTCCGCAGGAGACATGGGCACTTTAAGAAAGACTTTGGATCTGGGTGTGCACTGGCTCCTCCCTCTATGCCCCTTCTCCAGACCTCAGTTTGATACTGTGCCCAGTGGAGACTGGGAGCTTTCAGGGAGCTCTCCTGAGTTTCCTGTAAAAGAAAGTATTTTAGTTAGGTTTTTTTATTTTCAGGGAGCCTGCTGGCAACAGGCTCCCTGCATCGAGGGAACTGAGGAGAGAGAAACAGACCCACTTCACTGAGTTTCAGGGCTCTGTTTCTTAGGCTACTGGATACCATTAGCTCCAGAGGGATCGGTACGCAGGTCTCACCCTCGCCGTCCGTACCAAAGCCGTGCCGCCGTCCTCCTCGCAGAGCCGGAAGATAGAAGCCGGGTGAGTATGAGAGGAAAATACTTCAGAGGCGGCAGAAGACATCTTGATCTTCATAGAGGTAACGCACAGCAGTGAAGCTGTGCGCCATTGCTCCCATTCACCTAACACACATTGGTCACTTTAAGGGTGCAGGGCGCAGAGGGGGGGGGGGGGGGGCGGGCGCGCCCGCCCGCCCGCCCTGGGCAGCAATAAAAACCTCCTGTGGCAAATACACATATATACATGTACAGCTGGGCACTGTACATGTATAAAAAGAGCCCCCGCCATGTTATTAAGAAATTTGAACGGGACAGAAGCCCGCCGCCGTGGGGGCCGGGCTTCTCCCTCAGCACTCACCAGCGCCATTTTTCTCCACAGCACCGCTGAGAGGAAGCTCCCCGGACTCTCCCCTGCTTGACACACGGTGAAAGAGGGTTTTAAAGTAGAGGGGGGGGGGGACGCACGACATAATTGGCGCATATACATGCTACAAAAGTGCTACTGGGTAAACATTCTGTGTTTTTTCCTGGGTCATATAGCGCTGGGGTGTATGCTGGCATACTCTCTCTGTCTCTCCAAAGGGCCTGGTGGGGAACCTGTCTTCAGAAAAGAGCTTCCCTTTGTGTGTGTGTGTGTGTGGTGTGTCGGTACGCGTGTGTCGACATGTCTGAGGTTGAAGGCTCACCTAAGGAGGAAGGGGAGTGTATGAATGTAAGGTCTCCGTCGGCAGCGCTGACACCTGACTGGATGGATATGTGGAATGTTTTAAGTGCTAATGTTAATTTCTCTAACGTCCTAGTGGATGCTGGGGACTCCGAAAGGACCATGGGGAATAGCGGCTCCGCAGGAGACTGGGCACAAAGTAAAAGCTTTAGGACTAGCTGGTGTGCACTGGCTCCTCCCCCTATGACCCTCCTCCAAGCCTCAGTTAAGATTTTGTGCCCGAACGAGAAGCGTGCAATCTAGGTGGCTCTCCTGAGCTGCTTAGAGTAAAAGTTTAAATAGGTTTTTTTATTTTCAGTGAGACCTGCTGGCAACAGGCTCACTGCATCGAGGGACTAAGGGGAGAAGAAGCGAACTCACCTGCGTGCAGAGTGGATTGGGCTTCTTAGGCTACTGGACATTAGCTCCAGAGGGACGATCACAGGCCCAGCCATGGATGGGTCCCGGAGCCGCGCCGCCGGCCCCCTTACAGAGCCAGAAGAGTGAAGAGGTCCGGAAAATCGGCGGCAGAAGACGTCCTGTCTTCATTAAGGTAGCGCACAGCACCGCAGCTGTGCGCCATTGCTCTCAGCACACTTCACACTCCGGTCACTGAGGGTGCAGGGCGCTGGGGGGGGGCGCCCTGGGACGCAATGAAAATACCTTAAATGGCTAAAAATACATCACATATAGCTCCTGGGCTATATGGATGTATTTAACCCCTGCCAGTTATCCACAAAAAAGCGGGAGAAAGGCCGCCGAAAAAGGGGCGGAGCCTATCTCCTCAGCACACAAGCGCCATTTTTTCCTCACAGCTCCGTTGGAGGAAGGCTCCCTGACTCTCCCCTGCAGTCCTGCATTACAGAAACAGGGTAAAACAAGAGAGGGGGGGCACTAAATTGGCATATTAATATATACAGCAGCTATATTAGGGAAAAACACTTATATAAGGTTATCCCTGTATATATATATATATAGCGCTCTGGTGTGTGCTGGCAAACTCTCCCTCTGTCTCCCCAAAGGGCTAGTGGGGTCCTGTCCTCTATCAGAGCATTCCCTGTGTGTGTGCTGTGTGTCGGTACGCTGTGTCGACATGTATGAGGAGGAAAATGATGTGGAGGCGGAGCAATTGCCTGTGTTAGTGATGTCACCCCCTAGGGAGTCGACACCTGACTGGATGGTCTTATGGAAAGAATTACGTGATAGTGTCGGCACTTTACAAAAGACTGTTGACGACATGAGACAGCCGGCAAATCAGTTAATACCTGTACAGGCGTCTCAAACACAGTCAGGGGCTATAAAACGCCCGTTACCTCAGGTCGATACAGACACTGACACGGACACTGACTCCAGTGTCGACGGTGAGGAAACAAACGTATTTTCCAGTAGGGCCACACGTTACATGATCACGGCAATGAAGGAGGTTTTGAACATTTCTGATACTACAAGTACCACAAAAAAGGGTATTATGTGGGGTGTGAAAAAACTACCCGTAGTTTTTCCTGAATCAGATGAATTAAATGAGGTGTGTGATGAAGCGTGGGTTTCCCCTGATAAAAAACTGCTAATTTCTAAAAAATTATTGGCATTATACCCTTTCCCGCCAGAGGTTAGGGCGCGTTGGGAAACACCCCCTAGCGTAGATAAGGCGCTCACACGCTTATCAAAACAAGTGGCGTTACCGTCTCCTGATACGGCCGCCCTCAAGGAACCAGCTGATAGGAAGCTGGAAAATATCCTTAAAAGTATATACACACATACTGGTATTATACTGCGACCAGCAATCGCCTCAGCCTGGATGTGCAGTGCTGGGGTGGCTTGGTCGGATTCCCTGACTGAAAATATTGATACCCTGGACAGGGACAATATATTATTGACTATAGAGCATTTAAAGGATGCATTTCTATATATGCGAGATGCACAGAGGGATATTTGCACTCTGGCATCAAGAGTAAGTGCGATGTCCATTTCTGCCAGAAGAGGATTATGGACGCGACAGTGGTCAGGGGATGCGGATTCCAAACGGCATATGGAAGTATTGCCGTATAAAGGGGAGGAGTTATTTGGGGTCAGTCTATCGGACCTGGTGGCCACGGCAACGGCTGGAAAATCCACCTTTTTACCCCAAGTCACCTCGCAGCAGAAAAAGATACCGTCTTTTCAGGCTCAGTCCTTTCGTCCCCATAAGGGCAAGCGGGCAAAAGGCCACTCATATCTGCCCCGGGGCAGAGGAAGGGGAAAAAGACTGCAGCAAACAGCCTCTTCCCAGGAACAGAAGCCCTCCCCCGCTTCTGCCAAGTCCTCAGCATGACGCTGGGGCCTTACAAGCGGACTCAGGCACGGTGGGGGCCCGTCTCAAGAATTTCAGCGCGCAGTGGGCTCACTCGCAAGTGGACCCCTGGATCCTGCAGGTAGTATCTCAGGGGTACAAATTGGAATTCGAGACGTCTCCCCCTCGCCGGTTCCTGAAGTCTGCTTTACCAACGTCTCCCCCCGACAGGGAGGCGGTATTGGAAGCCATTCACAAGCTGTATTCCCAGCAGGTGATAATCAAGGTACCCCTCCTACAACAGGGAAAGGGGTATTATTCCACGCTGTTTGTGGTACCGAAGCCGGACGGCTCGGTGAGACCCATTTTAAATCTGAAATCCTTGAACACTTACATAAAAAGGTTCAAATTCAAGATGGAGTCACTCAGAGCAGTGATAGCGAACCTGGAAGAAGGGGACTATATGGTGTCTCTGGACATCAAGGATGCTTACCTCCATGTCCCAATTTGCCCTTCTCACCAAGGGTACCTCAGGTTTGTGGTACAGAACTGTCACTATCAGTTTCAGACGCTGCCGTTTGGATTGTCCACGGCACCCCGGGTCTTTACCAAGGTAATGGCCGAAATGATGATTCTTCTTCGAAGAAAAGGCGTCTTAATTATCCCTTACTTGGACGATCTCCTGATAAGGGCAAGGTCCAGAGAACAGTTAGAGGTCGGAGTAGCACTATCTCAAGTAGTACTACGACAGCACGGATGGATTCTAAATATTCCAAAATCGCAGCTGATTCCGACGACACGTCTGCTGTTCCCAGGGATGATTCTGGACACAGTACAGAAAAAGGTGTTTCTCCCGGAGGAGAAAGCCAAGGAGTTATCCGACCTAGTCAGGAACCTCCTAAGACCAGGCCAAGTGTCAGTACATCAATGCACAAGGGTCCTGGGAAAGATGGTGGCTTCTTACGAAGCGATTCCATTCGGCAGATTCCACGCAAGAACTTTTCAGTGGGATCTGCTGGACAAATGGTCCGGATCGCATCTTCAAATGCATCAGCGGATAACCCTGTCTCCAAGGACAAGGGTGTCTCTCCTGTGGTGGTTACAGAGTGCTCATCTCCTAGAGGGCCGCAGATTCGGCATTCAGGATTGGGTCCTGGTGACCACGGATGCCAGTCTGAGAGGCTGGGGAGCAGTCACACAGGGAAGAAATTTCCAGGGCTTGTGGTCAAGCATGGAAACGTCACTTCACATAAATATCCTGGAACTAAGGGCCATTTACAATGCCCTAAGTCAGGCAAGACCTCTGCTTCAGGGTCAGCCGGTGTTGATCCAGTCGGACAACATCACGGCAGTCGCCCACGTAAACAGACAGGGCGGCACAAGAAGCAGGAGGGCAATGATGGAAGTGGCAAGGATTCTTCGCTGGGCGGAGAATCATGTGATAGCACTGTCAGCAGTGTTCATTCCGGGAGTGGACAACTGGGAAGCAGACTTCCTCAGCAGACACGATCTTCACCCGGGGGAGTGGGGACTTCACCCAGAAGTCTTCCACGTGATTGTGAACCGTTGGGAAAAACCAAAGGTGGACATGATGGCGTCCCGCCTCAACAAAAAACTGGACAGATATTGCGCCAGGTCAAGGGACCCTCAGGCAATAGCTGTGGACGCTCTGGTAACACCGTGGGTGTACCAGTCAGTGTATGTGTTCCCTCCTCTTCCTCTCATACCACAAGTACTGAGAATCATAAGAAGGAGAGGAGTAAAGATACTCGTGGCTCCGGATTGGCCAAGAAGGACTTGGTACCTGGAAATTCAAGAGATGCTCACGGAAGACCCGTGGCCTCTACCTCTAAGAAAGGACCTGCTCCAGCAGAGACCATGTCTGTTCCAAGACTTACCGCGGCTGCGTTTGACGGCATGGCGGTTGAACGCCGGATCCTGAAGGAAAAAGGCATTCCGGATGAAGTCATCCCTACCCTGATCAAAGCCAGGAAGGATGTAACCATACAACATTATCACCGTATTTGGCGTAAAATATGTTGCGTGGTGCGAGGCCAGGAAGGCCCCTACAGAGGAATTTCAACTGGGTCGTTTCCTGCATTTCCTGCAAACAGGACTGTCTATGGGCCTCAAATTAGGGTCCATTAAGGTTCAAATTTCGGCCCTGTCAATATTCTTCCAAAAAGAACTGGCTTCTGTTCCTGAAGTTCAGACGTTTGTCAAGGGAGTACTGCATATACAGCCTCCTTTTGTGCCTCCAGTGGCACCTTGGGATCTCAATGTAGTTTTGGGATTCCTAAAATCACATTGGTTTGAACCACTCACCACTGTGGACTTAAAATATCTCACATGGAAAGTGGTAATGCTGTTAGCCCTGGCTTCAGCCAGGCGTGTCTCAGAATTGGCGGCTTTATCCTATAAAAGCCCTTACCTAATTTTTCATACGGACAGGGCAGAATTGAGGACTCGTCCTCAATTTCTTCCTAAGGTGGTTTCAGCATTTCACTTAAACCAGCCTATTGTGGTGCCTGCGGCTACTAGGGACTTGGAGGATTCCAAGTTGCTGGACGTAGTCAGGGCCCTGAAAATATATGTTTCCAGGACGGCTGGAGTCAGAAAATCTGATTTGCTGTTTATCCTGTATGCACCCAACAAGCTGGGTGCTCCTGCTTCTAAGCAGACGATTGCTCGTTGGATTTGTAGTACAATTCAGCTTGCACATTCTGTGGCAGGCCTGCCACAGCCAAAATCTGTAAAAGCCCATTCCACACGGAAAGTGGGCTCATCTTGGGCGGCTGCCCGAGGGGTCTCGGCTTTACAACTTTGCCGAGCAGCTACTTGGTCAGGGGCAAACACGTTTGCTAAATTCTACAAATTTGATACCCTGGCTGAGGAGGACCTGGAGTTCTCTCATTCGGTGCTGCAGAGTCATCCGCACTCTCCCGCCCGTTTGGGAGCTTTGGTATAATCCCCATGGTCCTTTCGGAGTCCCCAGCATCCACTAGGACGTTAGAGAAAATAAGAATTTACTTACCGATAATTCTATTTCTCATAGTCCGTAGTGGATGCTGGGCGCCCATCCCAAGTGCGGATTGTCTGCATTACTTGTACATAGTTATTGTTACAAAAATCGGGTTATTGTTGTTGTGAGCCATCTTTTCAGAGGCTCCTTCTGTTATCATGCTGTTAACTGGGTTCAGATCACAAGTTGTACGGTGTGATTGGTGTGGCTGGTATGAGTCTTACCCGGGATTCAAAATCCTTCCTTATTGTGTACGCTCGTCCGGGCACAGTATCCTAACTGAGGCTTGGAGGAGGGTCATAGGGGGAGGAGCCAGTGCACACCAGCTAGTCCTAAAGCTTTTACTTTGTGCCCAGTCTCCTGCGGAGCCGCTATTCCCCATGGTCCTTTCGGAGTCCCCAGCATCCACTACGGACTATGAGAAATAGAATTATCGGTAAGTAAATTCTTATTTTATTGCACAAAAGATTAGACAAAGCTGAAGCTAGGGTACAGTCACGGAGTCGAACCATGTCTGTCCCAATGTCGCCGGGACCTTCGGGGTCTCAGAAGCGCCCACTATCCCAAATAGTTGACACAGATACCGACACGGATTCAGACTCCAGTGTCGACTACGATGATGCAAAATTGCAGCCAAGGGTGGCTAAATGTATTCAATATATGATTATCGCAATTAAAGATGTTTTGCATATCACTGATGAACCCCCTGTCCCTGACACGAGGGTACACATGTATAAGGGAAAGAAACCTGAGGTCACGTTTCCCTCTTCACATGAGCTGAACGAATTGATGCGAAAAAGCGTGGGAAACTCCAGACGAAAAACTGCAGATTCCCAAAAGGATTCTAATATCGTATCCTTTCCTGTCATAGGACAGAATACGGTGGGAATCCTTCCGAAGGGTAGACAAAGCTTTGACACGCTTATCAAAAAAGATAGCGCTCCCATCCCAAGATACGGCTACCCTCAAGGATCCTGCTTACCGCAAGCAGGAGGTTACCTTGAAGTCCATTTACACAAATTCTGGTACGTTACTCAGACCGGCAATTGCGTCGGCCTGGGTTTGTAGTGCTGTAGCAGCATGGACAGATTCCTTATCAGCGGATATTGAGACCCTTGATAAGGATACCATTTTAATGACCCTAGGGCATATAAAAGATGCTGTCTTATATATGAGGGATGCTCAAAGAGACATTAGTTTACTGGGTTCCAGAATAAACGCTATGTCTATTTCTGCTAGGCGAGTCTTATGGTCCCGACAGTGGACGGGTGATGCCGACTCAGAGGCATATGGAGTTTTTGCCTTACAAGGGTGAGGAATTGTTTGGAGAGGGCCTCTCGGACCTCGTCTCCACAGCTACGGCAGGTAAATCGAATTTTTTGCCTTATTCCCTCACAATCTAAGAAAGCGCCTCATTATCAAATGCAGTCCTTTCGTTCAAATAAAAGCAAAAGAGTACGTGGATCCTCCTTTCTTGCCAGGGGTAAGGGCAGAGGAAAAAAGCTGCACAACACAGCTAGTTCCCAGGAACAGAAGTCCTCCCCGGCCTCTGCAAAATCCACCGCATGACGCTGGGGCTCCCCTGAGGGAGTCCGCTCCAGTGGGGGCACGTCTTCGACTTTTCAGCCACATCTGGGTTCACTCACAGGTGGATCCCTGGGCAATAGAAATTGTTTCCCAGGGATACAAGCTGGAATTCGAAGAGGTGCCTCCTCGCCGGTTTTTCAAATCGGCGCTACCAACTTCTCCCCTGGAAAGGGAGATAGTGTTACATGCGATTCAAAAATTGTGTCTTCAACAAGTGGTGGTAGAGGTTCCCCTGATTCAGAGAGGGAAGGGGTACTACTCAACTCTGTTTGTGGTCTCGAAACCGGACGGTTCGGTCAGACCCATTTTGAATTTAAAATCCCTGAACCTTTACTTAAAACGGTTCAAGTTCAAGATGGAATCGCTCAGAGCGGTCATCGCCAGCCTTGAAGGGGGGGATTTTATGGTATCTCTGGTCATAAAGGATGCATACCTGCATGTTCCCATATATCCTCCTCATCAGGCGTACCTGAGATTTGCGGTACAGGATTGATTGTCATTACCAATTTCAGACGTTGCCTTTTGGACTTTCCACGGCCCCTAGAAATTTCACCAAGGTAATGGCGGAAATTATAGTGCTCCTGCGCAAGCAGAGTGTCACAATTATCCCGTACTTGGACGATCTCCTCATAAAAGCGAGATCACGGGAGAAGTTGCAGAACAGCGTATCCCTTTCACTGAAGGTGTTACAGCGACACGGCTGGATTCTCAATATTCCAAAGTCGCAGCTGAATCCTACGACTCGTCTGCCCTTCTTGGGCATGATTCTGGACACAGACCAGAAAAGGGTTTTTCTTCCGATAGAAAAAGCGCAGGAACTCATGACTCTAGTCAAGAACCTGTTGAAGCCGAAACAAGTGTCAGTACATCATTGCACTCATGTCCTGGGAAAAATGGTGGCGACATACGAAGCCATTCCCTTCGGCAGGTTCCATGCAAGGACTTTCAAATGGGACCTATTGGACAAATGGTCCGGGTCGCATCTGCACATGCATCAGCGGATCACCCTGTCCCCCAGGGCCAGGGTATCTCTCCTGTGGTGGCTGCAGAGTGATTCTGGACACAGACCAGAAAAGGGTTTTTCTTCCTACGGAAAAAGCACAGGAACTCATGACTCTAGTCATGAACTTGTTGAAACCAAAACAAGTGTCAGTATATCATTGCACTCAAGTCCTGGGAAAGATGGTGGCAACATACGAAGCCATTCCATACGGCAGATTCCATGCAAGGACCTTCCAATGGGACCTATTGGACAAATGGTCCGGATCGTATCTGCAATTGCATGAGAGGATCACCCTGTCCCCCAGGGCCAGAGTATCTCTCCTGTGGTGGCTAAACAGGGCTCACCTTCTAGAGGGCCGCAGGTTCGGCATTCAGGATTGGATCCTGGTGACCACGGACGCGAGCCTCCGAGGTTGGGGAGCAGTCACACAGGGAAGAAATTTCCAAGGCCTTTGGTCAAGTTAAGAGACTTGTCTTCACATCAACATCCTGGAACTAAGGGCCATATATAACGCCCTTCTTCAAGCGGAGACCTTACTCGTGATCGACCAGTTCTGATCCAGTCAGACAACGTCACCGCAGTGGCTCATGTAAACCGCCAAGGCGGCACAAGGAGCACAGTGGCGATGGCGGAAGCCACCAGAATTCTTCGCTGGGCGGAGAATCATGTAAGCGCACTGTCAGCAGTGTTCACATCGGGAATGGACAACTGGGAAGCAGACTTCCTCAGCAGACACGACCTGCATCCGGGAGAGTGGGGACTTCATCAGGAAGTCTTTGCACAGATTGCAAGTCGATGGGGACTGCCACAAATAGACATGATGGCGTCCCATCTCAACAAAAAGCTACAAAGGTATTGCGCCATGTCAAGAGACCCTCAGGCGGTAGCTGTGGACGCCCTAGTGACACCGTGGGTGTTCCAGTCGGTCTATGTATTTCCTCCTCTTCCTCTCATACCCAAGGTGTTGAGGATAATAAGAAAAAGAGGAGTGAGAACAATACTCATTGTTCCAGATTGGCCACGAAGGACCTGGTATCCGGATCTGCAGGAAATGCTCACAGAAGATCCGTGGCCTCTTCTCCTAAGACAGGACCTGTTGCAACAGGGTCCCTGTCTGTTCCAAGACTTACCGGTGCTGCGTTTGGCGGCATGGCGGTTGAACGCCGGATCCTAGCGGAAAAAGGTATTCCAGATGAGGTCATTCCTACGCTAATAAAGGCTAGGTAGGACGTGACATCTAAACATTATCACCGAATATGGCGAAAATATGTTTCTTGGTGTGAGGCCAGGAATGCTCCTACGGAAGAATTCCATCTAGGCCGTTTTCTTCACTTCCTACAAACTGGAGTGAATTTGGGCCTAAAATTAGGCTCCATTAAAGTTCAGATTTCGGCCTTATCCATTTTCTTTCAAAAGGAATTGGCCTCTCTGCCTGAAGTACAGACTTTTGTGAAGGGAGTACTTCATATTCAGCCTCCTTTTGTACCTCGGGTGGCGCCTTGGGACCTTAACGTGGTGTTAAGTTTCCTTAAGTCACATTGGTTTGAACCGCTTAAGACAGTGGAGTTGAAATATCTCACTTGGAAGGTGGTCATGTTGTTAGCCTTGGCTTCGGCTAGGCGAGCTTCGGAATTAGCGGCTTTATCACATAAAAGCCCCTATTTGATTTTCCATATGGATAGAGCGGAATTGCGGACCCGTCCTCAATTCCTACCTAAGGTGGTCTCATCCTTTCATATGAACCAACCTATTGTCGTGCCTGTGGCTACACGTGACTTGGAGGATTCAGAGTCCCTTGATGTGGTCAGGGCTTTGAAGATTTACTTGGCCAGAACGGCTAGGATCAGAAAAACAGAAACACTGTTTGTCCTGTATGCAGCCAACAAAGTTGGCGGCCCTGCTTCAAAGCAGACTATTGCTCGCTGGATCTGTAACACGATTCAGCAGGTGCATTCTACGGCAGGATTGCCGTTACCAAAATCGGTTAAGGCCCATTCCACTAGGAAGGTGGGCTCGTCTTGGGCGGCTGCTCGAGGGGTCTCGGCACTACAGCTGTGCCGAGCTGCTACTTGGTCGGGGTCAAACACCTTTGCAAAGTTCTATAAGTTTGATACCCTGGCTGAGGAGGACCTCCTGTTTGCTCAATCGGTGCTGCAGAGTCATCCGCACTCTCCCGCCCGTTTGGGAGCTTTGGTATAATCCCCATGGTCCTTACGGAGTCCCCAGCATCCTCTAGGACGTTAGAGAAAATAAGATTTTAAAAACCTACCGGTAAATCTTTTTCTCGTAGTCCGTAGAGGATGCTGGGCGCCCGTCCCAAGTGCGGACTACTTCTGCAAGACTTGTATATAGTTATTGCTTTCATAAGGGTTGTGTTATAGTTTTGTCGGTTTTGGACCGATATGTTGTTGTTTCATACTGTTAACTGGTAAGTATATCACAAGTTATACGGTGTGATTGGTGCGGCTGGTATGAATCTTGCCCTTAGATTAACAAAAATCCTTTCCTCGTACTGTCCGTCTCCTCTGGGCACAGTTTCTCTAACTGAGGTCTGGGGGAGGGGCATAGAGGGAGGAGCCAGTGCACACCCAGATCCAAAGTCTTTCTTAAAGTGCCCATGTCTCCTGCGGAGCCCGTCTATCCCCATGGTCCTTACGGAGTCCCAGCATCCTCTACGGACTACGAGAAAAAGATTTACCGGTAGGTTTAAAATCTTATTATTATTTTTTTTTTAAATAGATCATTACACTGTCATTTAAACATTTAGTCCATTTACACATTTCTGCACCACTCAGCCACAGCTGCCCTTTAAGCAGGGTACACACTGGGATGGTGTGTACCCAGCCGACCATGCTGCTCCGGCGGGCCGTCATTTTGGATCATGGGTACACATTGAGCGGTGTCATTATTTCACTTCACATGCTGCCGTCATTAGATTTATTGCCCTGTTGGCCGTGCAGCAGGTCCAACCTGGCGATGTCACTAGCGACTGTGGGGCACTCTCAAATCAGGCATAAACACTGAGCGATATGCCCGAATTTTCGTTCTGATTTTGCCGGAAACAATTATTTGGGACAATATCTTCTCAATATGTACCCAGCTTCACTGAATCTAATGTAGAAGGTCTGATTACATTTGACCATAACTGGCATGCTGATCAAAGGACATAATTAGCCCAGTGTTTAAGTAAACATCAGGCCGTATGCTACAATAAACTATATCATACACATAAGCTGAGTACACATTTGTCCAATCCCTGGGAGATCAGACTTCCGACCAGGATGTAGTTGGAATCCCGACGGTCAAAATACAGACGTCGTAATCCCGACCGCTAGAATGCCAGCAGCACCACCACAGCTTTTCGCCATAGATCCTGTGGCGAGCAAAGCGAACCAGGAGCCCTCAGCATTGCGAGCATAGTGAGCCTGAAAGGGGCTTCGTTACGCTTGCCCCCCAGCTGGTATCCTGACGGTTGGGATTCAGACCGCCGGGATCCTGTACCCAACCCTTCCGACCAGTGGTTTTGCCCAACATTGGACAAGTGTGTACCCTCTGCTGACCGACCCGCACATCTAATCCTTGACGCCTGTCAGGTCTCCTTGTTTTAAACCTGCTTAAAAACTTGAACCCAACTGCGCTCCAAGCGATCGACATTGTAGTGTGTAGGCTGCAGAGACTGGAGCTGGCGACTGATCTCCGGTCTTGGCAGCCCAGCACACTATCAGTGTGGTGGTGGTGCAGGATCCGTAGGGATCCCAGCATCGTCCACTGTTGCTGCAGACGCAGAGCATGATGGCAGGATGCAGACTGGGCTGTACTTGGGGACGCGGTGTTGGCAGCGGAGGGCACGTGGCGATGGTGGGATGCGGCGTGGGCATGGCGGCTGGCTGGTGGGCTGTACCTGCTAATATTAGCCAGCGCAAAGCAGCGGCTGTCAGTCCGATGGCGGAGAAGGAGCAGTAAAGAGCTCCTGAAGAGAGAAGACGTAGGAAGTCCTGGATAGGCGGCGGCCATGCAAAAGAGCTTAAAGGCCGTTGCCCTCCTGGTGCGGGTGCTGCATAATAAAATCTAAAAACATTTGGTGTCTTTTTTTTTTTTTTTTTCGTTTTAGGTACCAGCGTGCCCTTAATGCCCCGCATGCTGGTATATGTGGGTCCCCAAGTACCAGAATGTAGAGGAGGCTTGCTGGGACCTGTAATCCTCCTGTAAAAGACAGTATTGTATTATTTAACTAGTGGACTATCAATTCGGCACCCCCAGCTTGGGGCTGCCGGAGATAGCCCCAGGCTTCAGCCCTGGTCTTGGGTGTATGTGAAGAGGGTGGACCCCTTTATTGGGGATGGGGGATATTCCCCAGGAATGCCTCGGCTGAATAGGGGGGATGGATGCTTCGGCTTGGGGCCCTGTCAAGTGTGTCCTCTGGCTATGACATTACTCCCCTGCTAGTGGAGCCCCGGTGCTTGTTCTGAAAATATGGGAGATCCCTACTCCTTTTGTTCCCCATATATTTAGAACCAGGGCCAGCTCCAAGAACCAAGTGCTGGTTCATTAAATACGGTGGGACCCCTACATGTTTTGTTCCCCGTATTTTTTGGACCAGGGTGGCTCAAAGAGCCCGGGGCTGGTTATGCCTTTTGGAGGGGACCTGCGTTTTTTTTCTTTTTCTTTTGAGAACCTTAAAATGCTCTCCCAATTCCCCATTGACCATTATAATGATATACATTCATCATTAATGTATCCCCCTCCTCCCACAGCCAAATACATTTTTTTAGCAGAATTGGTCACAGATTGGTCTGCTGAAAAATTGGACAAGTGTGTAGCGAGGTTTGGCTGTAGAATCTGCGAGCAGGTCTGCAGAAGGATTGTATAAACGGTCTGATCTTCCGGGGAAGTATGTACCAAGCTGTAGATATTTAATCTTGTAGCCTGGAAAACTTCTGGTTACTTTGCATAACTAACCAACATGTTGCGAAACCATAGGGTTCTGATGACTGCTTGGTAAAAATATGGGCAACAGATGATGGTCGTCTCCTTGCAACTTTAAGAGGACATGCAGCAGAAATCTCTGATATGGCCGTGAATTATGAAAATACAATGATAGCTGCTGGAAGCTGTGACAAAATGATCAGAATCTGGTGTTTAAGGACATGTGCACCACTAGCCATTCTACAGGGTCACAGTGCATCAATTACATCACTACAGGTAATATCTTTTCTCCAGATTTGCAATGCAGGCTGCAATGTGTATTGGATGTGCTCTTCTTTTAACACAAGGAGCACTACATATTTAGTCTTCTCTAAATGTCACAATGAAAATTTACTGATAATGTGGATTGTTGTAACATTGAAAAACAAATTACATTACAGATTGCAGTTCTTAATATCAAAAGTCCTGTAATTAATTTACAGTAAATGCAGTAAATTAATATTTGTTTTCACTGCCCACAAAAGAAACAAAAACCTTAGAAATGCAACCAATAAATTAACTTTAAATAATTTTCTATAAATTCCAAGCTCATTCTGTATTAGGAAAGTCCCCGTTATTAGGTAGGCTTTTTTTGTGAAATTGCAACTTCTGAACAATAGTTGGCCAGATTATTATGATTGCATGTTTTGATGAGTGTTAGGAGTGTAAGTTCCCATGGGCTGGCATGCAATACATTGGTTTGACTACTCGTGGCTTTTGTTGGCAGATTATAATCAAAGGTTATAGCTATACATTTTTAGAATGCTTTACAATCCTGTTGTGATTCCTGACTGCCTTAGTTGGTTACTCTGCTGTGTGCCACACTTTGGGGTAAATGAGATTATTATGATCATTCTGTTTTAACCTTACAGTTTTCTCCATTGTGCAATGGATCTAAAAGATACCTCTCTTCTACTGGAGCAGATGGAACCATTTGCTTCTGGCTTTGGGATGCAGGGACTTTGAAAATAAAGTAAGTTGTATTTTCGTATGCCCCTAACTGTTCAGTGTTATATTGAAATTACTGCTAATCCCTCTTCAGTTAATAAGTGTACAGCTCTTCCATTCCATGAAGACTTTTCGCTGTGCGTGACCATTGAGCAGGCTTATGACATTGGGTTCCTTTTGAAATGATTTTGCCTAACAACTTATTTGTTGTATTAGTGTTATGTGGTCTGTATTTACAATACACTTTGAAAATCTAGTTAGTATTCCTAATCTAGTAGCTATTTTATGTTGCATTTAAAATCTGGTTCAGTTCGGAAAGGTGTAATAATGTATTTTATGACCTTATCTAATCCATCATTTTTTCCACAAGTACCAAGTGCACCCTCTCCATGGCAAAACAAAAACATTTGACTCGCCATTTGATTTAATGATGGTATACACATGTAAATTGGACCGTTCTAAGCATGATAAGGGACTGTTTTTGGTTGTGTCTGTGTAATCACATCATCACAGTCTTGATCTGTTTCTATGAGGCTTTACTAAAAAAAAGACTTATTCAAAATCTTCGATCATATATGTTTCCAGGAACTTTTAACTTCTGATTTTGAGCAAACCTTCATGGACCTATAAGGCAGTCTGATAATGGTGGGGAAAAATAGACAATGTTTAGCAATTTCATTTTGAAATGGATTTTATATTTTGTTGATATTCTGAGCACCAATAAGTGACCGGTTAGATGAGCAGTATTTGAAGTAAGCCTTCTTTTAACGACTTTTACATGAGCACCCTCTCGAATCCCGTTGGCATGAAAGTAAAAGGTGATTAAGGGGGTAATTCTGAGTTGATCGCAGCAGCAAGTTTGTTAGCAATTGGGCAAAACCATGTGCACTGCAGGGGGGCAGATATAACATTTGCAGAGAGAGTTAGATTTGGGTGGGTTATTTTGTTTCTGTGCAGGGTAAATACTGGCTGCTTTATTTTTACACTGCAATATAGATTTCAGTTTGAATACACCCCACCCAAATCTAACTCTCTCTGCACATCTTATATCTGCCCCTCCTGCAGTGCACATGGTTTTGCCCAACTGCTAACAAATTTGCTGCTGCGATCAACTCAGAATTAGGTCCTAAGACCATACATATTTGTCCTTGACTTGTGTGTCATTTTAAATGCTTTTTGTTCAATTTTAATGGGTCTAACATGCAGCAATACAGTTTAAACTTGTAAACACAAGTTGACCTTTTGTAAACTTATCTGAAGGAAGGTCAAATGTATTAAAAGCAGTATTATGTGTGTACCTTTTTTATTTTTAGCTTTTGTCTAGCTTTTATCCTAGCATGCAAGGGTTTTGGGAACACAAAATGAAGCCCTTATAATTTTTAAAATACCTTTTCACTGTATACACAACTCTGTAATTGTCAACGTATCTGATATAAAATATCAAGCAAACAAAATGAGCCATATTTTGAAGATGGTGGCAAAATTCATAATCGAACAAATGTGCCTTTTGTGTATCGGATACCAGAATGATCCGGCAACTAATGACTTTCACACAGATTGCTCATATTTTTATGCATTTCATATGTTAAGTTACGAGCAGGTATGCAAGTTTATTTGTTTAGGTATTCTTAGACCTGTATACATGTATATCTGTATTCCTATACATATATACAAGACTTTTTATTATCACTGTATGATTTCATGATGTCACATAAAGTGTGTTGCTAATATTGAAACTCTGTGATATGACTTGCACCAGGTAGTACTTTGAGAGAATTGTACATTGTTTGCTTACTCTACTGAATTACCTTATGCTCACATCCCGGATTTGATGTCTAGTGTAGAATTACAAGTTTTTATGTCTGACCATAGATGTAACAATTATTAAAATGGGCAGCGTGC
Source organism: Pseudophryne corroboree (assembly GCF_028390025.1). Classification (NCBI taxonomy): domain Eukaryota; kingdom Metazoa; phylum Chordata; class Amphibia; order Anura; family Myobatrachidae; genus Pseudophryne; species Pseudophryne corroboree. The sequence continues at coordinate 428,365,428 of NC_086447.1, read as the reverse complement.
CCTCTCCCCATTTTGCCAAACAGCCCAGTGCTAGACTTCGCAGAACATGAGTTTGGGGTTCAGCTGTAGTCAAAACAAGTTAAGGCTTGATCCTGCATGGCAACAGTGGGCTACAGGTTTTTTTTTATTTGTTTGTGAGCTATTGTGGTAAGTTATTTGATTTTAATTGAAAAATAGAAGCAAATGTGGCAGCATTTTCTGTACACTAGAGTGTTTCTGGCAATCTATAGCTGTTGACTGATTTTAAACTAGTGTACATACTGTGGGTCGGATTCAGTTAGCTGAACTAATTCACTGCATTGGGAAAAAAGTGGTAGCCTCTGGCTTTACGCCCAAGGCTATTCAATTACATCCCCTGTTTTTTTGCGTGGTAAATTTGCAGCTAACACATGCTAACCTATAGATTCTGGGAAAAGTACCCAGAAGTTATGAGTTAACGCGTTCGTGGCACCCATGATAAGAGCATTTACTGTGGATTTTAGTTCAAGCATCAGGTTTGAACAGAAATCCATGTTAAGTGCAGCCTGCATTGCTGGCTGACATCAGCTGTCATTGAATAACCCTGGCGGACCAATTAGCCCGCAGTTAATTACTGCGACTAATGCTGCTTTCACATCGCAAAACCTGCTTTTGAAACTGTTCTTTAAACGGTTCTTAAAACGGGTCTGAGCAGTTAAACCCCCTTCACATCGCATGTTGTAACCAGTATATTACCATTTCATTACTGTTTTGGTACCTTTCACACTGAACCCGTTTCACCCATAGAAAACAGTGGTTGTCATTATAAATGGACTTTTCTGGCCCACACATTATTAATAATTATTAATTATTAATAATTTGGATAGTCATACGATGGAACCCAGCAGCTTCAAGCATTTTAACCATGTTTTTATATATGAGTGCATCCTTGACTGTCCCAGTTATTTGTCTGCAGATTTCTTTATCCCCTCTGATTCTTAGCAGCTCCCTCACTTCTTCATCACTCCAAGTTGCCATTGTATAATTATATTTGCAGTAAGAAAACGCTTCTAAACCCACTCTCATGTGTCTGATGTGTTTTTCCTTCAGCTTCCTGCTTCTGCCTGGTGACATCACACATGGAGGCAGCCTATCACCTCCTGTGGCTTGGAAATTCCGTTTCAGAGCCTTTCACATTGCACAGTGAATCGGTTCTGAACCGGGTAGGACCCTGCTTTTTAACCGTTTCAAAATACCAGTATTTTGAAAACGGTAAATTCAAGGTGGCCCTTTCACATCGCAGCTAGAACCGTTTAGGAAGGCTGAAAAATCTGCAATTTACCAGGTTAAAGCTGCGGTGTGAAAGGGGTATAATTGAATCCGGCCCTAACTGCTTATGTATTTTTGGTACAAAATGGAAATGCAAAAACTTACAGTATCATTCAAAAAAGTCTTTGTTGTACTTTAAGTAAAGCTCTAATTATGAGCATTTTGTTCTAGAAGAAACACTTTAAAAGCAGACTGTTTGGCATATTAATACATAAATCCCTGATGTGGGACTTTTCCTTACAGCTCATGGAGCTGTAAGGTAAGTCAGCGAGAAAATGTCCCAAACGTGGCTTCATGCATGGGGAAAACCCATTGATTCCACAGTTTACGTGGAAACATTGGGTGTCCACGCAGTAATCCCTGATCTTGGGCTAGTTAAAAAGGCTATTTAATTAAATAGCCTTTCTGCGCTCTGCTGGGTAAAGCTATTTTATTTTCTTGGTCATATGTATTTATTGGTAGAAACATCTTGTTTTATAAGCATTGAGCAGGAATACTTTCATGATTTTCCTATTGTTAATTTAGCACCGTTAGTATAGCCACACCAGAAAATTAAATAGTTTTTATTCTAAATTTTCCAACCATTGTTTAACCTTGTTAAAATTTCTACATTGAATGGTGTCGTTTTTAGACCTATATAGTACATGTTCATATTGGCAATTAGGTCTCACTTGAGGTCAGAATGACCGCATTTAAGGGTGTCATAATAACATTGTTAAAGATGTATTTATCTACATTCAGGTCAAAAGGGAATTTGACACTTAATATATCTTACCTGACTTTGTGAGGCATGATATATCCTATTTTTGCAATTGGTGATAAAATGAGAATTGGGTTTGGGGAAAATATGTAGATTTCGATGAAAATGTGCAAAAAGAAAAATTCCACTGACTAAACATGGTAATTTTAGTACGATCATCAAGCTGACTGCATGTGTGAAATATTTTTCTGATTTACTTGTATAGCCCTCGGCCCACAAAGTATACAGAGCGACCTCGACCTGGTGTTCAGATGATTTGTTCCTCATTTAGTTCGGGTAAGCAGCCTTTAATTTCCCCATGTTTATGACATTGACTTGTTTATATAGCAATTATATTCTGATATTCCTTTAAAAACGTTTAAGTATATAATATATTGTAAAAATTACTATTTGTCAGGGTTGGCAGGTTTAACCTTAATTTTTTGACGTTAAAAACACTTTTTTTTTTATTATGTTGTGACTACAGGCACAGCACCATGACTTTCTAAGAAAAGCTTATAAGGGAAGTGGTATTCCACGTTCGGATTGCTTATGGTCTTCAAGCATCTTCAGCTAGTGTAGAAATAATTGTTTTCTTCTTTTGGTTTAGTTCAGTTGAAGCTTCACAACAGACTGGGAATTGAAAATGCCTCAAGTATTTTCTCTAACGTCCTAGAGGATGCTGGGACTCCGTAAGGACCATAGGGAATAGACGGGCTCCGCAGGAGACATGGGCACTTTAAGAAATACTTTGGGGTATATGCAATAGCGGGCGAAATCGCGGCAATTATCGCCGTTTTTTCAATTCGACCAAATTCGCCAGGTGAATTCCGGAAGGTGGCTTCCGGAATTCACCATATGCAATGAAAAACGGATTCGCCAGAGTCGCGGGCGAAAATCGGCCGATTTTGCGGATTTTACCGCGATTTTAAAAAACGGGAAAAAACGGGGAAAAACCCGAAAAAAAAATGGCGTGGGGTCCCCCCTCCAAAGCATAACCAGCCTCGGGCTCATCGAGCTGGTCCTGGTTCTAAAAATGCAGGGGAAAAATCGGGCAGGGATCCCCCGTATTTTTAAAACCAGCACCGGGCTCTGCGCCTGATGCTGGTGCCAAAAATACGGGGGACAAAACGAGTAGGGGTCCCCCGTATTTTTAACACCAGCATCGGGCTCCACTAGCTGGACAGATAATGCCACAGCCGGGGGTCACTTTTATATAGTGCCCTGCGGCCGTGGCATCAAATATCCAACTAGTCACCCCTGGCCGGGGTACCCTGGGGGAGTGGGGACCCCTTCAATCAAGGGGTCCCCCCCCCCCAGCCACCCAAGGGCCAGGGGTGAAGCCCGAGGCTGTCCCCCCCCATCCAATGGGCTGCGGATGGGAGGGCTGATAGCCTTTGTGTTAAAAAAAAAGATATTGTTTTTTCCATTAGTACTACAAGTCCCAGCAAGCCTCCCCCGCAAGCTGGTACTTGGAGAACCACAAGTACCAGCATGCGGGAGAAAAACGGGCCCGCTGGTACCTGTAGTACTACTGGGAAAAAAATACCCAAATAAAAACAGGACACACACACCTTGATAGTAAAACTTTATTTCATACGCCGACACACACATACTTACCTGTGTTGACACGCCGACTGCAACGATCTCCGACGATCCGAGGGTACCTGTCAAAAAATTATACTCACCTTCCAGCGTCCAGAGGTCCAGAGGTAAATCCACGTACTTTGTAAAAAAACAAACCGAACACCGAGCCATACCGGACTGAAAGGGGTCCAATGTTTTCACATCAGATCCCTTCCCCCGAATGCCGGGACATCACGTGACTCCTGTCACTGATGTCCCTTCAGCCAATCAGGAAGCGCTACTGCCGTGGCGCTCACCTGATTGGCTGGACGCCGTCTGTACTCTGACAGCGCCTCGCAAAGCCGCTCCATTACTTTCAATGGTGGGAACTTAGCAGCTAGCGGTGGGGTCACCCGCCGGTCAACCGCTGACCGGCGGGTGACCTCACCGCTAGCCGCTAAGTTCCCACCATTGAATATAATGGAGGGAGCTGTGCGATGCGCTGTCACAGCGATCAGCCAATCAGGTGAGCGCAACGAAGTTGCGCTTCCTGATTGGCTTAGAGACCTGTCAGTGACAGCTGTCACTGACAGATCTTAATCGTGGAAAGGTGTCCCATGTGTCAGCATGGGACCCCTTTCAGTCCGTTTTTGGTGCGGGTAAATGCGCTTTCTTTTTTTGCCAAGTACGTGGATTTATCTCTGGAGCCTGTTGAGGTGAGTATATTGATCTTTTATTTTCAGGTACCCCGGGATTCTACATGGAGAAGAGGACCGATGTCGGCGTGTGAACATAGGTAAGTATGTGTGTGTCGGCAGTGTGTAATAAAGTTTTACTGTCGACGGTGTCTGTGTCCTGTTTTTATTTGGGTATTTTTTTTCCATTAGAACTACAGGTACCAGCGGGCCCGTTTTTCTCCCGCATGCTGGTACTTGTGGTTCTCCAAGTACCAGCTTGCGGGGGAGGCTTGCTGGGACTTGTAGTACTAATGGAAAAAACAATATCTTTTTTTTGAACACAAAGGCTATCAGCCCCCCCATCCGCAGCCCATTGGATGGGGGGGGACAGCCTCGGGCTTCACCCCTGGCCCTTGGGTGGCTGGGGGGGGGGGGACCCCTTGATTGAAGGGGTCCCCACTCCCCCAGGGTACCCCGGCCAGGGGTGACTAGTTGGATATTTGATGCCACGGCCGCAGGGCACGGCATAAAAGTGACCCCCGGCTGTGGCATTATCTGTCCAGCTAGTGGAGCCCGATGCTGGTGTTAAAAATACGGGGGACCCCTACTCTTTTTGTCCCCCGTATTTTTGGCACCAGCACCAGGCGCAGAGCCCGGTGCTGGTTTTAAAAATACGGGGGATCCCCTGTCAATTTTTCCCCCGCATTTTTAGAACCAGGACCAGCTCAATGAGCCCGAGGCTGGTTATGCTTTGGAGGGGGGACCCCACGCCATTTTTTTTTCTGATTTTACCGTTCCAGCAATAAAAAAAAAAAAAAAATATTATTTTAAAAAATATATAAATAATATTTGTGCCTCCCCCAAAAAAAAACAAAAAAAAACCTAATCCCTTCTAATATAAATAGATCTGCTATTCCCAAAAAAAAAAAACACCAAAAAAACCATGTTTAAAATTTTTTTATTTGTTTTCACCCTCCAAAGTGTGGCGGATTGAAAATCGCGAATTTGCTGTCTAAAAGCACTGCAGGTGAATTTCCAAACTTGAATTGAATATGCTGGAGGCGAATTGCAGCATCTGTACCATTGCAGAAAAGGCGAATTCGGAAAAAGGCGAATTGAGAAAAGGCGAATTTTGACGGGCCGTTTTTTTGCGAAAAATGACTGCACTGCATAGGCGAATTGATTTTTGGAGGCGAAAACGTCCCGGAATTCGCCTTTTTTGCCAATTCGCCCGCTATTGCATATACCCCTTTGACTCTAGGTGTGCACTGGCTCCTCCTTCTATGCCCCTCCTCCAGACCTCAGTTTGATACTGTGCCCAGAGGAGCTGGGTGCATTTCAGGAGCTCTCCTGAGTTTCCTGTAAAGAAAGTATTTTGTTAGGTTTTTTATTTTCAGGGAGCCTGCTGGCAACAGACTCCCTGCATCGAGGGACTGTGGAGAGAGAAACAGACCCACTTCTCTGAGTTTCAGGGCTCTGTTTCTTAGGCTACTGGACACCATTAGCTCCAGAGGGATCGGTACGCAGGTCTCACCCTAGCCGTCCGTCCCAGAGCCGCGCCGCCGTCCTCCTCGCAGAGCCGGAAGATAGAAGCTGGGTGAGTATGTGAGGAAAAGATCATCACAGGCGGCAGAAGACTTAAGATTCTTCACGGAGGTAACGCACAGCACTGCAGCTGTACGCCATTGCTCCCATTCACCACACACACTCCGGTCACTGTAAGGGTGCAGGGCGCAGGGGGGCGCGCCCTGGGCAGCAATTTAAACCTCCTATATGGCATATAAGTGTGTATACATGTGCAGCTGGGCACTGTACATGTATATAGAGAGCCCCCGCCATAATTTGAATTATTTCGAGCGGGACAGAAGCCCGCCGCCGAGGGGGCGGGGCTTCTCCTTCAGCACTCACCAGCGCCATCTTTTCTCCACAGCACCGCTGAGCGGAAGCTCCCCGGACTCTTCCCCTGCTTGACACACGGTGAAAGAGGGTTTTTTAAGTAGAGGGGGTGCACATATTTGGCGCAATACAGATTACAAAGCGCTACTAGGTAAACAGACTGTGTTTTTCCTGGGTCATATAGCGCTGGGGGGTGTGCTGGCATACTCTCTCTCTGTCTCTCCAAAGGGCCTGGTGGGGAACCTGTCTTCAGAAAAAGGGGCTTCCCTGTGTTTGTGTGCGGTGTGTCGTTACGCGTGTGTCGACATGTCTGAGATTGAAGGCTCATCTAAGGAGGAGGGGGAGTGTATGAATGCTAGGTCTCAGTCAGCAGTGCCGACACGTGACTGGATGGATATGTGGAATGTTTTGAGTGCAAATGTTAATTTACTGCACAAAAGATTAGACAAAGCTGAAGCTGGGTTACAGTCAGGGAGTCAACCCATGCCTGTCCCAATGTCGCCGGGACCTTCGGGGTCTCAGAAGCGCCCACTATCCCAAATAGCTGACCCAGATACCGACACGGACTCAGACTCCAGTGTCGACTACGAAGATGAAAAATGGCAGCCAAGGGTGGCAAAATGTATTCGATATATGATTATCGCTATAAAAGATGTTTTGCATATCACTGAGGAACCCCCTGTCCCTGACACGAGGGTGCACATATTTAAGGAAAAGAAACCAGAGGTCACCTTTCCTTCCTCACATGAACTGAACGATTTATGCGAAAAAGCGTGGGAAATTCCAGACAAAAAAACTGCAGATTCTCAAAAGGATTCTTATAGCGTATCCTTTCCCGTCATAGGACAGAATACGGTGGGAATCCTCCCCTAGGGTGGACAAAGCTTTAACACGCTTATCAAAAAAGATAGCGCTTCCATCCCAAGATACAGCTACCCTCAAGGATCCTGCTGACCGCAAGCAGGAGGTTACCTTGAAGTCCATTTACGCACATTCTGGTACGTTACTCAGACCGGCTTTTGCGTCGGCCTGGGTTTGTAGTGCTGTAGCAGCATGGACAGATTCCTTATCAGCAGATATTGAGATTCTTGATAAGGATACCATTTTAATGACTCTATGGCATATAAAACATGCTGTCTTATATATGAGATGCTCAAAGAGACATTAGTTTACTGGGTTCCAGAATAAACGCTATGTCTATTTCTGCTAGGCGTGGCTTATGGACCCGGCAGTGGACGGGTGATGCAGACTCCAAGAGGCATATGGAGTTGTTGCCTTACAAGGGTGAGGAATTGTTCGGAGAGGGCCTCTCGGATCTCGTCTCCACGGCTACGGCAGGTAAATCAAATTTTTTGCCATATATTTCCTCACAATCTAAGAAAGCGCCTCATTATCAGTCCTTTCGTTCCAATAAAAGCAAGAGAGCACGTGGATCGTCCTTTCTTGCCAGAGGTAAGGGCAGAGGGAAGAAGCTGCACACCACAGCTAGTTCCCAGGAACAGAAGTCCTCCCCGGCCTCTGCTAAATCCGCCGCATGACGCTGGGGCTCCCCTGAGGGAGTCTGCTCCTGTGGGGGCACGTCTTCGACTGTTCAGCCACATCTGGGTTCACTCACAGGTGGATCCATGGGCAATAGAAATTGTTTCCCAGGGTTACAAGCTAGAATTCGAAGAAGTGCCTCCTCGCCGGTTTTTCAAATCGGCCCTACCGAAACAACCCCTGGAAAGGGATAGTTTTACAGGCAATTCACAAATTGTGTCTGCAACAAGTGGTGGTAGAGGTTCCCCTGCTTCAAAGAGGGGCAGGGGTACTACTCAACTCTGTGGTTCCGAAACCGGACGGTTCGGTCAGACCCATTTTGAATTTAAAATCACTGAACCTTTACTTAAAACGGTTCAAGTTCAAGATGGAATCGCTCAGGGCGGTCATCGCCAGCCTGGAAGGGGGAGATTTTTTGGTGTCTCTGGACATAAAGGATGCATACCTGCATGTCCCCATATATCCTCCTCATCAGGCGTACCTGAGATTTGCGGTACAGGATTGTCATTACCAATTTCAGACGTTGCCGTTTGGGCTTTCCACGGCCCCGAGAATTTTCACCAAGGTAATGGGACTGCTCCTGCGCAAGCAGGGTGTCACAATTATCTCGTACTTGGATGATCTCCTCATAAAAGCGAGATCAAGGGAGAAGTTGCTGAGCAGCGTATCACTTTCACTGAAGGTGTTACAGCGACACGGCTGGATTCTCAATATTCCAAAGTCGCAGCTGAATCCTACGACTCGTCTGCCCTTCTTGGGCATGATTCTGGACACAGACCAGAAAAGGGTTTTTCTTCCGATAGAAAAAGCACAGGAACTCATGACTCTAGTCATGAACTTGTTGAAACCAAAACAAGTGTCAGTATATCATTGCACTCAAGTCCTGGGAAAGATGGTGGCAACATACGAAGCCATTCCATACGGCAGATTCCATGCAAGGACCTTCCAATGGAACCTATTGGACAAATGGTCCAGATCGTATCTGCAATTGCATGAGAGGATCACCCTGTCCCCCAGGGCCAGAGTATCTCTCCTGTGGTGGCTAAACAGGGCTCACCTTCTAGAGGGCCGCAGGTTCGACATTCAGGACTGGATCCTGGTGACCACGGACGCGAGCCTCCGAGGTTGGGGAGCAGTCACACAGGGAAGTAATTTCCAGGGACTTTGGTCAAGTCAAGAGACTTGTCTTCACATCAACATCCTGGAACTAAGGGCCATATACAATGCCCTACGTCAAGCGGAGATCTTACTTCGCAATCGACCAGTTCTGATCCAGTCATACAAAATCACCGCAGTGGCTCATGTAAACCGCCAAGGCGGCACAAGGAGTAGAGTGGCAATGGCGGAAGCCACCAGGATTCTTCGCTGGGCGGAGAATCATGTAAGCGCTCTGTCAGCAGTGTTCATTCCGGGAGTGGACAACTGGGAAGCAGACTTCCTCAGCAGACACGATCTGCATCCGGGAGAGTGGGGACTTCATCATGAAGTCTTCGCGCAGATTGCAAGTCGATGGGGACTGCCCCAAATAGACATGATGGCGTCCCGTCTCAAAAAAAAGCTACAAAGGTATTGCGCCAGGTCAAGAGACCCTCAGGCGGTAGCTGTGGGCGCCCTAGTGACACCGTGGGTGTTCCAGTCGGTATATGTGTTTCCTCCTCTTCCTCTCTTACCCAAGGTGTTAAGGATAATAAGAAAAAGAGGAGTGAGAACAATTCTCATTGTTCCAGATTGGCCACGAAGGACCTGGTATCCGGATCTGCAAGAAATGCTCACAGAAGATCCGTGGCCTCTTCCTCTAAGGCAGGACCTGTTACAACAAGGTCCCTGTCTGTTCCAAGACTTACCGCGGCTGCGTTTGACGGCATGGCGGTTGAACGCCGAAACTAGCGGAAAAAGGTATTCCGGATGAGGTCATTCCTACGCTAATAAAGGCTAGGAAGGACGTGACATCTAACTATTATCACCGAATATGGAGAAAATATGTTACTTGGTGTGAGGCCAGGAATGCTTCTACGGAAGAATTCCACCTGGGCCGTTTTCTTCACTTCCTACAAACTGGAGTGAATTTAGGCCTAAAATTAGGCTCCATTAAAGTTCAAATCTCGGCCTTATCCATTTTCTTTCAAAAGGAATTGGCCTCATTACCTGAAGTACAGACTTTTGTGAAGGGAGTACTGCATATTCAGCCTCCTTTTGTACCTCCGGTGGCGCCTTGGGACCTTAACTTGGTGTTAAGTTCCTTAAGTCACATTGGTTTGGACCACTTAAAACAGTGGAGTTGAAATATCTCACCTGGAAGGTGGTCATGTTGTTAGCCTTGGCTTCGGCTAGGCGAGTGTCGTAATTGGCGGCTTTGTCACATAAAAGCCCCTATCTGGTTTTCCATATGGATAGAGCGGAATTGCGGACCCGTCCTCAATTCCTGCCTAAGGTGGTCTCATCCTTTCATATGAACCAACCTATTGTCGTGCCTGTGGCTACACGTGACTTGGAGGATTCAGAGTCCCTTGATGTGGTCAGGGCTTTGAAAATTTTTGTGGCCAGAACGGCTAGGATCAGAAAAACAGAAGCACTGTTTGTCCTGTATGCAGCCAACAAAGTTGGCGGCCCTGCTTCAAAGCGGACTATTGCTTGCTGGATCTGTAACTCTATTCAGCAGGTGCATTCTACGGCAGGATTGCCATTACCGAAATCGGTTAAAGCCCATTCCACTAGGAAGGTGGGCTCTTCTTGGGCGGCTGCCCGAGGGGTCTCTGCACTACAGCTTTGCCGAGCTGCTACTTGGTCGGGGTCAAACACCATTGCAAAGTTCTATAAGTTTGATACCCTGGCTGAGGAGGACCTCCTGTTTGCTCAATCAGTGCTGCAGAGTCATCCGCACTCTCCCGCCCGTTTGGGAGCTTTGGTATAATCCCCATGGTCCTTACGGAGTCCCAGCATCCTCTAGGACGTTAGAGAAAATAAGATTTTAAACCTACGTGTAAATCTTTTTCTCGTAGTCCGTAGAGGATGCTGGGCGCCCGTCCCAAGTGCGGACTACTTCTGCAAGACTTGTATATAGTTATTGCTTACATAAGGGTTATGTTACAGTTTCATCGGTTTTGGACTGATGCTGTGTTTTCATACTGTTAACTGGGTAGTATATCACAAGTTATACGGTGTGGCTGGTATGAATCTTGCCCTTGGATTACAAAAATCCTTTCCTTGTACTGTCCGTCTACTCAGGGCACAGTTTCTCTAACTGAGGTCTGGAGGAGGGGCATAGAGGGAGGAGCCAGTGCACACCCAGAGTCTAAAGTCTTAAAGTGCCCATGTCTCCTTCGGAGCCCGTCTATTACCCATGGTCCTTACGGAGTCCCAGCATCCTCTACGGACTACGAGAAAAAGATTTACCGGTAGGTTTAAAATCTTATTTTTTTTTAAATTGTTTAATGCCAGTGGCATGTCCAGTGCTAATGCCTAACATCTTTTGTGTGTTTTTTTTGAAAAGTGCGTTTGCGTTTTCCATTTTGTATTAATATTCAGAATTCTTTAATTATAAGTAATAAGTAGGACTAATGCTTAAAACATTCTTATTTTCAATTAAGAATAACGTGTAAGTGTATGGCAACCACAATAGCAACACCCTTTGATTTCGATTTGGCGTAATTACAGTAATAAGAAGTGGGAACTACGTTATTCCTAAACTGAGGTTTGGAGATGAGGAGTAACAGAAATGTCTCTTGTACTAGGACAACGTCCGCCTTTTCAACACGGAAAGTACAGAGAGCTTTAACCCTTTTTTCTGGGACGTTCAACCCTCTAGCGTTGACTGAAATTACACAAAATGTGGAGGTCATATGTGAAAGTAATTAGGGAGTACACAGCGAAATCGATCGGATTTGGGAAAATAGAATGGAAAGGAGGGGAAATGTAAAAAAGCAGTGGCAGAGAACAGGAAAGGAAGATGGAAGAAATTTTTTTTTTAAACCTACCGGTAAATCTTTTTCTCCTAGTCCGTAGAGGATGCTGGGGACTCCGTAAGGACCATGGGGTATAGACGGGCTCCGCAGGAGACATTGGCACTATAAAGAACTTTAGAATTTGTGTGCACTGGCTCCTCCCTCTATGCCCCTCCTCCAGTCCTCAGAGAACTGTGCCCAGAGGAGACGGACAGTACGAGGAAAGGATTTTGTAATCCAAGGGCAAGATTCATACCAGCCCAGACCATCCACACCGTATAACATGGAATATATGCAACCAGTTAACAGTATGCATCAAACAGTATCAGGCAAAGACTGATTTCAACTGTAACCTAACCTTTATGTAAGCAACAACTATATACAAGCCTTGCAGAAAATAGTCCGCACTGGAACGGGCGCCCAGCATCCTCTACGGCAGAGGTTCTCAAACTCGGTCCTCGGGGGCCCACACAGTGCATGTTTTGCAGGTCTCCTCACAGAATCACAAGTGAAATAATTAGCTCCACCTGTGGACCTTTTAAAATGTGTCAGTGAGTTATTAATACACCTGTGCACCTGCTGGGTTACCTGCAAAACATGCACTGTGTGGGCCCCCGAGGACAGAGTTTGAGAACCTCTGCTCTACGGACTGGGAGAATTTTTTTTTAATTTTCTCTTGCGTCCTAGAGGATGCTGGGGACTCCGTAAGGACCATGGGGTTTATACCAAAGCTCCAGACCGGGCGGGAGAGTGCGGATGACTCTACAGCACCGACTGAGCAAACGCAAGGTCCTCATCAGCCAGGGTATCAAACTTATAGAACTTTGCAAAAGTGTTTGAACCCAACCAGGTAGCTGCTCGGCAAAGCTGTAAATCCAAGACACTTCGGGCAGCCGCCCAAGTAGAGCCCATCTTCCTAGTGGAATGGGCCTTTACCGAATTTGGTAACTGCAATCCTGCCGTAGAATGAGCCTGCTGAATCGTGTTACAGATCCAGCGAGCAATAGTCTGCTTCGAAGCAGGAGCGTCAACTTTGTTGGCTGCATACAGGACAAACAGTGCTTCTGTTTTCCTAACCCGAGCCGTCCTGGCTACATAGATTTTTAAGGCCCTGACTACATCCAGGGACTTGGAGTCCTCCCAGTCACCCGTAGCCACAGGCACCACAATAGGTTGGTTCATATGAAATGATGAAACCATCTTGGTCAAAATTTGAGGACGAGTCCTCAACTCCGCTCTATCCACATGGAAAATCAGATAGGGGCTCTTGTGAGACAAGGCAGCCAATTCGGACACCCGCCTCGCAGATGCCAAGGCCAACAACATGACCACCTTCCAAGTGAGAAATTTTAATTCAACCGTCTGAAGCGGCTCAAACCAGTGATATTTTAGGAACCGTAATACCACGTTAAGGTCCCATGGTGCCACTGGGGGCACAAAAGGAGGCTGGATGTGCAGCACTCCCTTTACAAAACTCTGGACTTGTGGGAGAGAAGCCAATTCCTTCTGAAAGAATATAGATAGGTCCGAAATTTGTACCTTAATGGAGCCTAACCTCAGGCCCATATCCACTCCTGTCTGTAGAAAGTGGAGAAAACGGCCCAGATGGAAATCCTCCGTAGGAGCATTCTTGGCTTCACACCAAGAAACATACTTCCTCCAGATACGGTGATGATGTTTCGCCGTCACCTCCTTCCTAGCCTTTATCAGCGTAGGGATGACTTCTTCTGGAACACCTTTCCCAGCTAGGATTCGGTGTTCAAACGCCATGCCGTCAAACGTAACCGCGGTAAGTCTTGGAACACGCAGGGCCCCTGCTGTAACAGGTCCTCCCTGAGAGGAAGAGGCCACGGATCTTCTGTGAGCATTTCCTGAAGATCTGCATACCAGGCCCTTCGAGGCCAATCTGGAACAATGAGTATTGTCTGCACTCTTTTTTGTCTTATGATTCTCAATATTTTTGAGAGGAAGAGGAGGGAACACACAGACCGACTGAAACACCCATGGTGTAATGAGAGCATCCACCGCTACTTCCTGAGGGTCCCTTGCCCTGGCAAAATACCTCCGAAGCTTCTTGTTGAGGCGGGACGCCATCATGTCTATTTGAGGAAGTCCCCAAAGACTTGTTATCTTTGCAAAAACTTCTTGATGAAGTCCCCACTCTCCTGGATGGAGATCGTGTCTGCTGAGGAAGTCTGCTTCCCAGTTGTCCACTCCCGGAATGAATACCGCTGACAGAGCGCTTACGTGATTTTCTGCCCAGCGCAGAATCCTGGTGGCTTCCGCCATTGCCACTCTGCTCAGCGCAGAATCCTGGTGGCTTCCGCCATTGCCACTCTGCTCCTTGTCCCGCCTTGGCGGTTTACATGAGCCACGGCTGTGACGTTGTCTGATTGAATCAGAACCGCTAGGTCGCGAAGAATATTCTCCGCTTGTCGTAGGCCGTTGTATATGGCCCTCAATTCCAGTATGTTGATGTGTAGGCAAGCCTCCTGGCTTGACCACAGTCCCTGAAAATTCCTTCCTTGTGTGACTGCTCCCCATCCTCGGAGGCTCGCGTACTGAATGCCGAACCTGGGACCCTCTAGAAGGTGAGCAATCTGCAGCCACCACAGGAGCGACATCCTGGCCCTGGTGGACAGGCTTATTTTCTGATGTATTTGTAGATGGGACCCCGACCTCTTGTCCAGAAGGTCCCACTGAAATGTCCTCGCATGAAACCTGCCGAATGGGATGGCCTCGTAGGCTGCCACCATTTTCCCCAGAACTCGAGTGCATTGATGAACAGACACACTTTTTGGTTTTAGCAGGTCTCTGACCATGTTCTGGAGGTCCTGGACTTTTTCCATCGGGAGAAAAACCTTCTTCTGTTCCGTGTCCAGAATCATGCCTAGGAATGATAGTCGAGTCGTTGGAATCAATTGTGACTTTAGCAGATTTAGAATCCAACCGTGCTGTTGTAGCACTCTCAGGGAGAGCGACACGCTTTTCAGCAATTGATCTCTCGATCTCTCTTTTATCAGGAGATCGTCCAAGTACAGGATAATTGTGACTCCCTGCCTGCGCAGGAGCACCATCATCTCCGCCATCACCTTGGTGAAAATCCTCGGGGCCTTGGAAAGCCCAAACGGCGACGTCTGAAACTGGTAATGACAGTCCTGTACAGCGAATCTCAGGTACTCCTGATGAGGAGGATATATGGGAACATGAAGGTATGCATCCTTTAAGTCTAGTGACATCATAAAAATCCCCCCCCCCCTTCCAGACTGGAGATCACTGCCCGGAGCGATTCCATCTTGAATTTGAACTTTTTTAAGTACCGGTTTAGGGATTTTAGATTTATAATGGGTCTGAACGAACCATCCGGCTTCGGGACCACGAACAGCGTTGAATAGTACCCTTTCCCCTGTTGGACTAGGGCAGGCATGTCCAACCTGCGGCCCTCCAGCTGTTGTGAAACTACATATCCCAGCATGCCCTGACACTGTTTTGCTGTCAGAGAATGCTAAAGCTGTGTCAGGGCATGCTGGGATGTGTAGTTTCTCAACAGCTGGAGGGCCGCAGGTTGGACATGCCTGGACTAGGGGAACCTTGATGATCACTTGCTGTTGACACAGCTTTTGAATTGCAGCTAACACTACTGCCCTCTCTGGGGGAGAAGCTGGCAAGGCCGACTTGAAAAATCGGTGAGGGGGCACCTCTACGAATTCCAGTTTGTAGCCTTGGGATACAATTTCCATCGCCCAAGGATCCACGTCTGACAGAACCCAGACCTGGCTGAAGAGTCGAAGACGTGCCCCCACCGGAGTGGACTCCCTCAGTGGAGCCCCAGCGTCATGCGGTGGATTTAGAAGAAGCCGGGAAGGACTTCTGTTCCTGGGAATTAGCCGAAGCAGGCGTTCTTTTTCCCTCTACCCTTACCTCTGGCGAGGAAGGATGAGCCCCGACCTCTTCTGGACTTATGCGACCGAAAAGACTGCATCTGATATTGTGGAGTTTTCTTTTGCTGTGGGGGAACAAAAGGCAAAAAAGTAGATATACCCGCGATAGCTGTGGAAACTAGGTCCGCGAGACTTTCCCCAAATAAAACTTCACCCTTGTAAGGTAAAACCTCCATATGCTTCTTTGAGTCGGCATCACCCGTCCATTGGCGGGTCCACAGGGCTCACCTACCAGAAATCGCCATGGCGTTGGCTCTCGAACCTAGCAGCCCAACGTCTCTTTGAGCGTCTCTTTAATGTGACCTAAGGTCAATAAAATAGTATCCCTGTCTAGGGTATCTAAGTCAGCTGACAAGGTATCTGTCCAAGCTGCAACTGCGCTACATACCCATGCTGATGCTATTGCCGGTCTGAGTAAAGCACCCGTATGCGTATGAATAGATTTTAAGGTAGTTTCCTGTCTGCAATTAGCAGGATCCTTGAGGGCTGCGTGTCCGGAGACGGTAGCGCCACCTTCTTGGACAAGCGCGTTAAAGCCTTGTCCACCCTGAGCGTGGATTCCCACCTGTGCAGGGAAAGGATACGCCATAAGAATCCTCTTGGGAATCTGCAGTTTTTTGTCTGGAGTTTCCCAAGCTTTTTCAAATAACTCGTTCAGCTCATGAGATGGCGGAAAGGTTACCTCAGGTTTCTTTTCCTTATACATGCGCACCCTCGTGTCGGGGACAAAGGGGTCATCTGTGATATGCAAAACATCTTTTATTGCAATAATCATATAATGAATACTTTTGGCCACCCTTGGGTGTAACCTTGCATCATCGTAGTCGACACTGGAGACAGAATCCGTGTCGGTATCAGTGTCTGCTATTTGGGATCGAGAACGTTTTTGAGACCCTGAAGGGTCTTGTTACACAGTCAAAGCCATGGATTGACTCCCTGCTTTTTCCCTGGACTCTGCTTTGTCCAATCTCTTATGTAATAAAGTCACATTTGCATTCAAAACATTCCACATGTCCAACCAATCAGGTGTCGGCGTTGCCGACGGAGACACCACAATCATATGCTCCACCTCCTCCTTAGATGAGCCTTCCGCTTCACACGTCGACACACTCGTACCGACACCCCCACACACAGGGATATATTTATATGGAGACAGTTCCCAAATAAGGCCCTTTGGAGAGACAGAGAGAGAGTATGCCAGCACACACCCAGCGCCATCTGACACTGGAAACAAATTCCCAGATAATATAGCGCTTTTATATATAATTATCTGTATAATACTCAATGCGCTCTACAAATGACCCCCCCTCGTCACCGTGTTCAGCAGGGGAGAGTCCGGGGAGCCAGCTTCTCTGCTGTGCTCTGTGGAGAAAATGGAGCTGGTTAGTGCTGTGGAATCAATCTCCGCCCCCTCCAGCGGCGGGCTTTGGTCCCGCTCAATTTTGTAGTACTGGCGGGGGATTTTTATATCTACTGCCTCCGCAGCCTATATATATGTATTTGCCAGTCCTAGAGGTTTTTATTGCTGCCCAGGGCGCCCGCCCTGCACCCATCCGTGCCTGCAGTGTGTGTGGGAGCAATGGCGCGCAGCGTTACCGCTGCGCGCTTACCTCAAGTAAGATCTGAAGTCTTCTGCTGCCGTTGAAGTCTTCTTTCTTCTTATACTCACCCGGCTTCTGTCTTCCGGCTCTGTGAGGAGGACGGCGTCGCGGCTCTGGGACGAACGGCAAGGGGAGACCTGCGTCCCGACTCCCTCTGGAGCTAATGGTGTCCAGTAGACTAAGAAGCAGAGCCTATCGGTTAAGTAGGTCTGCTTCTCTCTCCTCAGTCCCACGATGAGGGGAGCCTGTTGCCAGCAGTGCTCCCTGAAAATAAAAAACTTAACAAAATTCTTTTTTCAGAGAAACTCAGGAGAGCTCCCTGTAATGCACCCAGTCTCCTCTGGGTACAGTATCAAACTGAGGTCTGGAGGAGGGGCATAGAGGGAGGAGCCAGTGCACACCCATTCTAAAGTTCTTTATAGTGCCCATGTCTCCTGCGGAGCCCGTCTATACCCCATGGTCCTTACGGAGTCCCCAGCATCCTCTAGGACGTAAGAGAAAAGGAGAAATTTTAAAACTGCAATTCAACTGCAGAACAATTGAAAAATAATAAATTGCATTCGGACAAGAGGGGTCGCTAGGGTTCATAAATCCCAGAAAAAACAGCGGTAGGGCGAACACTGAGGTGCTGTGGTTCCGTCAACCTAAAACACAAACAGTGAGTTATGACAAACAGTATGCAAGTGACAGAAACAAACTGTGCTTAATAGTATCTAAAAGAAGCTGATTGTGTCTTCCAAGTAAATACTGCAAAGAGAAATATATCTAGAGTCCGTTATCAATAACAATATATTAAAGAGCTAGACTGTAAGTCAGGTAATTAAAGGATTATTTCTCTGACGTCCTAGTGGATGCTGGGGACTCTGTAAGGACCATGGGGAATAGCGGCTCCGCAGGAGACTGGGCACAAAAGTAAAGCTTTAGAACTACCTGGTGTGCACTGGCTCCTCCCCCTATGACCCTCCTCCAAGCCTCAGTTAGATTTTTGTGCCCGAACGAGAAGGGTGCACACTAGGTGGCTCTCCTGAGCTGCTTAGTGAAAAGTTTAGTTTTAGGTTTTTTATGTTCAGTGAGGCCTGCTGGCAACAAACAGGCTCACTGCATCGAGGGACTAAGGGGTGAAGAAGCGAACTCACCTGCTTGCAGAGTGGATTGGGCTTCTTAGGCTACTGGACATTAGCTCCAGAGGGACCGATCACAGGCCCAGCCATGGATAGGTCCCAGAGCCGCGCCGCCGGCCCCCTTACAGAGCCAGAAGACAGAAGAGGTCCGGAAAATCGGCGGCAGAAGACGTCCTGTCTTCAACAAGGTAGCGCACAGCACTGCAGCTGTGCGCCATTGCTCTCAGCACACTTCACACTCCGGTCACTGAGGGTGCAGGGCGCTGGGGGGGGGGGCGCCCTGAGACGCAATAAAAACACCTTGGATGGCAAAAAATGCATCACATATAGCTCCTGGGCTATATGGATGAATTTAACCCCTGCCAGAATACACAGAAAAACGGGAGATAAGGCCGCCGAGAAGGGGGCGGAGCCTATCTCCTCAGCACACTGGTGCCATTTTCCCTCACAGCTCCGTTGGAGGTAAGCTCCCTGGCTCTCCCCTGCAGTCACTACACTACAGAAAGGGTTAAAAAAGAGAGGGGGGCACTAATTACGCGCAGTATTAAAAATACAGCAGCTATAAGGGGAAAAACACTTATATAAGGTTATCCCTGTATATATATATATATATATATATATATATATATATAGGGCTCTGGTGTGTGCTGGCAAACTCTCCCTCTGTCTCCCCAAAGGGCTAGTAGGGTCCTGTCCTCTATCAGAGCATTCCCTGTGTGTGTGCTGTGTGTCGGTACGTTTGTGTCGACATGTATGAGGAGAAAAATGATGTGGAGACGGAGCAGATTGCCTGTAATAGTGATGTCACCCCCTAGGGGGTCGACACCTGAGTGGACTGTTGGAAGGAATTACGTGACAGTGTCAGCTCTGTATAAAAGACAGTGGTTGACATGAGACAGCCGGCTACTCCGCTTGTGCCTGTCCAGACGTCTCATAGACCGTCAGGGGCTCTAAAGCGCCCGTTACCTCAGATGGCAGATATAGACGCCGACACGGATACTGACTCCAGTGTCGACGGTGAAGAGACAAATGTGACTTCCAGTAGGGCCACACGTTACATGATTGAGGCAATGAAAAATGTTTTACACATTTCTGATAATACGAGTACCACCAAAAAGGGGTATTATGTTCGGTGAGGAAAAACTACCTGTAGTTTTCCTGAATCTGAGAAATTAAATGAGGTGTGTGATGATGCGTGGGTTTCCCCCGATAACAACTGATAATTTCTAAAATGTTATTGGCATTATATCCTTTCCCGCCAGAGGTTAGGGTGCGTTGGGAAACACCCCCTAGGGTGGATAAAGCGCTCACACGCTTGTAAGAACAAGGGCTCTACCCTCTCCTGAGATGGCCGCCCTTAAGGATCCTGCTGATAGAAAGCAGGAGGGTATCCTAAAATGTATTTACACACATACTGGTGTTATACTGCGACCAGCAATCGCCTCAGCCTGGATGTGCAGTGCTGGGTTGGCGTGGTCTGATTCCCTGACTGAAAATATTGATACCCTAGATAGGGACAGTATATTATTGCCTATAGAGCATTTAAAAGATGCATTTCTATATATGTGTGATGCACAGCGGAATATTTGCCGACTGGCATCAAGTCTAAGTGCGTTGTCCATTTCTGCCAGTAGAGGGTTATGGACACGACAGTGGTCAGGTGATGCGGATTCCAAACGGCATTTGGAAGTATTGCCTTATTAAGGGGAGGAGTTATTTGGGGTCGGTCTTTCAGACCTGGTGGCCACGGCAACAGCTGGGAAATCCACGTTTGTACCCCAGGTCGCCTCTCAACATAAGAAGACGCCGTATTATCAGGCGCAGTCCTTTCGTGGGCAAGCGGGCAAAAGGTTCCTCATTTCTGCCCCGTGACAGAGGGAGAGGAAAAAGGCTGCAGAAATCAGCCAGTTCCCAGGAACAGAAGCCCTCTCCCGCCTCTGCCAAGCCCTCAGTATGACGCTGGGGCTTTACAAGCAGAATCAGGCACGGTGGGGGCCCGTCTCAATGAATTTCAGCGCGCAGTGGGCTCACTCGCAATTAGACCCCTGGATCCTTCAGGTGATATCTCAGGGGTACAAATTGGAATTCGAGACGTCTCCCCCTCGCCGTTTCCAAAAGTCGGCTTTACCGATGTCTCCCTCTGACAGGGAGGCAGTTTTGGAAGCCATTCACAAGCTGTATTCCCAGCAGGTGATAATCAAGGTACCCCTCCTGCAACAGGGAACGGGGTATTATTCCACACTGTTGTGGTACCGAAGCCGGACGGCTCGGTGAGACCGATTCTAAATCTAAAATCTTTGAACACTTACATACGGAGGTTCAAATTCAAGATTGAGTCACTCAGAGCAGTGATTGCGAACCTGGAAGAAGGGGACTACATGATGTCTCGGGACATCAAGGATGCTTACCTTCATGTCCCAATTTACCCTTCTCACCAAGGGTACCTCAGGTTTGTGGTACAGAACTGTCACTATCAGTTTCAGACGCTGCCGTATGGATGGTCCACGGCACCCCGGGTCTTTACCAAGGTAATGGCCGAAATGATGATACTCTTTCGAAGGAAGGGAATTTTAGTTATCCCTTACTTGGACGATTCCCTGATAAGGGTAAGATCCAGGGAACAGTTGGAGGTCGGTGTAGCACTATCTCAGGTAGTGTTGCGGCAGCACGATTGGATTCTCAATATTCCAAAATCGCAGCTGATTCCGACGACTCGTCTTCTGTTCCTAGGGATGATCCTGGACACAGTCCAGAAAAAGGTGTTTCTCCCGGAGGAGAAAGTCAGGGAGTTATCCGAGCTAGTCGGGAACCTCCTATAACCGAGCCAAGTCTCAGTACATCAATGAAAGGGTTCTGGGAAAAATGGTGGCTTCCTACGAAGCAATCCCATTCGGCAGATTCCACGCAAGAACTTTCCAGTGGGACCTGCTGGACAAATGGTCCGGGTCGCATCTTCAGATGCATCAGCGGATAACCCTGTCACCAAGCACAAGGGTGTCTCTCCTGTGGTGGTTGCAGAGTGCTCATCTTCTAGAGGGCCGCAGATTCGACATTCAGGACTGGGTCCTGGTGACCACGGATGCCAGCCTGCGAGGCTGGGGAGCAGTCACACAGGGAAGGAATTTCCAGAGCTTATGGTCAAGCCTGGAGACATCACTTCACATAAATATCCTGAAGCTAAGGGCCATTTACAATGCTCTAAGCTCAGCAAGACCTCTGCTTCAAGGTCACCCGGAGTTGATCCATTCGGACAACATCACGGCAGTCACCCACGTAAACAGACAGGGTGACACAAGAAGCAGGAGGGCATGGCAGAAGCTGCAAGGATTCTTCGCTGGGCGGAAAATCATGTGATAGCACTGTCAGCAGTATTCATTCCGGGAGTGGACAACTGGGAAGCAGACTTCCTCAGCAGACACGACCCCCACCCGGGAGAGTGGGGACTTCACCCAGAAGTCTTCCACATGTTTATAAAACTCGACAAGTATTGCGCCAGGTCAAGGGACCCTCAGGCAATAGCTGTAGACGCTCTGGTAACACAGTGGGTGTACCAGTCAATGTATGTGTTCCCTCCTCTGCCTCTCATACCCAAGGTACTGAGAATTATAAGATGGAGAGGAGTAAGCACTATATTCGTGGCTCCGGATTGGCCAAGAAGGACTTGGTAACCGGAACTTCAAGAGATGCTCACGGAGGATCCGTGGCCTCTACCTCTAAGAAGGGACCTGCTCCAGCAAGGACTCTGTCTGTTCCAAGACTTACCGCGGCTGCGTTTGACGGCATGGCGGTTGAACGCCGGATCCTGAAGGAGAAAGGCATTCCGGATGAAGTCATTCCTATCCTGATCAAAGCCAGGAAAGATATAACCGCAAAACATTATCACCGCATTTGGCGAAAATATGTTGCGTGGTGCGAGGCCAGTAAGGCCCCGACGGAGGAATTTTCAACTAGGTCGATTCCTACATTTCCTGCAAACAGGAGTGTCTATGGGCCTGAAATGGGGGTCCATTAAGGTTCAAATTTCGGCCCTGTCCATTTTCTTCCAAAAAGAACTAGCTTCAGTCCCTGAAGTTCAAACGTTTGTGAAAGGGGTACTGTATATACAGCCTCCTTTTGTGCCTCCAGTGGCACCTTGGGATCTAAATGTAGTTTTTGGGTTCCAAAAGTCACATTGGTTTGAACCACTTAAATATGTGGAGTTAAAATATCTCACATGGAAAGTGGTCATGCTGTTGGCCCTGGCCTGGGCCAGGTGCGTGTCAGAATTGGCGGCTTTATCCTGTAAAAGCCCTCATCTGATTTTCCATTCGGACAGGGCGGAATTGAGGACTTGTCCTCAGTTTCTCCCTAAGGTGGTTTTCAGCGTTTCACCTGAATCAACCTATTGTGGTGCCTGCGGCTACTAGGGACTTGGAGGACTCCAAGTTGCTAGACGTTGTCAGGGCCCTGTAAATATAGGTTTCCAGGACGGCTGGAGTCAGAAAATCTGACTCGTTTATTCTGTATGCACCCAACAAGCTGGGTGCTCCTGCTTCTAAGCAGACTATTGCTCGTTGGATTTGTAGTACAATTCAGCTTGCACATTCTGTGGCAGGCCTGCGGCCTGCCACAGCCAAAATCTGTAAAAGCCCATTCCACAAGGAAGGTGGGCTCATCTTGGGCGGCTGCCCGAGGGGCCTCGGCTTTACAACTTTGCCGAGCAGCTACTTGGTCAGGAGCAAATACGTTTGTAAAATTCTACAAATTTGATACCCTGGCTGAGGAGGACCTGGAGTTCTCTCATTTGGTGCTGCAGAGTCATCCGCACTCTCCCGCCCGTTTGGGAGCTTTGGTATAATCCCCATGGTCCTTACGGAGTCCCCAGCATCCACTAGGACGTCAGAGAAAATAAGAATTTACTTACCGATAATTCTATTTCTCGTAGTCCGTAGTGGATGCTGGGCGCCCATCCCAAGTGTGGATTGTCTGCAATACTGGTACATAGTTATTGTTACCAAAAAATCGGGTTATTGCTGTAGTGAGCCATCTTTTCTAGAGGCTCCTCTGTTATCATGCTGTTAACTGGGTTTAGATCACAAGTTATATGGTGTGGCTGGTATGAGTCTTACCCGGGATTCAAAACCTTTCCTTATTGTGTACGCTCGTCCGGGCACAGTATCCTAACTGAGGCTTGGAGGAGGGTCATAGGGGGAGGAGCCAGTGCACACCAGGTAGTTCTAAAGCTTTACTTTTGTGCCCAGTCTCCTGCGGAGCCGCTATTCCCCATGGTCCTTACGGAGTCCCCAGCATCCACTACGGACTACGAGAAATAGAATTATCGGTAAGTAAATTCTTATTTTAAGCTAGTTAGAGCAGAATTAACTACAGCAAGGAGGACATAACCAGATTTCTCTGACGTCCTAGTGGATGCTGGGGACTCCGTAAGGACCATGGGGAATAGACGGTCTCCGCAGGAGACTGGGCACATCTAAAGAAAGATTTAGGTCTATCTGGTGTGCACTGGCTCCTCCCCCTATGACCCTCCTCCAAGCCTCAGTTAGATTTCTGTGCCCGGCCGAGCTGGATGCACACTAGGGGCTCTCCTGAGCTCCTAGAAAGAAAGTATACTTTAGGTTTTTTATTTTACAGTGAGACCTGCTGGCAACAGGCTCACTGCAGCGAGGGACTAAGGGGAGAAGAAGCGAACCTACCTAAGTGGTGGTAGCTTGGGCTTCTTAGGCTACTGGACACCACTAGCTCCAGAGGGATCGGACAGAGGACCCGACCTCGTCGTCCGTTCCCGGAGCCGCGCCGCCGTCCCCCTTACAGAGCCAGAAGCAAGAAGGTCCGGAAAATCGGCGGCTGAAGACTTCTGTCTTCTCCAAGGTAGCGCACAGCACTGCAGCTGTGCGCCATTGCTCCTCATGCACACCACACACTGCGGTCACTGATGGGTGCAGGGCGCCCCCTGAGCAGCAATATTAACACCTTGGCTGGCAAAACTGACACCATATATAGCCCCAGAGGCTATATAGGTGTAAATTACCCCTGCCAGAATAACACAAAAAGCGGGAGAAAGCCCACCGAAAAAGGGGCGGAGCCATCTCCCTCAGCACACTGGCACCATTTTCCCTCACAGCTCCGCTGGAAGGATCGCTCCCTGGCTCTCCCCTGCAGTCCTGCACTACAGAAAGGGTAAAAAAAGAGAGGGGGGGCACTAAATTTAGGCGCAGTATATATATAATACAAGCAGCTATAGGGGAAAACACTCTGTATAGTGATACAGGTTGAGTATCCCATATCCAAATATCCGAAATACGGAATATTCCGAAATACGGACTTTTTTGAGCGAGAGTGAGATAGTGAAACTTTTGTTTTTTGATGGCTCAATGTACACAAACTTTGTTTAATACACACAGTTATTAAAAATATTGTATTAAATGACCTTCAGACTGTGTATATAAGGTGTATATGAAACATAAATGAATTGTGTGAATGTAGACACACTTTGTTTAATGCACAAAGTTATAAAAAATATTGGCTAAAATTACCTTCAGGCTGTGTGTATAAGGTACATATAAAACATAAATGCATTCTGTGCTTAGTCCCATTGCCATGATATCTCATTATGGTATGCAATTATTCCAAAATACGGAAAAATCCGATATCCAAAATACCTCTGGTCCCAAGCATTTTGGATAAGGGATACTCAACCTGTATCCCTCTGTTATATAGCGCTCTGGTGTGTGCTGGCATACTCTCCCTCTGTCTCCCCAAAGGGCTTTGTGGGGTCCTATCCTCTGTAAGAGCATTCCCTGTGTGTGTGCTGTGTCGGTACCGCTGTGTCGACTTGTATGATGAGGAAAATGATGTGGAGGCAGAGCAAATGCCTGTAAATGTGTTGTCACCCCCTGAGGGGTCGACACCTGTGTGGATGGACTTATGGAAGGAATAACGTGACAGTGTCAGCTCCTTACATAAAAGGTTTGACGACATAGGACAGCCGGCTACTCCGCTTATGACTGTTCCAGCGTCTCAAATGTCATCCGGGGCTTTAAAACGCCCGCTACCTCAGATGGCAGACACAGATGTCGACACGGATACAGACTCCAGTGTCGACGACGATGAGACTAGTGTACCCTCCAATAGGTCCACCCGTTACATGATTGAGGCAATGAAAAATGTATTACACATTTCTGATAGTACCCCAGGTACCACAAAAAAGGGTATTATGTTCGGTGAGAAAAAACTACCAGTAGTTTTTCCTGCATCTGAGGAATTAAATGAGGTGTGTGAGGAAGCCTGGACTTCCCCCGATAAGAAATTGATAATTTCTAAACGGTTATTGGCAGCGTACCCTTTCCTGCCAGAGGATAGGTCACGTTGGGAAACATCCCCTAAAGGATCCTGCTGATAGAAAGCAGGAGGCTACCCTAAAAGCTATATATACACACACGGGCATTATATTGCGACCAGCGATTGCATCAGCATGGATGTGCAGTGCTGCTGCTGCGTGGTCAGATTCCCTGTCTGATAATATTCATACCCTGGATAGGGACAATATTTTGCTGACAGTAGAGCATATAAAAGACGCTGTCTTATACATGCGTGATGCACAGAGGGATATTTGCCGGCTGGCATCAAAAATAAGCGCAATGTCCATTGCCGCCAGAAGGGGGGCAGTGGTCAGGTGATGCCGATTCAAAAAGGCACATGGAAGTTTTGCCTTATAGGGGGGTGGAACTGTTTGAGGATGGTCTTTCAGACCTCGTTTCCACAGCTACGGCTGGGAAATCGACATTTTTGCCACAGGCTACCCCACAGCAAAAGAAAGCACCGTATTATCAAGTACAGTCCTTTCGTCCCCATAAACACAAGAGGGCTCGAGGCGCATCCTTTCTGCCGAGAGGCAAAGGTAGAGGGAAAAAGCTGCAGCATACAGCCAGTTCCCAAGAGCAAAAGTCCTCCCCCGCGTCCGGTAAGTCCACAGCATGACGCTGGGGCTTCACAGGCGGACCCGGGTACGGTGGGGGCCCGTCTCAGAAATTTCAGCACACAGTGGGCTCTCTCACAGGTGGATCCCTGGACCCTTCAAGTAGTATCTCAGGGGTACAGGCTGGAATTCGAGACGTCCCCCCCCCCCCCCCCCCCCCCCCCCCCGCCGTTTTCTAAAAT